>NC_056522.1:6914670-6945377 GCF_019175285.1 Sceloporus undulatus | reverse complement strand
AATTAGCAAGTAAGCTAATTTGCCCCCAACAGTCTGGGTACTCATTTTAGTGACCTCGGAAGGATGCAAGCCTGAGTCGAGCTTGGGCCCTTTTGCTGGTCTTGAACTCGCAACCTTGTGGTTTTGAGTGAATGGCTGCAGTACAGGCATTTAACCACTGCGCCACCAGGGCTCCTTAGATTTGGAATTATGGGATTTGTAGTTTTGTGAAATGTTTTCCTTTCATAGAGATCTGGTGCTCCACCAAACTATAAATCCCAGAATTCCATAACATTGAGCAATGGAAGTTAAAATGGTGTCAAGCTGCTTTATTTCTGCAGTTTGGCAGCAGTTGAAGCCCTGGGTCTCATCTGACCAGGAGGCCTTCTGCTTATGTTCCTATGAAGAATGCAATTTTTATTTTATTTTTAAGTGGTCCTGCTTGCAAAAGTGTCAATTAAATGACTGTTTGTAATATATCATGCTGCATTGGTTCCTTGAGTCATTGGCCTAGTTCTTGCTGAAGCGGAAAACCTGAACCAGTTCAACAGGCAGGTGCTGGGATACTGGCACAAGAGGATGCTCTCTTGCAGAAACATAAGAGGAAAGCAGGGTTTTGTGGAGTCTTTCACCTGAAACCTACTTATCTGCCTCTGCGGGCTTTTGGTATATAGGAGCTCATAACTTCATAATTCTCCCCATCACTAATGCTAATTGGAAGTAGATCCAGGTGATACACTCAGAGAAAGGCAGAGTGCATCTTGTTTAGGCCTCAGTCCTCTTGTTAATCTTGACTAGAATGCACCTCTTGAATCAATGGGATTTACCTATCACCATTCAGTGATGGGCACCGTGGGTCGACTCTAGTTGGGACCAGGGGCATAACTAAGGTGTGTTGGGGTGCAGGCAACACCAGGTGTTAAGCACCCCTGCATATTCTGTGCTGTATTTTGGGATCCTCATATTTTCATATCTCTTATTGCATGTTTTTGAGAGATGGATGAGCTTTCAGAAACACTAGGTCAGTTTCCCAGGAAAAAAGGAACATGTCCTCAAGGTATGTGGACATCCAGATAAACAAAATCACCAAATCTAAAGTGCTCCTTCCTTCCTCCAAGTAATCTGCATTTCCTATCGAAATTCGAGACAAAGGATCTCTTTGCACTCAAGGCAGTATTCCAATCCCTCTGCCTATCCCCTGTTGTGCCCCTAGCCAAACTACCCTGTCCATCCGTCTCAGAGATATCCTGATCCACTCACTGTTTTATCATGCTAAAATTAAAGCCACCAACCAGTCCAGAATCCAACTGTCAGTTCCTGGGACATTCAGCCTTTGTTACCTATCAAAGGTTTTTCTGGGGGAGATTTGTTCAGAGGAGGGTTGCCTTTGCCTTCCTTTGGGGCTGAGAGTGACTTGCCCAATGGGTTTCCATTACTGAATTCAAACTACAGGAAAAAGAGGTTCCACCTAAACATTAGGAAGAACTTTTAGACAGTAAGAGCTGTTTGACAGTGGAAGGCACTCCCTTGGAGTGGAGTGGAGTCTCCTTCTTTGAAGGTTTTGAAACAGAGGCTGGATGGCCATCTGTCAGGGGTGCTTTGACACTGTGCTTCTGCATGGCAGGGGGATGGACTAGATGGCCCTTGAGGTCTCTATCAACCCAATGATTCCATAGTTCTACAATCTGAACTCTGGTCTTCAAAGTTGTAGTCCAATGCTCAAACAACTGTATCATACTGGCTGTCATGTCTGTCTGTCTGCCTGACTGCCTATCTATCTACTGTATCTATCTATCTAGTCATATTAGATATTTCCAGAGTTTTGATTCAGAGCTTGGAGCTTTCATCAAGAAGTCCCTGTCTTGCATCCCCACCAGCTGTGCCCATGAAATTAGTGGAATTGAGTCCTTCCAACTTAACTGGTACAGGGATGTAAGATATATTGGATCTATTTAGATCCTATATATACATAGGTAATGCATAGGTTTAGGTCAGGATTCAAAACACTCCCCAAGCTATCCTCCCATGAAACATGGGAGTAGTTTCTCTTCCCATGGAGCACCCTGTTGGCTACCTCTGCTCTCCATCCCATCGGGGACCTGCCTTCCTGTAAGATATGATTATAGGAAGGCTTGATCATTCTGGCGGCTTCTCCGCTTAGTAAGCTTTCTCTTGCTCAGACATGTCTCTTTCAGCTTCATTGAAGCATGCCAGGAAAATTCATTGCTCCAATAGTTCCCCCTGGAGCAGAAGACGATAGCTGAACCAGTCTCCTTTTCCCTCCCCAAATTCCCTTGCCTCACTTCATTTTCTCTCCAAGGTTAATCTAGGCTCAGGGAGCATTGCAAAACGTCTGGGATCCCAAGTGATGATGTTCTCCTTGAAGAATTTGTTGGCCTAATAGGTAAGATAATGTCTGATAGAATCATAGAATCATAGAATCATAGAGTTGGAAGAGACCACTAGGGCCATCCAGTCCAACCCCCTGCCATGCAGGAAATCCAAATCAAAGCATCCCTGACAGATGGCCATCCAGCCTCTGTTTAAAGACCTCCAAGGAAGGAGACTCTATCACCCTCCGAGGGAGTGCATTCCATTGTTAAACAGCCCTAACTGTCAGGAAGTTCCTCCTAATGTTCAGGTGGAATCTCTTTTCTGCAGCTTGAATCCAGTGTTCCGGTCCTGTTTCTCTGGGCAGCAGAAACAAGCTTCCTCCCTCTTCAATATGACTCTCTTCAATACAGTGGTACCCCGGGATACGAATGCGCCGCCTTACAAATTCCGGGTTACGAAAAAAATCCATAGAAAAAAACTGTTCCGGTTACGAAGGTTATTTCGGATTGTTGGGGGAAAGATGGGATATAAATAAAATCATCTCATCATCATCATCATCATCATCATCACATCAATCATCATCATCATCATCATCACATAATCACATCCATTGTTTAATTGTCTTTTAACAGTTAAAACATAAAATAAAATTTAAATCACTTAAATTTATAATTTTGTTGAAGTTTGTGTATATATATTTTTAATCTGCATTGTTTTAAAAAAAGCTGCCCTAAATCCCATAACGGGGAGGGAGGTGAGATATAAAAAAGCATCATCATCATCATCCATCATCATCATAGCCTGCAGGCTTGAAACTGCTGAGCAGGTAAGAGGGGTGCAAGTGGTGGATCATTAGGTGGAAGTGACCATGTTTCCTGGAGTTTGTAATACAGGGGAAGGAGAAGCCAGGCATAGTCAGACACGCATCCTAGACTTAGGAGAGCGGATTTCAGTAAACTTAGGAAGTATTGAGGGCGATTCCATGGTCAGAAATACTAAAAGATAAAGGAGTTCAGGACGGATGGGACTTTCTCAAAAGAGAGATACTGAAGGCACAATTTCAAACAGTTTTCCAGTGAGAAAGAAAAACGGAGGTGTCTCAAAAACCAGGATGGATGACTAAGGAACTTTCAACGGAGACAGTTGGAAACGGAACATGTATAAGAAATGGAAAAAGGGGGAAATCCACAAAAAGGAATTCAAAGAAATGGCAGGCATTGTAGGTGTAAAGTCAGAAAAGCTAAACTCAGAATGAACTCAGGCTTGCTAGAAGGTTAGAACAACAAAAAGGGCTTTTTTGGATTTCCGCAGCAAGAGGAAGAAGAAGGAAACGGTAGGGCCACTTCGTGGAGTAGATGGCAAAATGCAACAGAAGAACAGAGAAAAGGCAATTATCAACACCTCTTGCTCAGTCTTCTCAGAAAAGGCAAAGGGTGCTCAACCTGAGATAATGGAGCAGAGGACAGAATAAGGGAATTTCAGCACAGAATAAGTAAAGAGATAGTAGAGGAACACCTTATTAATCAAATGAATTTAAGTCTCCAGGACCAGATGAACTCCATCCAAGGGATAAAAGAACTGGCAAATGTAATATCGGGCCATGGCAATAATCTTTGAAAACCCCTGGAAAACAGGAGAATCCCAGCAAACTGGGGCGAGGGCAAACGTTGTCCCCATCTTCAAAAAGGGGAAAAGAGGATCCCAACATTATCGTCCAGTTAGTCTGACATCAGAACTAGGAAAGATTCTGGAGCAGATCATTAAACGGAGGGTCTGTGAACATTAGAAGGCAATGCATATCACAAAAACTCAACATGGTTTCAGAAAACAAGTCCAGGCCAGACAAACCTGATCTCTTTCTTTGATAAAATACCAGTGGGTAATGAAGGGAATGCTGTGGGTATAGTATATCTTGATTTCAGAAGGCCTTTGACAAAGTTCCCATGACATTCTGCAAACAAGCTTGTAAAATGTGGGCTAGACAAAGGAACTGTTAAATGGATCTGTAATTGGTGAACCGGCTGAACCCAAGGGTGCTCAACAATGGCTCCTTTTCATCCTGGAGAGAGTGACCAGTGGGGGTCCCACAGGCGCTCGTCCGGGCCCATGCTATTCAACATCTTTTATCAATGACCTTGGATGACAGAATGGAAGCAACTTATCAAATTTGCAGATGATACCAAATTAGGGGGAATAGCTAATACCCCAGAAGACAGGATCAAGATTCAAAATGACCTGAATAGACTAGAAAGCTGGGCCAAAGCTAACAAAATGAAATTCAACACGGAGAAATGTAAGGTATAGCACTTAGGGCGGAAAAATAAAATGCACAGATATAGGATGGTGACACGGCTGAATGAACTACGTGTGAAAGGGATCTAAGTCCAAGTAGACCACAAGTTGAACTGAGTAAAGTGTGATGCGGCAGCTAAAAGCAATGCTATTTAGGCTGCATCAATAGAAGTATAGTGTCTAGATCAAGAGAAGTAATAGTGCCACTAATTCTGCTCTGGTCAGGCCCCACCTGGAAAATTGTGTCTGGTTCTGGGCACCACAATTCAAAAAGGACATTGAGAAACTGGGGCGTGTCCAAAGGAGGGTGACTAAATGGTGAAGGGTCGGGAAACCTGCCATATGAGGAACGACTCGGGAGCTGGGATGTTTAGCCTGGAGAAGAGAAGGTTAGAGGTGAATGATAGCTCTGTTTAAATATTTGAAAGGATGTCATATTGAGGAGGAGCAAGCTTGTTTTCTGCTGCTCCTGAGAACAGGACCCGGAACAATGGATGCAAGCTCAGGAAAAGAGATTCCAGCTCAACATTAGGAAGAACTTCCTGACAGTAAGGGCTGTTCGACAGTGGAACACACTCCTTCCTCGGAGTGTAGTGAGTCTCCTTCCGGGAGGTCTTTAAGCAGAGCCTGGAGGCCATCTGCTGGGATGCTTTGATTTGGATTTCCTGCATGGCAGGGGGTTGGACTGGATGGCCTAGTGGTCTCTTCCAACTCTATGATCGGTGACTCATGACTTTTGGGAGCTATAATCCAATAAAATAATCCAAATCTTTCTGATTGTTGCACTGCCTTCTCTTATCATTACAAACCTCTGGGGTGCACCTGGAGTCTTTCCACCAGGTTTGGAAGGGTGAAAGATCCACCCAGCTTGATCTGAGAGTTGCTAAGGAGTCTAAAATATTCTAAAGGCAACCAGAGCTCATTTTATCTTGGAAGCTAAGCAGGGTTAGCCCTGGTTGGTACTGGATGGGGTACATCTGGTGCTGTGGGCTGCATTTCAGAGAAAGGAACTGGCAAAACCACACTGAGACTTTCTTGCTAAGAAATGTCCTCTAAAGGAACTTGCCAAGCAAACCCCTGTACAGTCAGCCCTCCTTATACACAGATTTTTACCATAGATTCAAGCATCCACAGCTTGAAAATATTTTAAAAACAGTATTAATTCCTGATAGCAAACCTGATTTTACTTTTCATATAAGGGATACCATTTTGCTCTGCCATTTTTTAATGGGACTTGAGCATCCAGAGATTTGTTATCCATGGCAGCCGGAACCAAACCCCAGCGAATAACAAGGTCCCACTGTAATAGGGTTGCTTAGGTTGCCGTGATTGGAAGACTTGAAGGCACACAGCAAAAAAGAAGAAAGTATATCCTATGAATTTTATAAGGTCACCATAAATCAACAGACCCTTGAGGCAACACACGCACAGTCTTTTGGAGAAGCTGTTTAGGTACTGCCTGTATGCCAATGCTACTAACACCATGCTTGAACTGGTAACCTCAAGTCTTGACTTTTGCAGTGTGTTCTACGTTGCCTATTTTGAACCAAGTTCAGAAATTTCAGTTAGTTCAAAACCGGCAGCCAGATTGATCACAGAATAGCGTTGGAAGAGATCACAGGGCCATCCAGTCCAACCCTCCTGCCATGCAGGAACTCACAATCAAAGCACCCCCAACAAATGGCCATCCGCCTCCTTAAGAAGGAGACCCCACCAACTCCAAGGGAGTGTGTTCCACTGTCGAACAGCTCATAAAATAATAATAATAATAATATAATAATAATAAAAATATATTTGTTTTTTTATCCCATCTCTTCAGCAAGATCGTCAGAGGTTCCTCCTAATGATCGTTAGTGCATCTAGGAGTGAGCACATCACACCAAATTAAAATCATTCCACTGGATGCAATTAGTCCTGGGCAGGTACAAATGTTGGTTTTTACCAAGTTTGGGTCCAGGTTACTATGGGATTGCTTCCTGTATAATCCACTCCATACAATCAGGTCCTCTGGGGGACATTACTTCAAGTGGTCAGAACAAACTGGCAATGGTCACCCACAGGACCTTTCATTGGCGTTCCTAAACTGTGGAATGACCTGCCGGGCGAGTTCAACAACTAAACACACTGTTGGAATAAAAACATATGAAAGACTTATCTCTCCGGAGGCCTACCCAGTCGATTTTAAACATGGATTTTAAATTGAGATATTTAATATTGTGCTAGATGATTTCAATTGTCCTGTGTTTATGTGTTTTGACTTAATGTCTTTAATGGTTTTAGTATATTAACTATATTGTATCCCACCTCGAACCTTGGGGAGAGGTAGGTAGATATTATTATATTATTATTATTATTATTATATTATTATTATTATTATTGAAGTTGAGAATCTCTCGGTGGCATCCTAGTTTTTTGTGGGTTTTTTCAGGTTTATGAGCCAGGTTTAGAAGAATGTTTCACCTGATGTTTCACCTGCAGCTGTGGTTGGCATATTATTATTATTATTATAATTATATTATTATTATTCAGAATGGTGGTCCAGGAAAGAAAGAAGTGGTTGTGTTGCAGTTATAGTTGCAGTTCAATAATATGTTACGGTCTGAATGGCACACTCAGATCCCTCAACAAGTCCATGCTCTCAGCCTCAGAGGAAAGCAATAGCAAACCTTCTATGAACAAATCTTGCCAAGAAAACCCCATGACCTTAGGGTCACCAGACTTTGGAAACGACTTGAAGGCACACAACAGCAGCAGCAGCAACAACACAACTGTGGGGTAAGAGATTCTAAGAAAGCTCTGATGCGTGTCAGTAGACTTAAAGAAGACTTCTCAGCTGATGAAAGCACGTTGCTTTCTATGTTTGGGTAACAATTTCATTGTCTGGTGTGTTAGCAAAGTTTCTTTCAGTTGAAAGTTGGAGAAGAATGGCAACACAGTCACTGGGTTACTGCCCTTTCGGATTGTCATGCTGACCTGTCAGATGTGCTCACAAAAGGTTCTGGCCCATATTTTCATTTATTGTTCACTGTCCTCTCCACTCTTTTATGTGGCATTCTTATTGCTAGGTCAACCATGGCTAGACCTGCTGCATGAAGACGTTGGCTCCCTCCTAATATCTAACTTCTTAGAAGGTGGAGGGAGGTTTTGAGCTGTCTCTTCCCTAGACCTGGTCTTCCTGATATGTTTAGCAATGGCTTACATGAAGGGCAGAGGGAATCTTTACCAGATTTGGAGATGGCATAAAATTGCAAGGGAAAAGCCAAGGCCTAGGAAATAATATCAAAATTAAACTTGACAAGCTTGGATGCAAATACATAGCCAAATCAGTGTGCAAAGGGATCTTGCAGCACCTTTGAGATTAACCAAAAGATAGACGTTGGTAGCAATAGCTTTCATGGACTTGAGCCACTTCTTCACATGTATGTCCACCAAATGCAACTGTGGAAGTAGGCTCAAGTCTACAAAGCTCAGGCTACCAACTTCTATATTTCTGTTAGTGTCAAGAGGGCTACAAGATCCCTTTGCATATTGACATTTTGGAACTGAAATGAAGAGCAGGAAATTCAACAGAGACCAATGTGAAGTTGTGCATTTAGGCAAATACACAGATACAGGGAGATTTGGAATGGGTAATGGTGACTATGACTCCTGTCATCTCATCTCTTCTGCCAGTTGAAGGGCATGGCCAGGAAGGGAGAGAAATAGCAGAGTGAACAACTGGCTTCGCAGATGGTGCCGCCGAGAAGGATTTGGATTCTTCGATCATGGGCTGCGGTTCCACGAGGAGGGACTTCTTGCACAGATGGGTTGCATCTCACGCCAGTTGGAAGAAATGTTTTTTGCCAACAGTCTCAGAACTTGATCAGGAGGAGGCTTTAAACTGAGTTCCGAGGGAAGGGAGACAATATTAAGAAGGCGAAAGGGAGGCGAAAATAGTCCAAACTGACATAAAGGAAACAAGAAAAAAAGTGCAAGGACCCAACAGTGGGAGGCAAAAAAACTTGCACAGGCAGCAATAAAAGGGAACTATGGTCTGCGATGTCTCTACACTAAGCACAGAGCATGGGAAAATAAGCAGATGAACTCGAACTCCTAGTACACAAAGCAAATATGATATAATAGGCATCACTGAAACCTGGTGGGATAGTCTCATTGGAAGGTGGAAATAGAGGGGTTAACCTTATTAAAGAATAGGCCAAAAAGGAAAGGAGGAGGAATAGCAATAGTCAGAGGTATTTACACCAGTGAAGAGATCCAGGCACAATCCTGAAGCCAGGGGAGAGCATCTGGAAAGAATCAAAGGGGAGAGAAACACAGGGTTACGGTGGAGTCTACTACAGACCCCAGTCAGACTGAGAATTGGATGATATCTTTCTAGAACAGATGACACACACTCAGAAAAGAGAGATGTAGTAGTGATGGGCGACTTCAACTATCCTGATATTTGCTGGAAGTCAAACTCAGCAAAATCCTCAAGGCCTAGCAAATTCCCACTTGCCTGGAGACAATTTTCATGGTCCAAAAGGTGGAAGAGGCAACAAGGGGTCAGCTATTTTGGATCTGATCCTAACCACAAGGATGACTTGGTTAATGGGGTGCAAGTGTGGGATCATTAGGTGGAAGTGACCATGTTCTCCTGGAGTTGTAATACAGTGGAAAGGAGAAGCCAGGCAGAATCAGAATGCTAGCAAAATGCTAACAGAACAGAGAAAAGGCAGAATTAACTCAACACTTCTTTGCCTCTATCTCTCAGAAAAAGAAAAGGGTGCTCAACCTGAGGATAATGGAGCAGAGGACAGAATAGGGGCATTTCAGTACAGAAAGTAAAGAGGAGTAGTAGAGGAACACCTTATTAATCTAAATGAATTTAAGTCTCCGGGACCAATGAACCCATCAAGGGTATAAAGAACTGGCAAAGTAATATCGGAGCCATTGGGCAATAATCTTTGAAAACTCCTGGAAAACAGGAGAGATCCCAGCAGACTGGGCGGAGGCAAAACGTTTGTCCCCATCTTCAAAAAGGGGAAAAAAGAGGATCCCAACAATATCGTCCAGTTAGTCTGACATCAGTACTAAGGAAAGATTCTGGAGCAAATAATTAAACAGAGAGTCGTGAACATCTAGAAGGCAATGCCATAATCAACAAAATCAACATGGGTTTCAGAGAAACAAGTCAGGCCAGACAAACCTAATCTCTTTGATAAAATTACCAGCTTGGTAGATGAAGGGAATGCTGTGGATGTAGTATACTTTGATTTCACTAAGGCCTTTGACAAAGTTCCCCATGACATTCTTGCAAACAAGCTTGTAAAATGTGGGGCTAGACAAAGGAACTGTTAAGGATCGTAATTGGTTGACCGCCGAACCCAAAGGGGTCCTACAAATGGGCTCCTTTTCATCCTGGAGAGAAGTGACCAGTGGGTCCCACAGGGCTCTGTCCTGAGCCCAGTGCTATTAAACATCTTTATCAAGGACCTGGATGACAGAATGGGAGCTACGTATCAAAATTTTGCAGATGACACCAAATTAGGGGGAATAGCGAATACCCCAGAGAACAGGATCAAGATTCAAAATGACCGGAATAGACTAGAAAGCTGGGCCAAAGCAACAAAATGAAATTCAACACGGAGAATGTTAGGTATTGCACTTAGGGCGGAAAAATAAATGCACAGATAAGGATGGGTGACACCTGGCTGAAGAAACTACGTGAAAGGGATCTAGGAGTCCAGTAGACCACAGTGAAATGAGTGAACAGTGTGATGCGGCAGCTAAAAAGGCCATGCTATTTTAGGCTGCATCAATAGAAGTATAAGTGTCTAGATCAAGAGAAGTAATAGTGCCACTATATTCTGCTCTGGTCAGGCCCCACCTAGAATAGTGTCCAGTTCTGGGCGCCACAATTCAGAAAGGACATTGAGAAACTGGAGCGTGTCCAAGGAGGGCGACAAAAATGTGAAAGGTCGGAAACCATGTCCTATGAGGAACATTAGGGAGCTGGGGATGTTTTTTAGCCTGGAGAAAAGAAGGTTAAGAGGTGATATGACGCCCTGTTTAAATATTGAAGAGATGTCATATTGAAGAAGAGCAAGCTGTTTTCTGCTGCTCCAGAGAACAGGACCCGGAACAATGGATGCAAGCTGCAGGAAAAGAGATTCCACCTGAACATTAGGAGGAACTTCCTGACAGTAAGGGCTGTTCACAGTGGAATGCACTCCCTCGGAGGGTGATAGAGTCTCCTCCTTGGAGGTCTTTAAAACAGAGGCTGGATGGCCATCTGTCAGGGATGCTTTGATTTGGATTTCCTGCATGGCGGGGGGTTGGACGGATGGCCCTAGGGTGGCTCTTCCAACCTATGATTCATGATTCTGTGATTCTATGATCTGGGACCAGGGTTCGAATCCCTGCCAGCCATGAAACCCACTGGGTGACATGAACAAGTCACCTGTCTCAGAAGAATATCGCACAGCGTTCTGAGAACGTTCTGGGAACCCGATGGAATGGAACGCATTCAGTTAACCTCACGTATGTGTTTCCCATCGGCTCCCAGAACGTTTCCCAATGTGTTCCACAGCGTTCCAGGGTAGAGACGGATTAGGTGTGTTTCCCAGCTAGCTGTAATGTTCTCAGAACGTTCCATAAGAGTCTATGCAGTATTCTTTCCGTTCCCAATTCCGTTCTTTCATTCCTCATTCCTGATGGCTGAAACATGCCTCTCTTAGTCCCCAAAGTCCTAGAGCGTACTAAATTTTCATTGCTCGCCATGTATGGACCGCCCTCTTTGACAAAACTACTTTTTTCCTATTTCCCCAACTATATATATATATATTATAGATAATAATATTAAATGCGCGCACATTGGCAATATGGTTCTAAATGTTGTGTGTGTATAATGCATATTTAATTATTGACTCTGTAGTGCTGCTTTCTGCCACACAGACACACAAATAACACACACACACACACACACACACACACACAAAACTAACTAAATGGTAATGTGTGCATTTATATGTGTGGTGTTTGTGGTGTCGGTTTTTTCTGGACACACCCAAACACCCAAAAACAGACATATTTAATAGATAGAATTCATATCAGTAACTTTCATAGTGAATGTTTGAACTTAAACGGAGTCTCAAAGTCGAAGATACAGTGTCCGGAATTGTCACAGTGACTGTGTCGCCAACAGATAGCAATGTTCTAGAGACATTTTTCTGTAGCGGTGTGTTAATGGCCTGCCTCTGTTGGCTGTACACACTATAAGCATGATATCAGGGGCGAAGGGGGTTTTTATAGGACATCTAGGGACAGTGGATGCAGTGAGGCGGATGACCGGACACTACAACAGGGACAATCGTCTGAGCGGAGAGGAGGACCCTGATGCAGTTTTGTTTTTTGCAAACATCTGTCGGCCTCAGAGGATGTGGTGGCTCGATTCCCTCCATGCTTTTGACAGATACTTCTGGGGCTGGTGCCGGCTTGGTGTTGGGGGCTTCCCTCCCCTTTAGTTGACTGACAGAGAAAAGGGAGGCATGCAGGAAGGAATGTAGACAGGGATTGGTTGGTTTGGGTCAGATGTGGGGAGAGAAGGAGACTATTGGATGGCAAGGTTTAGGGCATTGAAGCCCGCGAGGCCATAGGGGAAGAGAGCCCTCAAAATGAAATACGCATTTTTGACTTATGACAACTTATGACAACGTGTTACAGCAAAACATTCTGGGAACGTTCTCAAGAAAAAGGGATGCGCTGTGCGGTAAAATGCGTTCCCGTAACGTTCCCATCACGTTCCACTTTCTTGAATGCGATAATACCTGTTCCCAGAACGTTCCATCTCATAACGTTCTGAGAATGATATGCGATAATCTTCTAAGTCTCAGAAGAAGGTGAAGGCAAACCCTTTCTGAACAGATCTTACCACAAAAACCCTTAGGGTTGTCATAAGTGAAAAATGATTTGAAGGAACACAACAGCATAAATACACGGCCTTTTCCCATTGCAGGCATCCCTCTGTTAACAAAGCAAAGTAGATGTGCTCTTGGACATTTGGTATCAGAGGCAGAAATAACATGGTCAGAATAGAAATAGGTTACTGCACCACAAAAAAAAGAAGCAATTCCAAAATGTTAAGCATAAAATATCTAATAAGATGTATATCTGTCATGAAACAAGCAGGTCAGACAAGCCATGCATGAGTAAACAAAAACACTTTGAACCTTCTAGAGAGCACTGGAAAGCACCTGTCAACATGTATTGGGGGGTAATTTCTATCTTTCACCAGCCTCCCTTTTTCTTATAATTTTCATTTTGGTTGTCAAATGTATAGATCTATTCTTTTTAACATTCTGGGAGATTGCTGGTGAAGGAAGCTTATTTGCGCTCCCCATTTCTATTTTGCTGTTTGCACCTGCAAAGTAAGGGATCGGGAGGCAGCTGCTGTTCTCCTTGCCTATTGTAAGCAGGCACCGATAGCTACAGTAGGATCAGCTAGACTAGAATCCCATTGTTTTCCAGTAATATTTATAGCAGACAAGATTTTTCCACCTGACAACTCTACAAATTTCTGGTTTCTATAGGATGGAGCCATGGTGGTTAAAGTGGTGTCAGACTACTACTCTAAGAGTGCATCTACACAGTAGAAATAATGCAGTTTGACATCACTTTAACCACTGAGGTTCCTTGTTTTCTATCTAGCTAGAAGTCTTCTAACAGCATCCATCCTATGGAATCCTGGGATCTGTACTTTTGCAAGGTCTTTCACCTTCTCTGCCAAAGAGTGCTGGTGTTTCACAAAACCACAGATTTCAGGATTCTGTAGGTTGGAGCCATCGTGGTTAAAATGGTGTCAAACTGCAACTCTAAGGGTGCATCCACACAGTAGAAATAATGCAGTTTGACACCACTTTAGCTCAGTATTTTCCACATTGAGAATTGGATTAGACTACATGGCCCATAAACTCCCCCCAGACTCCTATCATCCCCAGCCAGCATGGCCATTGCTCATATTTATCAGGATGTGATGGATGCTGGGAATCTAACACATGTGGAAGGTACTAGTTTGGGAAAGGCTACCTTATATCTTGAGCTGGTGTTGTATAATGGTTTGAGTGTTGCATTCAAATCCCCATTCAGCCATGGAAACCCACTGGGTAACCTTGGGCAAGGCACACTGTCTCAGCCTCACAGGAAAGCAAAGGAAAATCCCCTCTGAACAAATCTTGCCAAGAAAACATTGACAGCTTGAAGGCACACAACTGCCACTGCCATATTATACCTTCCTTTTCATCTCTACTTCATTTTTTCTAGGGACTGAAAACTGCAGACACCACCTGTATCTTTAATACAGTGTGCCCTTGGTACCCGTGGCCATGCCATCTGTGGACAGCATGCCTGCGTTGTCCCCAATGGTGGCACCTGGCCAAGCCACCATAAGGGACAGTCCCAATGCTGCCATTAGGAACAGCAAGAGCTTACCTGGGGACAATGGGTGCTTGAGCATTTGCAGATTTTGTATCTGCGGGAAGGTCTAGAATGGATCCCCCATAGATACAGAGGGCTGATTGTAGTTGTGTGGTGGATGGAATTTCAACAGGTATTGCTTGTTACCTGGTTGTATGATAAGAAATACTTGGTGAAATTCCCTCTTTTACACAGTAATGGTAGAAGCTATCTCCAGAAGCTGTCTCCAGTTTTCACTCTGGCATCTCTACACATTGATTCTTCATCCCACTCAGTCCTTTACTGGTATCTAATCTGGATACAGCCCGGGGGAAAAGTGGCACATTGGTTTGGGCTTGAGTCATAGAAGCCTATGTTTCTCTTTAGGCAGTTCAGAAAGAGTGTATGTTTCTCCTTATAGAATCAGTGTGATTTTCTCAGACTTTGGGATGAATAAAAAATCTCTCTTCTAATCTGTACTGCAGAAATAACGCAGTTTAGCACCACTTTAACCACCATGGCTCATTGATATGGAATTCTGGGATTTGTAGCATTGAGCCATGGCTGTTAAAGCACTGTCAAACTGCATTATTTCTGCAGTGCAGATTAGACCCCTGTCATCAGGAAGATGCTTTTCAGGCATATAGCGGACTGGGCCTAGAAGGACCATTGCTTATATGAAAGAAAACAAATAATGTGGGGAAAACAAGGCCATGAACAATGGGAATTGAAAATATGAGTGGTATGCATTGTTTTGGGTAAGAGCAGGTAAACAGAAGCATCTACAACATTGACATCTACGTCATTAGCTGCATGATTATGTGTACAAGCAGACTTTGCAAACATCCAAATTACATTCTTCTTAGGCAAGTTCCCTATAAAAGAACCAGGGTCCCAACCATAACCACCATCGAGCTTCAGCTTGTCTAGTTTGCTTCGTTGTTTCCCAGAGTTTTGAAGATCCAACCGATCAGTCCACCATGAGGGCAATCTACCTTGCGATGATTGTCATGATGTTGGTTGCCACCGCCATGAATGTTGAAGGTAGGAACTGAACTTCTAGCAGCTAGAAAGAATGAGCAGTGTCAGGATTGTCAAAGAAATTGATCAGATGTAAAATTTCCAGTACCAAAATGCCTTTATAAAAATCTTTAGTGTAAACAAGCTCAAAATTGGTAGAATCCAAAGATACAGCCATGTTAGTTTGCAAAAGGAACTTGTAGCACTTGTAGAACTTGTAGCAGCTTTAGGATTAATTGAAAGAAAGGAGTTGGTAGTGTGAGCTTTCATAGACTTGAGCCTACTTACTGAGGAAGTAAGTTCAAGTCTACAAAAGCTCATGCTTCCAAGTTTTCTTTCAGTTAGTCTCAAAGGTGCTACAAGATCCTTTTGCAACTAAGCTCAAGACCATGTGCAGAGTTCTGGTCAGCACAAGTCAGGGGCATTGTAGAGGTAAAGAAGATACAGAAGGTGACCAGCTTGCTGGAGTAACTCCTTCAAGAAGAAATGGTCCTGAATCCTATTGGTATTCCCAACTAGAGGAAATCTCTTGAATCAGTGGATTTTACATACATGTTGCATCACCACCCAGCAATGGATTCAAGGGGTCAACTTTAGTGGAGACAACTACTAGGATTCAGGTGATGGGATTCTTTGTGTGTATGTGCCTTTAGGTTTCCTGTTGAGTTATGGTGACTCTATAAATTTTGTAAGGTTTTCTTAGGCAAGCACATCTTAAAAGGACATTGTAAAGATGGAGAAGGTTCAGAAGGCAGCCAAGAAAATGTTCAGGAAAGGTGCTGGAGCAATTCCTTCAAGAGGCAAACTGGGCCTTGATCCTATTGGTATTCCCATCTATAGGAAACCCAGTGAATCAATAGATTTTTACCTAAGTGTTGACTCAACATTCAGCAATGGATTCAAAGGTTGAGACTACCAATGGGATTCAGACCACGGGCTTCTTTAGCTTAGGAAAAAACCTGATAATAGGCTGCATCCACACTGCAGAATTAATGCAGTTTGACACTGCTTTAACTGCCATGGCTCAATGCTATAGAATTTTGGGATCTGTAATTTTGTGAGACATTTAGCCCCTTCTCTGTTAGAGAGCCCTGGTATCACAACAAACTACAAAACCCAGGATTCCACAGGAGGGAGGCATGCTTCCAACTTTTCTTTTAGTTGGTCTCAAAGGTGCTACAAGTTCCTTCTGCATACTAAGCTCAGGACCGTTAACACAGTGTCAAATTGCATTAATTCTGAAGCATGGCAGCAGCTATAGATGGATATAACAGAGATACTGTATATTAATCCTGTACAGTGAGGAGGAAGTGGAGAGGCCCAGTCAGCTATGTTTTCCCTTTCATAAAATACTAGAACCCATAGGGGTCATCCACTGAATCTGGATTATGGTGAGCTTGGGACAAATAGAAGGGAATTTCTTCCATAGCATGGCGTAAAGGTTAGACTATGACTTCAGAGACCAGGATTTGATTCACAGCTCAGCCATGAAACCCACTGGGTGACCCTGGGCAAGGCACACACTCTGAGCCTCAGGGGAAGGCAATGGCAAATGTCCTCTGAACAAATCTTAGCAAGAAAACTCCATGATAGGTTTACGTTAGGGTTGGCATAAGTAAAAAATGATTTGAAGGCACAACAACAACAACAACAACAACAACAAACGTCTTCCATAAGAAGAACTGCGGAGTATGCAACCACAAGATGAAGTAATGGCCAGCAACAGAGCTTTAAAAATTAGAAAGGTTTCAAAGACTGTGCTAGGCCAGAGAGAAGAAGTGCTTTGAGAGTCTCAAGAATCATATTAATGAATGGATGGTGCTAGAACTGTCTCCAGTTTCTCTTATTCATATGCATTTTCCTCACACCTGTATGGCAATGCCTCTCAAGGGCATTTTCATGATGTAACTAACAGCCTCAACAGAATGGTGCTAAAGGCTGGCATCAGGGCGGATTTGGACGCACAATCTGACTCTGCCCCCATGCGCCTCTGATGCTGTGTCCAGATGATGCAGAGCCAAAGGAGTGCCAAAAAGCCATGGCGCCAGCAGCTGTGGCACCCTTACTATGGTGCAAAAAGTAGCCACTTTTTGCAGCTCCTTTTTGCACCATGAAAAGGCCAGATCAGGATTGCAGCATGTAGTTGCCACAGCCCTGATCTAGCGAAGAAAGAGGTGGCTGCAGGCTGCTCCTTAGGGGCAGTGTGTTCAGCCCCTTAGATACCATGCATCCTATTCCAAGCACCCAGGCAAATTTCTCTTTCTGTCAACCTATTAGCTTGCCACCAGAGGGTACTGCTGGCCTTCAGAGCTCCCAATGGGAATGGCCAAAGGGTGATTTGGCTGTGATTTACTTAAGAGAGATCAAGTGACTGAACAGGGCAGTAACCTGGGATGCTGCCACCTTGCAAAATTAATGCAGTTGGACACCAATTTAACTGTCATGGCTCCATCTTATGGAATCCTGTGATTTGTAGTTTGTGATGGTGCCAGAGCTCTCTGAGAAAGAAGGCTAAATATCTCATAGATTATGAATCTCATAGATTATGAGTCCAATCCCCTGCCATGCACAAAACTACAAATCCCAGAATACCATAGTATTAAGCCATGGCAGTTAAAGTGGTATCAAATTGCACTATTTCTGCAGTGTAGATGTGGCCTTGGTTTCATGCAGGTTTTCACTCTCTGAAACAAGTGTGAGCATGAATCTGATTTAGAACAGCCTGAGCATTTTCAAGCCATCGTTCTCACTTGCCTGCTTTCGTGATGGTGCTCTGCTTTGTAAGTACAGAGGACCCTTGGTATCCACTGGGGTTTGGTTCCAGGATGCTCCGTGGACACCAAAATTCATGGATGATAAGTCTTATTAAATATAATGGCGTAGTAAAATGGTATCCCTTATATAAAATAGCAAAGTCATGGCTTGCTATTTGGTATTTATATATTTTTAAAAATGTTTTCAAGCCATGGATGCTTGAATTCATGGATAAAAAAAATCCATGGATATAGAGGGCTGACTGTAGTTATAACTGGAAGGATCCCTGAGGGCATTTCATCCAACTGCCAACTGTCAAGAATGGTCCTTTTGACCCCACAGTTCAGTGAACCAGTCTTCTGTATTCCAAATTGGCCCTCCACATTCACAGGGACCCCATGAAAGTGCAAAAAACACAAATTAAAAAAAAATGCTGTTTTTACCTGTGAGAATACCTCTCTAGGAATCTCTAGGTCCTCCAACACAACTCAGTCGTCAATATCTGCGAGATGTTGACCAAAGAATCATGTGGAGGAACTACAGATGCCTAGAGAAATGTTTTCTCTAGCAATCTCTAGGTCCTCCAGTACAAATCTATTGTCACTTTCTAGCAGAGTTGCACTTGAGGATCCAAAAATTCCTAGAGAAAATGTATTTATCAAATCCGCAAAAGTCAAACTCACAAATTTGGAGGACCGACTGCACTTGCTGTCATTCCCCAACAACAAAAATAATACATTCTACACTCCCATAGAATTATATTAACCAATGTAGCAGATTATCAGAATACACACACACACTTATAGCAGATTCAGTTAGATTCTGACAACTGCTGGTTTCACTATCCCACCATTGCCTTTTTAAAGCACTCCCAAGCATTTCCTTCTCTTTTGTTGCCACTGCTTTAGTCTTTGTTGTTGAAGGGTTAAGGATCTACATGGGATGGTTCAGACTTTGCTTCCAAGCCAGGGTTGCCAGTCACTTCTGGCTCTGTTTGGGGCTGTTTGTCTGTGCTCTCCTGTTCCTCTTCCTTTTAAAGGAGACCTCCTCCTGGTAGGACATGACAGGTAGCACATATGAAGGAAGGTGATTCCGCTGTGTTTCAGTTCTGGGCTTTCTCTTCTTTTTGCAGGATTTTACAAAAAAGCCCCGAGCTGCGTTGGGGCAGGAGGCACGTGCCGCAAAGAGTGTGAGAAGAATGAGCATGGCTCCAGTGGCTACGACTGTTGTGACCACAAGAAGGAGTGCTGTTTCCCTAAGAAGGAACTGAAGAGGAGGGAGGGTGCCATCCCACCACCAACGAGAAGGGCCTAGAGGAGTTGCCACTGCTGCCAGCTGGCAAGAATCATTTGGTCTGGTCCCTTCAATAGATGCATGTGAATGCACTGGCAGTCTGCCTGTGTCCTTCCTTGGGGAGCAGAGGAAGGGGATAGCGGGGGAAAAGTTGGAAATGTTTTTTAGTGGGGGGGGGGGGTAATGCTTACTATGTTATTATTCTCTTAGCAAAGGGTGGGGCACCAGAGAAGGCTTGGATATCTTGTTGTTGCTATATGCTGTCATGTTCATGCCAAATATGATGGCCCTCTCCCACTTATTCAGAGGAAGTTTGCCATTTCCTTGGCGCCTGAATCGGGAAGAGTGCACCAGTCCAAGGTTACTACCATGGCCAACGGGGATTTCAATCTAGGCCCCATTCCCACTGACCCATTAACGTGGGTGGAACGGTTAGATCCGGATGCCCCTCCCCCAATCTCTCCGTTAAGCATGCCCACTAGATTTGAGGGCATTTTAAACCCGAATGCCTTATCAGCTTTGAACTTGAAGGGCCTGCTGTCAACAAGCAATCGTCATAGGTGAGGTTGCAGGGGCATCGGATGTGGTTCCCCCCTCCTTTTTTAAAAAGAGCCAGGCACAAAAGGCCCCAAAGTGTGCACATTTTGTCAAATTTAAACTCTTGGTGTGTGTGGGGTGAGCATTTGGGTCAGTGCAGGTTATGATCTGCCCTTGGCCCCATTTTCAACCCCAAAATGCCAGTTAATGCCTGTATCCCCCACTCCTTGCCACCCAGAATGCCTCTTACACATGTAAATAATAATAATAATAAAAGAATAATAATAATAATTTCCTCACCGCGGAAATCCCAGAAAAGGAGGCAATTGCCATGCATTCTTTTGCTTTTAAAGCAATTCAGGGCTAGCCCTGAAGAGACAGTAGCAAAGCAGTATCGTTTGGCCAGTTGCCTAATTGACAAGAGCAAGAAATGTAACATTCGAAGTGTAGTATTGATTCGCAAAGGAAAAATGTCTAGCCATGGCAACATTCCCTTGCGGGAAGCCACAAAAGAAGGGAAGGCAACAAGCAGCTATCCATTCTATCTATCTATATATCTGCCTCAAGGGAAAAAACATGCGGCAGCATTCGTCAAAAAATTTTTAAAAAACAAAAAAAAAAGGGGGGGGGGAGGTGCCTGATGGGAGCTCCGTTCGTGCCCTGCCTTGTGACCTGACCTGAACTGACCCCTTCCCTCCTGCTAGAGAGCTTTCCATTGCCCTTCCACTGAGGCTGAGAGAGAGTGACCGGTCGTTTCCAACTGACCCATGGAATCAATGTGGGAATAAAGGGAAATGCAGCGCAGGCATTGAACTGTAGCACCGCATATAACACAAATTAATAATAACAATATAATAATAATCCAGGAGCAAGAGAAATGAAAGTAAACAAGCAAGCACCCAAAAAGCATGCACATAAATTGTCAAAAGAGCTGCTTCTGCTGCATCCATTTCCCTACATCCCCAGCTTGGCCCCACAGTCCTATTTCCCTGGGCAATCCTCCTACTCCTCCTCCTCTTCCGACCCTCCACACCATCTGCCCTGGCTCTTCACTCCCTCCTCCCGCTCCATTATAGGATGCCCTCCAGCTCCTCTTCCCCACGGCTCTCCTTCCTCCTCCTCCCTCCTCCTCGTCCTCCTCCATCACTTCTCCACCCCCCCCCCACCTTCCTCTGACATCTTTGCAGCCCTCGTCACCCTGATTTCTCCTTTTATCCTCTTCACCTTGATTCAGATTCCCCTTTTCCTTCAGCTCTTTCCTCTCCCCTCCCCTCCAATGAGGGAGGGAAGCTGCTCATCTGCCCGCTCTGACCTTAATCCCTCCCTGAATTTGCCCCGAACATGATCGAGGGCAAGTTCATATTCGCAGAACCCGGGTCTTTTGAGAAAAGACGGATTTTAGCCCGATTCTGGATACCCCGGGGTAAGGGGCATTTCTTGTGCAAGCCTTGACATGGATTGTGACAGAACAGGCCCAGTATGAACTTCACGTGGAAGAATCGATTTCAAACCAGTGTAAAAGGTAATGTGAATGGCCCCTTAGTCTCTTTAGAGCCGCAGTTCAACACTCACCATGCTGGATCCTCTCCTAGGATGTACTACCCTATTCCCCACCTTCCAACCCCCCACGGGCTGCTTTTGCTCTTTTTTGCCATGCGAGGAACAGTGTCATCACTGGGGGGGGGCGGTGGTGTGATGCACACCCTCATGAAAACTCAAAAGGGGGGTGACACCTGGTCAGGTCCTCCCACCCATGCCATCTCCGCATGTGTTCCCCCCATGCACTTGTCCTATGCTCCCCGGTACCATGTGTTGCCTGGGCGGGGGGTATCGGAGGGGTGAGGCTTCCAGGGCCTGCCTCCCCCATGCTGCCCATGCTGTGCCCTGCACTCCCTTGTGTGTGCTTGCCCCCGCGCCATTCTTGCACTCCCCCACATGTGCTCCCCCTGTGCTGTCCCACACCACACCCCCATGCACACTCCCCTATGCCATCGGGGTGGGATGGGGGGGCAACCCTTATAAGCCCCACCACCCCCACATGCCCCCCCTTCACCGGTGTATCCATGGGTAGGAATACCAGGGGTAGGAATACTTTCTGGTCACTCCTGGTCTGTTTTGATTCCTGTGCCCCTTTTCCAGTGCAGGGCTGTGAGGTGTCAGTGTATGTCTAACCTCAGTTCAGAATGACAAGCTCAGCAGGTTAGAAAACTTGGAAAAAACTAAAGTACTTCACAGCAGAAGATGTTGTCGGGACCAAAGGAATTTCAGTTACATAGCATATTAAAATCTCTTAGCAGTTCCAGCCCTTTTTTCAAGTGCTCTCACCTTTGTCTTCACACCAAAACATTCCTTTCCCCAGAATACCCCCTTTGTCTCTATTCTATGTAGATCCACAGAACGGATCTCGATGCTGCAGCTTATTTCTCCCCTCCACATACGCATTTTCCAAGAAAGACAAACAATCTTTCCGCCCAGCCTCAGAAAGAGTGCAGCATATCCAATTATCCATTGTGTGTGTGTGTGTGTGTGTGTAATATATATATATTATAGCATGCTACACACACACACACACACACACACACACACACACACACACGTTAGCAAGCATGGCAGGAGCTATGATCCTGATACTAGCCTTTGGGGGAATGATGCCCCCACCTTGCACAGTTTTGAAAGGGGGTGTTGGAGTGTGAGGGCTGTATAAAGCCTCCCAAGCAGCATCGTTTCCACTTCACCTTGGTCCCTTCTTGTAAAAAGAAAAAGTCCAACTAAAAGTTATAAAGTAGAAAAAGGAATAAGGGAAGGTTGTCCCTTGTCCTCGTTACTATTTATTATGACTTTGGAAATCTTAAGCAATTCAATTCGGAGAAACCCACAAATTAAAGGAACAAAAATAAAGAATATGGAATACAAACATTAGAGCCTTTGATATAATGATCTCTCTTGCAAATCCAACTGAAAATACAGTTTACACGAATTATTGGTGACAGTGAAAGAATATAGTGAAATATCTGGCTTGCAAATAAATGAAGAGAAAACAACAATGGTAGTAATGAATTTAACAAAGGAGGAAAAACAAACATTAAGCAGAAAGACAAATTTTCAAATTGAAAAAAAATAAAATATTTGGGACTTACAATTACTACTAACAATTCAGACCTCTTTAAGAATAATTTTGAGGCAAAATGGCAAGATGTAGAAAAGGATTTACAAAAATGAGACAAATTAGATCTATCATGGTTGGGCAAAATATCAACAGTGAAAATGAACATTCTTCCAAAGATGAATTTTTTATTTCAAAACTTACTGATTATTACGAATGCCACCTCCTTTTGTAATTGGCATCGCAACATCTCCAGCTTTTTGTGGTTAGGAAAAAAGCCCAGAGTAAAATTCAAAGTAATGCACAACACAATAAACAGAGGATGATTGGCCTTTCTGAATTTCAAAATGTATTACTATGCAAGCGCAATGGATTGGCTAACAGAATGGTTAACAATAGAAAACAAAAGACTGCTACAATTAGAAGGCGAAGATATTAGATTCGGCTGGCATGGCTACCTATTTTATAAGAAAATAAAAGCAAACAAAGATTTTAATGATCATTACATAAGAAAACCTCTATTAAGAATTTGGTCAATATTTAAATTAAGATTATGTAGCCACATCCCAAAATGGGCCTCTATAAACAAAGCTTTTTTTCCAATAGAACACAATTGGACAAAACAAGGTGGGTCACATATGAGGATCTATTGGAAAGAAATCAGACAGAATTGAAATTAAAACCTAGAGAGCAGTTGTTGGCTGAAGGCCTGGACTGCACATGGTTTACGTATTTCCAGATAAGAGAAAGGTTTATAATCAATGAGAAATCCAAAAGTATTAAAAATGCTGATGCTGATTTTGAAAAAAAATAATTAAATCCAATAATATGTACAGAGTCAGAAAATTTTACAATCTTCTTTTAGGACTGGATGTGGAAGAAGAAACAGTTAAACCACAGATGACAAAATAGGCCAGAGAATTGGGACAAAATATCAATTTGGAACAAAGAGAAAAGACGTGGACGAAAAGATTAAAATACACTTTAAGTTACAATATTAAAGACATTTTTTACAAAATGCAATACCATTTGTATAATACACCATACAAATTGGCAAAGATTTACAAAAACAATAATGACAGATGTTGGGAGTGTGAAGCAGAATCTGGTACCTTTATTAATCCGTGGTGGAAATGTAAATTGGCAAATAATTATGGGGGGGGGGGGAGTTCACAAAATATTAAAAGAAATTTTAGAAATGGATATATCTTTTGACTCAAAAAGATATTTAAGTATTAACACAGAAGAAATATTGGAAACAAAATATGGTAGACTAATATTTTACTTAACATCAGCGGAATAGCATATCCAGCCAAATGGAAAAGTAACATGATCCCCGCTATAAATGATTGGCTATGGAAAGCATATGAGTTTATGGAAGCTGACAGTCTGACACAATGCTTACAAAAAAGACCATTAGAGAAAGTTTGGAAAGACTGGCTTCCTTTAATTAAATATTTAAAACAAAATTGGAAATCTAATTGGTTAATAGGCCTGGAATGAATTCAACTACAAAACAGAATGACAATAAGGTCTCTCCTTTTCATCCTGGAGAGAAGTGACCAGTGGGGTCCCACAGGGCTCTGTCCTGGGCCCAGTGCTATTCAACATCTTTATCAATGACCTGGATCACAGTATTGGGGGCATACTTATCAAATTTGCAGATGACACCAAATTAGGAGGATCAGATTCAAAATGACCTGAATAGACTAGAAAGCTGGGCCAAAGCTAATAAAATGAACTTCAACAGGGAGAAATGTAAGGTACTGCACTTAGGGCAGAAAAATGAAATGCACAGATATAGGATGGGAGACACCCGGCTGAATGAAACTACATGTGAAAGGGATCTGGGAGTCCAAGCAGAGCACAAGTTGAACATGAGTCAACAGTGCAATGCGGCAACTAAAAAGGCCAATGCAATTTTAGGATCCATCAATAAAAGTATAGTGTCTAGATCAAGAGAAGTAGTAGTGCCACTGTATTCTGCTCTGGTCAGGCCCCACCTGGAATATTGTGTCCAGTTCTGGGCACCACAATTCAAAAAGGACATTGAGAAACTGGAGCATGTCCAAAGGAGGGCGACTCTACGATTCTATGATTCTATAATTCTATGATCTAATTACCAAAAGTCTCCTAATCAGAAGAAATTACTTCATATGGTACATAAAATCTTTATGTTGCCTTCATGGGGGATAGATATATAAATGGATAAAAGAAAGTTCAATTATTTGGTTGGAAGATTTTCAAATATTATATGTATTGTTGGTTAGGAATTTGTTTGATGGGTTAAAATGTTTAATATTGTCTGTCTTTTTACTGTTGTACTGATGTTCAGTGTCTCTTTGTTTTTGCTGTTTTTAATCAATAAAAATATTAAAAAAGAAAGAAAAAGCCCTCGAAGTGTCCCTTGCTCAAGTCACACTTTCTCATGAGCCTCAGAGGATGGCAAAGCAAACCCTCTTTGAAGAAAATTGCCAAGAAAACTCCATGAGGCCTTAGGGTGTCATAAGTAGGAAACAACTTGAAGGCACACAAGTGTCCCTTTGCTTATCTTGAAACTGCAGATTGACCTATACAGGGATTGAGGTGATCCTCAAGGTTACCACTGGGGTGGGAAGTGGGTTTCCTCCATGATGACCAGAGGTCTTCCTTTTCTTGGACGTGTCCTGCTTTTCAGTCTTATGCCTGGGAGTCTAGAAGGAATTGCAAATGTCCTCTGTTTTGAGCCATAAAACCTGTCCTTGTCTCATCTGGAGCCTCTATAGGTCAACATATCTATTACTGCCCTGGCTGCTTCAAAGGCCTGTGGAGAAGAATGCCACTGACCATATGGTGATTTTGTTTGTTTGTTTTCTGATGGAGATGTGGAAAGGAAAGGAGGATCTGGATTGCTGAAGCAGATCAACAGCAGCAGGGAAAGGGAGGAAAGCAAAAGTGTGCATTTTGTGTTGCCCAAGAAGCAGGAGGGATGAGAGAGCAAATGAGAAAATGACAAATTAAAGCAATAATTTAAATGAAGATTCAGCCAAGGGTTTGTTGCTAGTAAAGTATAATTTTAAGCATTTGCCTTGCTCAGAGTCCTATAAATATACTGCAAGCCAACAAGGCAGTTAAACAAAATTAGGTTCATCAGAAAAATATGGTTCAGTACATAATAAAACAGAGTAGTATTTGTTGTTGTGTGCCTTCAAGTCAATTCCGACTTATGGTGACCTTAAGGCAAACCTATTATGGGGTTTACTTGGCAAGGAGATTTACCATTGTCTTCCCCGGAGCTGAGAGCACGTGACTTACCTAAGGTCACCCAGTGGGTTTCATGGCTGAGCTGGGAATTGAACCCTGGCCTCCAGTCTAGTTCTCAGATTGCTATGCTATGCTGGCTCTAGTTGTAAATAAACCATATATTATATTAGTGTTTTTAGCTTTTATTTGGTAAAGCCCTACCTTGTTGTTGAATGTTCTACATTTTGCAGTGTCTTGCCCGTCTTTGTGGTTATGACATTTGTTCACCCTAGTTGCCTCTTTCATCCATACCAGGATGGTGTACCCTCAAAAGTTGATCAGGATGTTGTAGAACAGTGTTGGCGAATCTTTATGAGACCAAGTGCCCAAACTCAAAGGTGTTCATGCACTGGATGCTAACCAGTGCTGAGGAGTAAGATTCCCAGGGGGCATTCCAGGGACTGGACTTGTGCCTTCTGGGGGACAGGACTTCAGTCTTCCAGGTGTGATAGTTCCCTGGAGACAGCGGAAAGTCCGGGAGGGGGAAGAAGAAGAACAGGGCCACATGTGTTCCTCCTCTTTTCTCCACCCTCCCAGGCCTTTAGCTGTCTCTGGAGAGGTGCATACCTGTTCCTACTCTTCCCCCGCCCTCCCATCTCTCCATGTGCCCTCAGAAATGACTTTGCTTGCCAGAGAGGGCATGTGTGCCATAGGTTCACCAACACGGTTCTAGAGCCTCTTCTCTCTGCTTTCTGATTCCTATGTCGGTAGCTTCCAGCTCTCTTCTGGGCAGCTGAAATGTCTCCCTGTACCTGGCATGATTCAGTCAATCTCATTATGAGGGAAATAATGACAAGGGGACAGGTGACATCTTTGCCCTTGCTCAGAATAAGCTTCTTTGGCCTTCACAGAATGACAATACAGTTGGCCCTCCCCATTTGTGGCTTTGACTTTTGCAGATTTTCCAGTGCAACTCTGCCAGAAGTTGACCATGAAGTTGTGCTGGAGAACCTAAAACACTTCTCTAGGTATTTGTAGGTCCTCCGGCATGATTCTATGATCAACTTCTGGCAGATGTTGACCATAGAGTTGTACTGGAGAACATGGAGATTCCTAAAGAGGTGTTCTGTTAGGTAAAAAGAATAGTCTTTTTTTATTTGTGGTTTTCCCACATTTGTAGGTGTCCTTCACCCCTAATCCCAGTGAATGTGGAGGGACCACTGTATAGCCAGGAAGGAAGGGAAAAAGTGGTAGCTGTAGGGATTAAAACTAGGGTCTAAATCAGTGGTTTCCAAAATGAACGCCAACTGATACCCTATCTGGACCGAAAGAACCTTGAAATAGTGGTACACACACTGGTAATCTCTCCACTAGATTTCTGCAATGTGCTCTACATGGGCTACCTATGTACCAAGTTCGGAAGCTTCAACTGGTTCAAAATGCAGCAGCCAGACTGATCACTGGAACATCCAGATCAGATCATATAACACCAGTTCTAAAATCTCTTCGCTGGCTGCCAATCAGCTTCTGGGCGCAGTACAAAGTGTTGGTCATCACCTTTTAAGCCCTACATAGCTTGGGCCCGAGCTATCATCATCATCATCATCATCATCATCATCATCATCTATGGTCATTGGGGTACAAGGCAGGAGGAAGGATGTTGCCAAACACCAAGGTGAGTAGGTGACCATATGAATGGTGCTGGGAGTATTGGAGTGTAATGTGATGTTGTCTGGGAACCAGAAAGAAGATGCGATGAACTGGCCAAGAGACCCTTCATGAAGCCGGGGGTGGGGGGGTGGTAGCTAGTGTTATGACCTGTTTAGTGTGCCAGGAAACCATTGTGGCTGTTCAACCCACTATTGGCGAGCTGGAGTTTGTGGTGTTCTGCTCTTTTTCTTTCCAATCTTCCTTTGTAGTTTTTGTCTGTTTGTTAAAAGACCGCTGTTCTGAGCTCTGAAATGGAATGCCCAGGAAGACTGAAGTGTTCTGCAACCGGTTTTTTGTGTATTTGCATCCCTAATGTTTGGTTTATGTCCATTTATCCTCTGGCACAGGGGCTGGCCTGCCTGCCCAATGTAGGGTACTTGAAGAGCATTGCTGACACAGTATAGCACAAATCGCATTGGAGGATGAGCAAGTGACAGTCCTTCTAGCATTGTGGGTGATATCACTAGGTGATGTGATGACATTTCCTGAATAGATTGGGTGCCTATGCCAGCACTCAGTGATTAAAAAATAGTAAGATTATCTCTTGCAAATTTTCCCGTTTTTCCACCCACCCACCTACACACCCCTCCCTCCTCTCCCCCAAGGAAGGACACAGGAGATGACCTGGGCATTCATGTGCTTTTATTGAAGAGAAATAGACATGATGTCTTCTTGTCATCTAAGCAGTGGTGGCAACTCCTCTTGGCCCTTCTCAGGTGGTAGGCTGGCACCCTCCATCCTCTTCAACCCTTGTAGGCAAAACAGCAGGGGGGAGCAGTCATAGCCGTTGGAGTTGTACTCATTCTTCTCACACACTTTGCGGCACATGCCTCCTGCCCCACCACAACTTGGGACTTTTTTGTAATATCCTGTGGAAAGAAGAGAAAGCCCACAACTGAAACAGAGCAGAAGTGTCTTCCTTCATATGGTCCCCCTATCATATCCTGCCAGTCTCCTTTAAGAAGGAAGGGGAAGAGGAGAGCACAGGCAACAGTCTCCAAACAGAGTCAGAGGTGGCTGGCAGCCCTTCCTTGGAAGCAAAGCCTGAACCAACCCCTGTAGATCCTTATCCCTTCTGAACAACAAAGACTAAAGCAGCAGGAACAAAAGGATAGGAGATGCTTAGATGTGCTTTCAGGCCTAGGTGTTTTTTGTCAAATAATAATAATAATAATAATAATAATAATAATAATAATAAGAAGAAGAAGAAGAAGAAGAAATCAGTGATAAGGGTTTTCCAAGAGACCCACACAGATCTGTACACCAACAAAGGAGCCCTTGAGGAGAGATCAAGAGAGAAAATCCATTCTCGATCAGACTAAAGGCTCATTTGCTTCTGTATGCTGTTTCTATTATTGCCTGTAAGATCCCACAAACAGGACAAAATGACAAGAAAACCAGCCTGCTCTTGGATCTCAGCAACCAGCATGGACTGATACTCCTTCTGAAACTTGAATTTTTATGTTGCCATCTGGGCTTCTAACCACTAGAAGCTTTGTCCTTCATGAACATGTCTAATTTTGCAAGCTTAGCTAGTGGCTGCCTCATCACCTTCTGGATGCAAATCTTGTGGTTCTTTTCATGTAAGAAGCACTTCCTTTAATTTGTTCTAAACCTCCTGCCATTTAATTTCAGTAGATGACTCCAGAGAGGTCTATTATTTTATGAATGGGAGAATAAATTCTTTCTCCACTACCTCTTCACTATACATGATTTTATGTACCTCTTCCATATCCACCAGTTCTTTTTTTATAAGCTAAAGAAGCCCATGGCCTGACAACTAGTGACAACTAGAGGAGACCCATTGTGTCGATTGTTGAAAGGTGACTCAAAGATTAGGTAAAATCCATTGATTTAGGAAGGGTGCATATACATTGTAGGTATAATGCAGTTTGACACCACTTGTAAGTGCTGTAGCTCCATTCTATAGAATTCTGGGTTTTGACTTTTTACAAGGTCTTTACCTTCCTCTGCCAAAGAGTGCTAATGCCTCACACAAGTGCAAATACTACAGTTTTGTAGGATGAAGCTGTGGCAGTTAAAGGAGTGTTAAAATGCATTATTTCTACAATGCTGTCATCTAGTTGGAACTACCAACAGGATTCAGGCCCAAGTGAATTTTCCTTTTGAAGGAATTGCTCCAACAACACTCCTGGTCACTTTTTTGGCTCACTTCTGCACCTTCTTCTTCTATCTTTTTTTTGAAGTGGGCTGACGATTCCTCTAGACAGGATGCTAAATGTGGTCACACTGAAGACTCACATAAAGACATCATGATATTGGCAGCTTCACACCTCATCCCCTTCCCTGGCACATTTCTCATTCTCTCTACCCTCTAAAAGATCAGTTCTTACCTTTAGCGCTCATGGCTGTGGCAACCAACATCATGACAACCATCACAAGGAAGAGAACCCTCATGGTGGACTGATGGGTCAGATCTCCAAAACTCTGGGGAAAACGAAGCAAAGCAAAGCAGACAAGCTGAAGCCTGGTGGTGGTTATGGTCGGGGCCCTGGTCCTTTTATAGGGAGCTTGCCTAAGAAGAATATAATGTGGATGTTTACAAAGTTTGCATCGGTACGTCACAATGCGACTGATGACGTAGATGTTGTCCTGTTAATAGATGTCTCTCTTTTATTGCTCTTGTCCAGAACAATGCATACCACTCATGTTTTCAGTATCCATTGTTCCTGGCCTTCTCCCCTCTTCTCCTTTTGTGCTAGCTCTGCCCAAATGATTCAGGCTATATGGCTGTGTTATGTGTGCCCTTTCTTTCTTCCAATAGCCACTGAGAGAGAGATACATGTGACAACAACCTTGCAAATTCAAGAGATCCCAATCAACCCCCGTTGGACTTTGATGGCTCCTCAAGATTATACAGTCTATGAGAGAATGAGCCAGTTCAGTGAAGAGAGGAAAACATCAGAAATATCCCACTACAAATCGTCCCAAGTGTTTGCTATTTTCTGCTGGTAGTAGGGTTCAAATCCATGCTTGGCCATGAAAACCCACTGAGTGACCTGGGACCATT
>NC_056522.1:6912987-6914570 GCF_019175285.1 Sceloporus undulatus | reverse complement strand
TTAGGGAAGTGATGAGCCGTGCATGCAGAGGAAGAAGGTTCCAGGAATGAGGGGCAGCAAGAGAGAAGGGACGGATCCGGGATGGGGCAAAGGGAAGCATCATCTCCTCAGATGCCAAGATTGATAAAGAGATCAATCACAGATTAGCAAAGGCATATAGTGCATTTGGAAGGCTTCACAAAAGAGTCTGGAGTAACAAACACTTGAGGTGAAGCACAAAAATCAGTGTGTATAGAGCCATTGTACTGTCTATTCTCCTCTATGGGTCTGAAACATGGGTCACCTATCGCCAACACCTACGACTCCTTGAACGCTTTCATCAGCGCTGTTTATGCACAATTCTAAATATACACTGGACTGACTATGTGACAAATGTTGCTGTCCTTGAGCAAGCAGGGATCACCAGCATTGAGGCCATGCTATTGAGGACGTAGCTGCGCTGGGCAGGACATGTTTCTAGGATGAAGGACCATCGCCTCCCCAAAATAGTATTCTACGGTGAACTCGCCATGGGTCAGCGTAAGAGGGGTGCCTCAAAGAAGAGATACAAGGACTCCCTGAAACAACATCTCAGGCTTGGCCAAATTGATCACCAACAATGGTCCTCCCTGGCCTCACATCGGGAAGCATGAAGACGCACTATCCATGATGCTGCAGCTTTTTCCGAAAGCTCACGGTGAACGAATCTTGAAGAGAAACGAAAACGCAGAAAGAACCGCAACCCGGAAACATCACCCAAGGAGACTTTCCGCTGTGCTTTCTGCAACCGGACCTGTTTATCCCGAATTGGCCTTTTTAGTCACCAATGCGCTTGTACAACGCACGGGATGAGTTCTTCCTGAATCTTTGTTCGCGAAGCAAAGTCTGAGAGAGAGAGAGCACAGATTGTACTCTGTGTAGAGGAGCGGACTGTGAGCACTGGCTTTGACTGAACCTTCACTGTGTCCTGTGTCCCATTAGAGTCCTGCCTGCATTCAGATCTTGAGGAAATCGCAAGTCCCAGGTTTTGTATGCACACAAAACTGGGTATATGTGTTTTTCTCCATTTTCCATTCCCTCAACACATGCCAGCATTATATGTCATAGGGAAGCAGTATCAGCATTACATCACTAGTGTTTAATTGAATAGACTTTTTTTTTTCTAAAGAGGCATATTGGGGTCCCAAATACACAAAACATCATTTTTTTTTGTTTCACTAAACATAATTTTATATCTAAAGAAATGTTATACATTGCAGCTAGACCAGCTTTTTAATTGGTTAATCTATACAGAACAATTTAACACCTGGTTCCATTCATTTCTAACTTTATTAACATCAAAGTTAGTACTTTCCAACATTTATAAACTAGACTATTTGGTTTCAGTTTCTCTGAAGAGAATTAATATTTCTAATACAGCAGGAGTAATGAAGACACTCAGAGTTGATGTTCCATATATAGATATCAGAAGGTCTTGCAATTCTACATTTTGCCATAGTGCAGTGGTTTGGGTGTTGGGCAATAACTATGGAGACTAGGGTTTGATTCCCAGCTCAGCCATGAAACCCATGGGTGAGCAAGTCACATGTTCTTAGCCTCGGAGG
>NC_056522.1:6911440-6912887 GCF_019175285.1 Sceloporus undulatus | reverse complement strand
TGGAACCGCAGCCCATGATCGAAGAATCCAAATCCTTCTCGGCGGCACCATCTGCGAAGCCAGTTGTTCACATCTGCTATTTTCCTCTCCCTTCCTGGACCATGCCCTTCAACTGGCAGAAGAGATGAGATGACAGAGTCATAGTCCACCATTACACCATTCCAAATCTCCCTGTATCTGTGTATTTGCCTAAATGCACAACTTCACATTGGTCTCTGTTGAATTTCCTGCTCTTCATTTCAGTCTCCAAACTTGTCAATATGCAAAGGGATCTTGTAGCCCTCTTGACACTAACAGAAATATAGAAGTTGGTAGCCTGAGCTTTTGTAGACTTGAGCCTACTTCCACAGTTGCATTTGGTGGACATACATGTGAAGAAGTAGGCTCAAGTCCATGAAAGCTCATGCTACCAACGTCTATCTTTTGGTTAATCTCAAAGGTGCTGCAAGATCCCTTTGCACACTGATTTGGCTATGTATTTGCATCCAAGCTTGTCAAGTTTAATTTTGAATATTATTTCCTAGGCCTTGGCTTTCCCTTGCAATTTTATGCCATCTCCAAATCTGGTAAAGATTCCCTCTGCCCCTTCATGTAAGCCATTGCTAAACATATCAGGAAGACCAGGTCTAGGGAAGAGACAAGCTCAAAACCTCCCTCCACCTTCTAAGAAGTTAGATATTAAGGAGAGGAGCCAACTGTCTTCATGCAGCAGGTCTAGCCATGGTTGACCTAGCAATAAGAATGCCACATAAAGAGTGGGAGAGGACAGGTGAACAATAAACTGAAAAATATGGCAGCCAGAACCTTTTGTGAGCACATCTGACAGGTCAGCATGACAATCCGAAAGGGCAGTAACCCAGTGACCTGTGGTTGCCATTCTTCTCCAACTTTTCAACTGAAAAGAACTTTGCTAACACACCAGACAATGAAACTTGTTACCCAAACATTAGAAAGCAACGTTGCTTTCATCAGCATGAGAAGTCTTCTTTAAGTCTACTGCACAGCATCAGAGCTTTTCTTAGAATCTCTTACCCCACAGTTGTTGTTGTTGCTGCTGCTGTTGTTGTGTGCCTTCAAGTCGTTTCCAAAGTCTGGTGACCCTAAGGTCATGGGGTTTTCTTGGCAAGATTTGTTCATAGAAGGTTTGCTATTGCTTTCCTCTGAGGCTGAGAGCATGTGACTTGTTGAGGGAATCTGAGTGTTGCCATTCAAGAACAGTAACATATTATTGAACTGGCAACTATAACTGCAACCACAACCACTTCTTTCTTTCCTGGACCACCATTCCGAATAATAATAATAATAATAATAATAATAATAATAATAATAATGCCAACCACAGCTGCAGGTGAAACATCAGGTGAAACATTTCTTCTAGAACCTGGCCTCATAACCTGAAAAACCCACAAAAAACTATGGATGCCAACCGAGAGAGTCTTCAACTTCA
>NC_056522.1:6910812-6911430 GCF_019175285.1 Sceloporus undulatus | reverse complement strand
AATAATAATAATAATAATAATAATAATAATAATAATAATAATAATAATAACAATATCTTACCTACCTCTCCCCAAGGTTCGAGGTGGGATACAATATAGGTTAATATACTATAAAACCATTTAAAGACATTAAGTCAAAACACATAAACACAGGACACATTGAAATCATCTAGCACAATATTAAAATATCTCAATTTAAAATCCATAGTTTAAAATCGACTGGGTAGGCCTACCGGAAGAGATAAGTCTTTCATACTGTTTTATATTCCAACAGTGTGTTTAGTTGTTGAAACTCGCCCGGCAGGTCATTCCACAGTTTAGGAACAGCCAATGAAAAGGTCCTGTGGGTGACCATTGCCAGTTTAGTTCTGACCACTTGAAGTAAATGTCCCCCAGAGGACCTGATTGTATGGAGTGGATTATACAGGAGGAAGCAATCCCATAGGTAACCTGGACCCAAACCTTGTGGTAAAAACCAACACTTTGTACCTTGCCCAGAGACTAATTGGCATCCAGTGGAATGATTTTAATATTGGTGTGATGTGCTCACTCCTAGATGCACTAACGATCATTAGGAGGAACCTCTGACGATCTTGCTGAAGAGATGGGATAAAAACA
>NC_056522.1:6908407-6910802 GCF_019175285.1 Sceloporus undulatus | reverse complement strand
ATTATTATTATTATTATTATTATTATTATTATTATTATTATTATTATTATGAGCTGTTCGACAGTGGAACACACTCCCTTGGAGTCTGGTGGGGTCTCCTTCTTTAAGGAGGCTGGATGGCCATTTGTTGGGGGTGCTTTGATTGTGAGTTCCTGCATGGCAGGAGGGGTTGGACTGGATGGCCCTTGTGATCTCTTCCAACGCTATGATTCTGTGATCAATCTGGCTGCCGTGTTTTGAACTAACTGAAATTTCTGAACTTGGTTCAAAGATAGGCCAACGTAGACCACACTGCAAAAGTCAAGACTTGAGGTTACCAGTTCAAGCATGGTGTATAGTAGCATTGGCATACAGGCAGTACCTAAACAGCTTCTCCTGAAAAGACTGTGCGTGTGTCTGCCTTCAAGGTGTCTGTTGATTTATGGTGACCTTATAAATTTCATAGGATATACTTTCTTCTTTTTTGCTGTGTGCCTTCAAGTCATTTCCAATTCACGGCAACCCTAAGGCAACCCTATTACAGTGGGACCTTGTTATTCGCTGGGGTTTGGTTCCAGGATCTGCCATGGATAACAAAATCTCTGGATGCTCAAGTCCCATTAAAAAAATGGCAGAGCAAAATGGTATCCCTTATATGAAAAGTAAAATCAAGGTTTGCTATCAGGAATTAATACTGTTTTTAAAATATTTTCAAGCTGTGGATGCTTGAATCCATGGATAAAAAATCTGTGTATAAGGAGGGCTGACTGTACAGGGGTTTGCTTGGCAAGTTCCTTTAGAGGACATTTTCTTAAGCAAGAAAGTCTCAGTGGTGGTTTTGCCAGTTCCTTTCTCTGAAATGCAGCCCACAGCACCAGATGGTAGCCCATCCAGTACCAACCAGGGCTAACCCTGCTTAGCTTCCAAGATAAAATGAGCTCTGGTTGCCTTTAGAATATTTTAGACTCCTTAGCAACTCTCAGATCAAGCTGGGTGGATTCTTTCACCCTTCCAAACCTGGTGGGAAGACTCCCAGGTGCACCCCCAGAAGGTTTGTAATGAATAGAGAAGGCAGTGCAACACTCAGAAAGATTTGAGATTATTTTATTGGATTATAGCTCCCAAAAGTCATGAGTCACAGATCATAGAGTTGGAAGAGACCACTAGGGCCATCCAGTCCAACCCCCTGCCATGCAGGAAATCCAAATCAAAGCATCCCCAGCAGATGGCCATCCAGGCTCTGCTTAAAGACCTCCAAGGAAGGAGACTCCACTACACTCCGAGGAAGGAGTGTGTTCCACTGTCGAACAGCCCTTACTGTCAGGAAGTTCTTCCTAATGTTGAGCTGGAATCTCTTTTCCTGGAGCTTGCATCCATTGTTCCGGGTCCTGTTCTCAGGAGCAGCAGAAAACAAGCTTGCTCCCTCCTCAATATGACATCCTTTCAAATATTTAAACAGAGCTATCATATCACCTCTTAACCTTCTCTTCTCCAGGCTAAACATCCCAGCTCCCTGAGTCGTTCCTCATATGGCAAGGTTTCCAGACCCTTCACCATTTTAGTCACCCTCCTTTGGACACATGGCTCCAGTTTCTCAATGTCCTTTTTGAATTGTGGTGCCCAGAACCGGACACAATATTCCAGGTGGGGCCTGACCAGAGCAGAATACAGTGGCACTATTACTTCTCTTAAGTCGTCATGATCGCACACAGGAGTTCATAGCACTGCCCTTTCCCATCCTTTCTTCCTGAGCTAGGCATGAGATGAAAACTTTTAAACACAGATTTTATGGCACACCTCTGTATCCAGGCAGAAGGCATCCCATAGCCGATCATGTACCCAATCCAGAGTTCTCCAGTGCATTTTGAAAGAATGGGATTTTCCTGTTCTATGCAAGATAAATTATTAATAAATTATTAACTTAATATGTTATTAAGTTTAAAACATGCATACAAACATGCATATATATCTTACTTCTAACCTAACAACATACCCTTAATTTTATTCACCTCCTCTATATCCCCTTCAAACCCCACAGTACCCCCTTATATATACCAATAACTAACGTAACTAAAACTTAACTAAACATAACTAAATAAGTATTACTTAAGAGAAAGAAAGAAAGATCTTTCACATCCCTAACCCCAAAATACTAATAATACTGTATATATATATTTTCTCAGTATGGCCCAATATTTTAATCTTTCTTCAACCCAAAGAATATTAAGCAAAATTGCTCTAAAATTCCATATTGCCTTCTTTCTTCATTCCCAGTATTTTTCAGAATTATCTAAGGATTTTTAAAATCGATGTTGCTAGTTTATCCATCTCAGCAAATTCAAACGTTTTAGTAATCCACTCATATTCTGGTGGCATAGTCCCAGATTTTGGGGGAAAGATGGGATATAAATAAAAT
>NC_056522.1:6902930-6908397 GCF_019175285.1 Sceloporus undulatus | reverse complement strand
TCATCATCATCATCATCATCATCATCATCATCATCATCATCATCATCATCCATTGTTTAATTGTCTTTTAAACAGTTAAAACAGTTAAAATAAAATTTTAAATCACTTATATATTTATAATTTTGTTGAAGTTTGTGTATATATATTTTTTAATCTGCATTGTTTTAAAAAAATGCTGCCCTAAATCCCATAACTGGGAGGGAGGTGAGATATAAACAAGCATCATCATCATCATCATCATCATCTAGCCTGCAGGTCTTGAAACTGCTGAGCAGGTAAGAGGGGTGCAAGTGGTGGGATCATTAGGTGGAAGTGACCATGTTCTCCTGGAGTTTGTAATACAGTGGAAAGGAGAAGCCAGGCATAGTCAGACACGCATCCTAGACTTTAGGAGAGCGGATTTCAGTAAACTTAGAGAAGTATTGAGGGCGATTCCATGGTCAGAAATACTAAAACTGGCTCAAGATCATCCATTCGTCTTCATTTGAACCTAGACCTCTCCACCCAAGTCCAGAACTAACTAGTACATAACCTGGGGTTTGCTTGTCTGATTTATTGAGCTTACAAATCACGCTGCAACAATAGTTCACTGGACAGTGTAACCATAAAATGTTGTGGTCCAAAAAATTAAAAACTCATAAATAGTATAACTCATAAATGATTATAATATGGCAAAAGCCCGACAGCAAAAGTCAAGCTGTAACGATTTTAATAAATGTGGGTGCTTCATACTACAGAAGCAAGGGAAGCGGGTCTGATTATTGGGAGTGCATTAAGACAGTTCGCTGTTTGAAGACATTCTATATTCAAAAGTTTCCCATTTTTTTAAACTTCAGAATGTGTTTTATGTACCTTCAGGTTCACTCCAGCTTATGGGGACTCTGTCATGGCATTTTTTTTTTGGCGGGGGGGGGGGGCAAATATTTATTGAAAGAAAGTTTGGCATTGTCTTCCTCTGAGGCTGAGAGTGTGTGACTTGCCCATGTCCCCAGTAGTTTTCTGTAGCCAGGCAGGGATTTGAACCCTGGCCTCCAGAGTCATTGTCCAATGCTCAAACCACTACGCCCATCTGCCATATGAAAATACAAACAGGATGACAGCCAAATTTAGGCATTCAAAGAATAAATTTATTTATTTATTTATTTCACTTCTATGCCTCCTTTCTCCCAAAAAGGGAACAAAGGCAGCTCAGAAGATAAAACAGTAATAAAAATTACAATAATTAAAATAAAATAAAATTATCTAGTCAAAATAGTATAAAATAGTGAAAACAATATGGAGTTAATGTTAAGTCAAAGATTTTCAGCTGGCGTCCATAGTTTTTTTGTGGGTTTTTCAGGCTATGTGGCCATGTTCTAGAAGAGTTTCTTCCTGACATTTCGCCCATCTGTGGCTGGCATCTTCAGAGAATATTATCTGAAGATGCCAGCCATAAGATGCTGGCGAAACATCAGGATAAACTCTTCTAGAACATGGCCACATAGCCTGAAAAACCCACAAAAAAACAGTATACGGTTTTAAAAGGGGCAGGCAAAGCAACCAAGGAGGCAAACACAAAAATGTAAGTCTTCTAGACATGAATGATTTTCATGTCTCACTCCTCATTGTTGAGCCAATGTCCTCATTGTGCCCTGCCCTGCTGCACCTCACTAGATGTTGGGTTCATTTGCACTATTCAAGCACCAGTAGGATCTCAGTCATCGTGTTTTTATTTTCCATTTCTGCATATACGTTGCTGTTTTTTCGCTAACTGCAGAGAAATGCAAATTTCCATTGACTCGCATAAATCTTGCCTTTTTTTGGGAGACAAATTTCTCCCTTCTTTTAATAATGCCTTAGTCACCACTTTTACCGAGTGAGTATTAGCTGGGAGAGCATGGGTGAGGCCACTTATTCCAGAGCATCATTAACTCCCTGAGCCTTGAGGTAATTAACTAGAATAGGAGGACAGATCCCAGCAGGAGATTTCTAGGAGGCTACTATCCCCTCCTTGCTATTCCAATCTTTCTGTGGCTTGCTCTGTATAAGCACTTACATCTCCACAGTTCCTCCCATAGCCGTGGGAACCACTTCTTTGGTTTTTTGCTTTGTACCAAGCAGAGATAGGTTATACCTTAACCCTTTTCCAACCTGCATGCTCACTCACGCCATGGAGTTCCTGATCTTCTGGAGGCCAATCTAGTGTTTGGATTAAGGATGAAACAGACACAGGGAATAATTTGGGTGCACCTTGTTACTTGTGTGCCTTCAAGTTTGTTTCCAACAAGGCAAACCTATCCTGTTGTTGTTGTTGTTGTTGTTTTGTTGTTGTGTTTGTTTGGCAAGTTTCTCAGAGAGGGGTTGCCATGCCACCCTCTGAGGCTGAGAGAGTGTGAGTCCCAGAGTCATTCAGTGGGTTTACATGCGGAGCTGGATTTGAACTCTGCGTCGCCAGATCGTCTGCCCAACACTCAGACCACTACATCACCTGCAGAAAATAAAGCAGTATGACATCATTTCAACTGCATGACTCTTTCCTGTGGATCCTGGGATTGTAGTTTGATGTGGAAGAAACCCTTAAAGTGAACAAAATTGGGCTACCAGTCCTGAAGAATAGCAAAATAAGAACTCAGCAAATGCAAATGAGAAACCATCAGAGTCAGGGGCTTCCCAGCAGATAATGATCGCCAGTTAGCAGACATTAATCCTCATTTGCATTAGCCCCAGGCTGAGGCCAGCCCGCAGCAAAGAACAAGACACGTGCAAATCACTCCTGCATTCCCAGGCTCACACAGTTATATATACAAACAATTTTTCCAGGCAAAGCATTCTCTGAATGCCAGCCACAGATGTTGGTGAAACATCAAAAGAAACTCTGCTAGAACATGGCCACATAGCCCAAAAACCCACAAAAAACTATGGAGCCATGCCATGAAAGCCTTCGATTTTTTGCTATTTGTTAACTTGGTTATTCCCTGGTTATCACAGGATAATGGCTCTTGTTTTAGTCTAATTTTAATTGTGTTTTAAATGTCAATTGCATGATATTCTCAGGTTAATCACTGTTTAAAGTCCAATTTCCCCCATGTGATAAACACCCTAGAATCTTAGAGCGGGGGTCCTGAGGGCCACTACCCCAACCCCTGCCATGCAGGAATCCCAGCTAAAGTACTCCAAGAGATCTCCATCCAGCTTCCAAAGATAGAGAGTCCACCATCGAGGAAGCAGTCTATCTCTGCTGAACAACTCTTACCAAGTTTTGCCAATGTCCAGGTGGAATCTCTTTTTTTCATTTGAATCCACTTGCAACATGAGTTTTGAATTGACAAAAAACTCATTGCTGGTTATCTACATGTAGCTCGCTGCTTCAGACCTCAGCATAACAAGTGGGGATACATGAAGCTCTAAATTTCTTCATTGAGATTCTTCATTGAGGTTGTCTTCATTGAGGATCTTGATGGTCTCTGCACCAGATGAAAGAATATGGTTGGTGGTTTGCAGGCAGTGGGTCAAGTGCATCCCCTGGGTTATAGTCTGAACTATAAAAAACACTCTGAGGAAGTAGGCCGCCCTCATTCGGGGCAGCTCTTTTAAAATTTGGAATGAAATCTGGAGGCAGAGTCACCACCTCACGTGACAGGGAAGCATGTCGATTTGTCACGGGATCCCATAAATGGCTCCATCCCTCTCCCACACTGGAGCACAGATGTTTTATGTACTTATGGTACATATTGTTCTAAGCTATCTATTTTTTGTTATTTTTATAAGGCATACATTGTTGTACATTTCTTTGTATGATAGGACCAGGAATGATGGTGTGGTGGGCATACATTTAAGAGCATCCATAGTCTCCTTTTTAGTATTTTCCCCCCAACTCTTCATGTTGTTTATACGCATGGGTTTTTTTTCTTTTGGCAGTGCATCACAAACTGGAAATTGTACCCTTTTCTGATTGCATCCAGTTTCTGTGGGTCCAAGCGTTGCAAAATGGAATAACAACTAGCCCTCCATATCCCCAGATTCTTATCCACGGATTCCACCATCCGTGTTTGAAATTATATATATGAATTCCAAAAAACAAAACTTGGATTTGTCATTTTATATAAGGACCAACATTTTACTGCTCCATTATTTATAATGGATTTTGGTACCACATGGCATCCTGACAGATACCAAGACCCCACTGTATAGCCAAATCTCTCAGGAATCATATTTCTCATCTGTCTGTAGTGACAAAGCTCAGAGAGCAAATTATCATGGCAGATCTGTGTGCATCTGTGTGCAAAATAGGCCTTTGATGCCTTAATGACAATGTGTTCTCCATCTTTCCAACAGCAACAAAATGGCCGCCAGTATCTGAGAGCTGGCTGGACTGGAAGGAGTTTGATGAAATTCGGGATTTGCGCCGAAGCATTTGTCTGGACACTATTACTGGAGCATTGTGTTTGTGCTGCTGAGAAGGGCTTACCTTGGCCAGCAGTGGCAGAAGTGGGGAAGTTGACTGGGAGCTTCTGGAGGAAACCAAAGGTGAGCCAAGGTGGCAAAATCAATGCCATTCTTGAAGGGGAGGGGAACATTCTATTCAACTGTTTCATCCCTAAGAGCTTGGGAAATTTCTGGGTTTTGGTCTAGCCCCTGGCTATGAGGGATCTGGGTAGGGTTGCCATAGTCAGGACCTCCAAACCGGGACAAATGTAGGACAAATTTTCGATGAGGGCAACATTTTTTTAAAATTAAGGGACACGCGAAAAAATTGATTTTTTTTAAAAAAAAATGTTGATCTAAATGCCTGTTTCTTAGGCATGATCAAAATAGAGGACATTTGGGCATTATTTCTAGACAGATGTCAGAATAAGACTTCCCTTTCTGGCAAAACACCCCCAACCTCCATTCCAAAACACACATGACAGCAATTTGGGCATTTCACATGCTTTACTTAACAGTGCAATCTCTGTGCATCAGAGGCATATTCCATAACCAAACCCCTTGGGTTTAACACGTAGCATGGTTTAACATGGCTATGCATGTTGAACATGTCAAGGTATTGCACTGTTCTTGCACCAGTGTACTTCTCAGAAGTGGTGTGTCAAAGGATTGGTTTTCTTCACTGCGCATGAGGCGCTGGCTCCGTCGCCTTTGCCTCTATGCTGCGGGCGGGCGGCGGGAGGAGAAGAGGGGCGGAGGAGGCAGGGGAAGGTGGCGCGCCCGCCGCGGGAGGCAGGGAGGGTGGCGCCCCGCGCGCAAGAGGCGCTGGCTCCGTCCGCCTTTGCCTATATTGCGCGGGCGGGGAGGAGGAGGCGGAGGAGGCGGGGAAGTGGCGCGCCCGCACGGGGAGGCGCCTCCTCCGCCCCAGCAAGCCCGCTGTCCTCCCTCTTCTCCCTGCTCCCCGAGGCGGAGGAGGAGGGCAAGCGAGGCCCTGCAGGCCGCAGCAACTTGCCTGCAACCGGGGGGGGGGGGTACCGGTTTTTGGGCTGCACACCCGTTCCGA
>NC_056522.1:6882942-6902905 GCF_019175285.1 Sceloporus undulatus | reverse complement strand
TTTTTGGGCTGCACCCGTGCCGGGAGGGGCCCAGGGGGCCCCAAAACTGGAAATACACGGGTGCAGCCGGGTTATGGCAAGCCTAATTCTGGGAGTTGTAGTCCAAAAGTGGGAATTTGTCCAAGGCCTGCCCAAAGTAGATGTGAGTGCTGAATCAAAAAGCCCTTTATATTCAGGGAGGACTGGGTCTCCCATGTGATTTGGGCAGTGAATCTAGTCTGAGGTTTTGTAAAACAGATTTTTCCAGTGTGACAAAAGGCATGCTTTGATGACCCTCTCCCTTGAGAAGAGAATGGAAGTGCTACAGTTTCATGCAGAGAGGCTTGGAGAAAGCCGCTATTCTCCCGCTCTGTTTTTGCTTTCTTTTCTCATGCAATAAGGCCTTTCATTCTGTGTTTGATTTTTCCTAATCATACGATGTCATAACTTTCCTGTTGTTCCACTGCATTTCCCTCATTATGGGACTGCATCTTTCCATTGATGGAAAACCCCATTAATACCTCTGGTATTCTTGCTACTTGGCTACTGCTTCTAGTGTGAACATTTAGTTCAGCTGCAGTTGCAATATTCCAGCAGTCCTGTCACAGGCATGATCATGCTTCTCCACTGCTCCCCTCTCTATCCCCAAGCAAGGAGAAGTCACTCCATTTCAAGTGTCTGGACAAAGAAGACATCGTTGTACATAGGAACAACATTGTTTATACGCCATTCCCTGGGATTTTCTTTATTTGTTTTGCTGTAATTGCATGGATGGTGCTGTCAAGGCAGGTGGTCAGCATGCCACAATTATGGCAAAACACATTTTTTTAAAATATATATATATAAAATACTGGGGAATGGAGTAAAAGCAACCAATGTGAACCAAGGAACGGATAGGCGCACTACACAAACATGTGGATGTGGTGGGCACATTATAAGCTGCATGGAGCATGTGTGTGATTTCAATCGGAAGACCAAATGAACGTGGTGAGAGGTGTCGAAACTGCAGAACTGCAGCAAAAAAGAAAAGGAAAAACTAAATAAACAGTACACATGTGCTATGTAGGGTGGATGCAGCAGAGAGGAGGGATCAGTGATGCATTGTGGAGGACTGATTGTGAGGTTGTGCAACACTAAAGCAGCATCATAGTGGTATTGTAGAGAAAGTGTGATAGTGGTTGTTGACATTTGCTTAAACAATGTGATTGCTGTGACACAACAGGCTAGTGTGATAAAGTCCTGAGTTCAGTGTGTAAAAGTAGTTTGCTCTCAGTTGTCAGCAGGGAAGAAGGATGGGGAAGGATCCTGTCCTTTCCAGTTTGCTCAGGCAACAGCAAAACTGCTGCCACATCTTCTAGCCTGTGTGCTCTTCCTTATTAACAACTTTTGCCATCTTGACCCCACTTTGATGTTCCTTGGCCATACATGTCCCCGTTTTTATCTGTAAAATGCTGGAGGGTATGCTGTTCTGGCATCTTATCACAGCAGCCTGAAATTTGGCACACAGCTTTTTTTGTTGTGGTTGTTACTCCCAGCTTAGAGATAAGAAGAAGGAAAAGGTTCACATACTGGTTTTTTAGAACACGTCAGGTGGAGGTTATTGAAACAAGAGGGCAGAACTCATCTAAACAGTCTTGCCTTAACCACTCTGCCTGTGCCGGCACAGCAAAGGTGAAGTCATAAGGGGCGAAATAGAAGTTTACTGAGACAAAGTTGACACAAATTAATTTCTAATTAATTATGAACCTTCCCCTAATTAATAAAAGCCATGTTTATCACTAGTAGCAATGATGGAAAGAAACTACACCCCTTGTCAATGTCTTGCATAAGCAGCCAGGGGAAGGAAAACAGTCTTTATTCCTGTATGGCAGAGGGAAGGTTTCAGTGATACAACCCTCCTCACCTCTACCTGATCTCCGCCTGCCCAAATTCCCCATTTTACGAGCCTGTCCCACCTTTGCGTTGGTATTTTGTATAAGCCACAGCTGATAAAGTCTGGGCAATTACACCCTTAGAGGAGGTTCAAAGGTGGGGATCGGCCTTTTTCCACCTGCAGGCGGGTGCTCATAGCAGGGAAATCCAGATGCCAGCCACCAAAGCGGCTGAGCTCAGCATTCCAGGAGAGGAACCACAAGTTTCCCTTGTTTGGAAAGGAGGCTGTGACCCAGCCTGCTGCCTGATAAAAGGACAACCCCGTCTGGGTGAAGACTCTGGCTAGGCGTGTGCAATCCAGGCCGCAGAAATCTCAGGCGGGCACCACCCTGCCCTGGGCTGATATCTCTCGGTTGGCACGAGGCTGCCTGGCTCTCTTGCACAAGCAGAGACTGCTGATCAATGAGTTTCTGACTGGCATTGGATCCCTGTCCTTACTCCACCTTCTTGCGGGAAATAAGAAAAAGGACGAGAGTCAATGTAGGCTCGTGGCAACTGTTGCCTGCCCCCCTCACTCTCTAGAGCAGTGCTTCTCAACCTTCCTAATGCCACAACCTTTTAATACAGTTCCTCATTCTGTTGTGATCCCCAACCATAAAATTATTCCTAAAACAATTGGAAATATGTGTTTTCCAGTGGTCTTAGGAGACCCTGTGAAAGGGTTGTTTGATCCCCAAAGGGGTTGCAGCCCACAGGTTGAGAACCGCTGCTCTAGAGTCAAGTGCCAGCTAGTGACTTCCATGGCATCCTTGGGTTTCCATCCCTCAGGACATGGTCCTGAGTCTCTTCTGTTTCACTGGTCGTCTTCAGGCAGGAGACAAAGGTGACAATTGTCAGGTTTTGTTGGGCCCTGCCCTAGACAATAGGAAAGCAGCTTCCAGCTTAACTTGGAAAGCAACAGTGTGACTTAACTGGTTGGTTGCTAAAAATTTGCAAAGACTATCCAGAGGATCAATGGCTCAATACAGACCATCCCAAAAGGATGCTCTGCCAGCGCCTCCTTTTCTGCCGGCAGGAAGCCGCAGTGGATAAACCGTGTGGTTTCCCGCAGGCAGAAAAAGAACCCGCAAAAAGTTCCCAGCGCACTTGTGATGCCTGAGTGCGCCAGTGGCGCACTCACAATGTCACAAGTGTGCCACGATGTGTGGACGCTAAGCGTCCGTCACGTCACAATGGCAGCACCCATCTGTACAAGGTGCTGCCATTTTGACGTACGGGATACATGCTAGGGTTGAAGGGCGTCTGTAAGCAATGCCCCGAGGCAACCCTTGCATGGATTCCTTACGTGCTAAAAAGCCCATCTGTACTGGGCCAATGTGTTCATTTAAGTAGTTTCCTTCTTGTCTCCCAGTCACAGAGGTGCCAGAGCTCACCCACTGCTCTGCTCTGCATCTCCCTTCTGGCTAAAAGCAAGTAAACTAGATGAAATGTTCCTAATCCTGTCTCTATAAGGGTGCATCTACACCAGGGGTAGGCAACCTTTTTGAGCCAGGGGCCGGGTTGCTCTCACTCAGACAACCGGGGAGCCGAAGCCGGGGGGTGGAGCTTCCACCCTCCGAGGGCGGAGCTGCATGCCGGGGGCGGAGCTTCCACCCCTCCCAGGGGCCAGGCCTCCTCCTCTTTGCCGGCCCCTGACGGGGGCCCAGGCCCTGTCAGAGGCTGGGAAAGAGCCGGCGGGGGCCGCCAGCGCAGGAGGCCTCCCCCTCTTTGCCAGCCCTTTTGCCGCTGAGGCTCTCCAAGAGGGCTCCGGCGGTGGCAGCGGGCCCCCAGAGGTCGCTGCCACCGCCGGAGCCCTCTTGGAGGGCCCCAGCGATGGCAAGCGGGCCTCTTGGAGGACCCCAGCACTGGCAACGGCCCAGAGGCCCGCTGCCGCCACCGGAGCCCTCTTGGAGGGCCCCAAAGATGGCAACGGGCCTCCCAGAGGGTCGCTGCCACTGCCGGAACCCTCTTGGAGGGCCCCAGCGATGGAAGCGGGCCACATCCAGCCCATGGGCCGGAGGTTGCAAACCCCTGATCTACACTGTCAAAATGAGGAGCACTTAGGGATAGCCCTGTTTCAATATTTGAAGGGGTGTCATATTGAGGATGGAGCAAGCTTGTTTTCTGCTGCTCCAGAGACTGTAAGTGCTGTATTTCCATAGTAAGAAATCCTGTAATTTGTGGTTTTACAAGGTCTTTAGGCTCAAGGAATCATAGAATCATAGAGTTGGAAGAGACATCAAGGGTCATCCAGTGTAATTGCCATTTTGCCATCCAGTCTGTTTTAAAATCTCCAAGGAAGGAGACTCCATTACACTCCGAGGGAGTGTGTTCCACTGTTGAACAACTCTTACTGTCAGGAAGTTCTTCCTAATGTTGAGGAGGGATCTCTTTTTCTGTAGTTTGAATCCATTGCTCTGGGTCCTATTCTCTGGAACAGCAGAAAACAAGCTTGCTCCATCCTCAGTATGACACCCCTTTAAATATTGAAACAGGGCTAACATGTTTCCTCCAGATCTTCTCATCTCCAGGCAGTGTACCCAACTCCCTAAGTGCTCCTCATAAGGCTTTATGGTTTCCAGACCTTTATTTCACCATTTTGGGTGTCCTTCTCAAGACATGCTTCAACTTGTCTGTGTGTGTGTGTGTGCGCGCGCGCTTGTGTAAGACAAGTTGTGAGCAATTTTGGATAATGCTTAATGACAAGCTATCAGCAACTGTGGTTGTTACTTAATGCATGACACTTCATGACATCAACGGGGTCATTTCTAGGTCTCAGGTTTAGCCCTGGAAATATCAGGGCCTGGGACAATCCTAAATTGGCAACCTTTTTGGCATATTTGCTGTCTTTCCATCAGAAGGCAAAGACCTTTATTTATTGATTTGTTTCAACAGACCTTTGAGAATTGAGGGTTCCTAGAGCTTTTAAGAGTGTGCAGTATTGTTTTTAAAACTCCTTTTAAACATTTTAATTGCAAAATTCATACTTTTGGCCCCCAAACCTGCCCTCGACTTATATGTGAGGTCAACTTATAGTCAAGTATATACAGTACTTCTAGTAGAGTTTGGTGGCTTGCCCTCAAGTTATGGATGAAAGTTATAGTATTTGATGAGAGCCTAGGTCTCCTTAAACATCTGGCACAAGATAATTAGGTTAGTTGCAGGTCTAAGTGCACAGAGAAAAAAGCTGCATCTATTGGCTTCTCCTCATCGCTTCTTTCTAACCTGGGCTCAGATATTGCTCCCAAGTCTGTTAAATTAAGGCTACTGGAGATAGCTTTCTGTGAAATGCTTTTTTGTTCTTATGTCTCTTATTCCCCCAGTACGATGCACATACATTATGATTATGACAGTATGATGCACATACATTATTGAAGCAGCAAGGATCAGAACCCGCTATGTATAAAGGGACAGTTAGAGTTAGAATTAGAGTTTGAGTTAGAGTTGGTTACAGTTATATTTAGCAACTTCCTCTTGTTTTACTGTGGGGAATTTTGAGAACTTGCATCTCTTGACCGAATGCCTAAATTTTGGGTCTATGGACCGTACTGTATTTAATTATGACTCTGATTATTTCATTATTTTTAACTGTTGTAATTAATGTTTTAGATGTATGCTTTTGGGGTGAAAAATGTATTGTAAACCGCCTTGAATCCCATTTTGGGAGAAAGGCAGGCTATGAATATAATAAATGGATGAATAAGTGAAGTTTAAAGGAGCTGTCCAAGGTATTGAACCCAGTTTCCCCATAAAGCCAACATCCTGGGCAGCTCCTTTAAAACCTAGAGCAAATTCACCTTTAAGCCATTTTATCTTGTTACATTGTTTACTATGTGTTGGTTTGTTGTTGTTGTTGTTGTTGTTGTGTGCCTTCAAGTAGTTTCTGACTTATGGTGACCCTAAGGAGGTTTGCCATTGCCATCCTCTGAGGCTGAGAGTGTGTGGCTTGCCCAAGATCACCCAAAGGGTTTTTGACTTATGGTGACCTCTGTGAGCTCTGGCCATCAACAGCTCTGCTCAGGTCTTGCAAATGCAGGGCAGCTACAGTTTTCTTGATTGGACCAATCCTCCTGTAATGTTTTCCTGCTGCCTTTCTCTTTAGCAAACATTATTGTCTTTCCCAATTAGTAATATCATGATGATGTCTCCAAAGTAAGATAGCCTCAGGCTGCATCTGCACTTCAGAAATAATCTGGTTTGACACCACTTTAACTGCTATAGCTCAACGCTATGGAATTCGGAGCTCTGCTCTGTTGCTGCAAAAAAAACTCTACAGTTCCCAGAATTCCATAGCATTGAGTCATGGCAGATAAAGTGGTGTCAAACTGGATTATTTCTGCAGTGTGGGTGCAGCCTCAGTTTCTTCCTTTTTTGCTTCTAGGAGGAGTGTGTGCTTGATCTGCTCTTGGACCCATTTTAGTCATCTTTTTTTGGCAGTCCCTGGTCTTCGTAGATCTCTCCTCCAGAACCATAAGTTCAAAGGAATTTATTTTCTTCCTTTTTCTGCTTGCTTAAATTTACTTTATTTTATTTTTATCCTGCCTTTCTCTCAAGATCGGACCCAAGGTGGCTCACAACAACAACAACAACAACAACAACACACACACACACACACACTAAAACAACACTTTAAAAAACAATTAAAATAATTGAATTAAAACAATAAAACGTTTATTTTAAAATGCATCATACAAAATGTAAAACATACAAGGTTAAAAATAATCTAAATCAACCACCATCCCCCAATAAAACCAGGCTTGCCTGATTTTAAAAAGCTTGCTTGAACAGAAATGTCCAGGTTTCACAAGCATACATAGAAATTGGAAATACTATGACATGGATGATTCAAACTTTGATATTTAGTTATATACCTTTATACTTGAGGATTTTACTCAGTTCGTTCAGGGCTGCTCTTCTGAGTCCTAGTCTTCTTCTGATTCTCGGTTACTGTCTCCAGTTCAATCCATGACTGAGACAAGGGATAGAAAATTGTTTAATAATTGCAATGTCTCCTTCATCCCTTTAAAATTATGTAAATCATATATAGTCATTCTTTTTGTCTTCTTAATATTCGACTATAGGCCTGCTGTTGCCCTTAACATCCTTAACTTTTATTAGTAGTCATTGCAAGTCTTTGGAAATATGTGGTGTTAAAATGGGATACAATTTTGCCTATACTATTTGACTAAGTGCCTTAGTTAGGATGCTTGTAAGTTTACACAAATCAGTGTCACATCTCCCTCTTGTGGCTGCTATACCAACCTGTCAGAACCGAACTACTCTCAAAGCAAAGGCAAGCACAAAACAATATTTTAAGAACAACAACAAAAACCTGTTGCCATTTTATACTATCAGTACATCTGCCCACTCATTCCTCCAGAAATTACTTTTATGACAGGGCAAAGTTGTTTTACAAACAAATTGCTCCTGGTTGGGAAATTCTGAGAGCTGCAGTTTAAAAGGTAACTTTTCCAAGCTCAGGAAAAATCAGAATATTTCTTTCCTGTTTACTTAAAACTAATCTTCCCGTCTCACCTTTTTTTGATAGACATGATTTCATCTCTGCCTAAATACCTTAAAGGCACCAGATTCCATCCAATCTGAGAAGCTAAGCAGATTCAGCTCTGGTTAGTACTTGGATGGGAGACCACCAATGAATAACAGACATGGGAGGCTCTATTTCTGAAGAAGGAAGTAGCAAAACCACCTCTGAGTATTCCTTGCCTAAGAAAAGCCTATGAAATACATGAGGTCACTAAAAGTCAACAGACAACTTGAAGACACACACACACACACACACTGAGTTTTAGACTGTAAGCCCTTGGGGCAAAGACTTGTTTTCTTATGTGTCACACACACTGATGGCGTAATGTGTTTGTGTGTGCCTTTGTCACTTGTCGACTTATGGCAACTGCATGAATTTAATAGTTTTGTGGGCTGCATCTACACTGCAGTATTAATGTAGTCTGACACTGCATTATCTGCCATGGATCAATGCTATGGAATTTTGAGTTTTGTAGTTTTGTGAGATGTTTGGCCTTCTCTGTCAGAAGGCTCTGGTGCCTCATCAAACATCCATAGGATGGAATTATGGCAGTTAAAGAGAAGTCAAACTGCACTATTTTGGCAATTCAGATGCAGCCCTGCACAAGGAGTATTCAGAGGTGGTTTTGCTGGTACAAGCAATAAAAACAACATGGCTATTCTCATCCTTTCATGGCCCAGGGAGAAAAGCAAATAAGTCCATCAAAAGGACAAGCAGAACTGCTAAAATTAATTATTTGGGCTACGGTTTTCTTATGGAGTGGCGTCTGGGAGTTGTCACTGTAGTCTAAAACAGAAAGCTCTGATGCTACAATAAACTACAGTTCCCAGGATTCCCTGGCCAGGGCAGTTAAAGCAGTCTCAAACTGGATTATTTCTGCAGTGTCTTTTGGACCTAGGATTACTTTTTGAAGACCATTAACAAGTGCCAGAAAAAAATGTCTTTTGAAAAATAAATTAGCAAGTTCTGGTCCATACCTATACCTTCCAAACACTTCCATCAGTTTAAGTACAACCTTCTGTTCCAACAAGTTCAGATGTCTGAGTGCAGCAGTACTGATACTGGGACAACCTCAACCATCAGAACAAAATATAAGAGGAACCCTAATGGATTCAGTCAAACACCATCTTGTCTATCACTCTGGTTCCCACTGTGGTCCGGAACAATCCCTGTGATGGATATTCAGTGTCACTGCCCTTAGAAGACCGTGGGCCCATAGTACGTCAAAGGGTCTACCTTGTGGTGACCCCCAAGTTGTAATATCTAAGGGCTGGTACATTCCAGCAGGAAGTGGTGTGGCAACGGTGATACTAGGGGTCAGGAGCTCGCAGCAACCACATGCTCCCAAGCCCTAGTTTGTGTGGATGGTGCCATCGTTACGCAGTGCCATCCACAAAGCATGTGTATAGATTACATCACACGTGCACCACATCCAAACAACGCAGCATATGCATCACATAACTGTGATGCAGCAAGGCGGAAATGGCGCCTTGGCTTCGCCACAGCAAGGAGCTCCATTTCGGAGTTCCTTTTTACTGCAGATCGTTGCTGGGGCCGTGCAGTTGCCACGGCAATGATCTGGAGAAGAAAGGGACGGCCATCTGTACTGGGCCTAACTAAAGACATTAGCACACAACTAAAAAAAAACAGTGACTTACTGCTGTCAAATTCAATTCTAATTCAGAATACATCCGGATTTTATCACATGGATTTTTGTCACTGACTCTGGCAGCAAAAATCCATGTGATAAAATCCGGATGTATCCTGAATTAGAATTGAATTCCGCAGTGATAAGTTGCTTTTTTAAGCTGTGCACTAATCTCTCAAATCAAAAACAGGGAGTGAGGCAGTAGTTTGGTGAGATGCTTGGAATTCTCTGCTACACTGCTTTACCTCTGGGGCTTTCTAGTGGAACGTACGTCACCAAACTACATATCACAGAATTCCATAGGATGTAGCCATGGCAGTTAAAGCGATGTCAAACAGCTTTATTTCTGCAGTACAGATGCAGCCAAGAAGAAGTGAGTTCCAGGGTCTAGGGACAGCCACCAAGAAGGTCCTCTCTCGTGTCCCCATCAGCTGTACTTGTGACAGTCCCAAACCTTACTCTGAAAATTTCCAGACTGGTTTCTCACACTTATTTCTCCTGCGTCCAAACTGCTCCTGCACACTGGTGGGTGTGGAAATGGCAGAAAACTAATGCAAACAAAGCTGAGCATCTGTTACTTCTTCTCTCTGTGGGACTACAGGTTGAGTCTTCCAAAACTGGAAATATTCCAAAACCCAGAACGTTTTTCATGGATGGTTGAGATAGTGACACTTTTATTTTCTGATGAAACAAACTTTGTTTTGTGCACAATATGTTTTAAAATATTGTGTATAAAATTACCTTCAGGCTATGTGTAAAAGGTGTATATGAAACATAAATGAATTTTGAGTTTAGAACTGGTTACCATCTCCAAGATCTTTCATTATGTTTCTTGTTGTGTACCTTATTGTTGTGTACCTTCAAATCATTTCCGATTTTTGGAAAAAGAACACATAACACAGAAGCTGCAGGATCTGGTATCTTGGTGTCAGTCATCTCAGTGAAGAGTTTCAGTTCTGATTTTACAAGCGATAGCTAGTGCTTGGAAAGTGAATTTTTAGCATTACAGCCCTATCATGGTGACCCTCAGGTGAGACTGTCACAAGGTTTCCTTGAGAAGATTTACAGTTGCCTTTCTCAGCCTCAAAGGAAGGCATGACTTATGATGGCCCTAAGACAAATCTGTCATGGGGTTTTCTGGGGCTGAGAGTGTGCAGCTCATCCAAAGTCACCCAATGGGTTTCCATGGTCAAGACAGGAAATGAACTCTGGTCTCCAGAGTCGGAGTCTGATGCTTAAATCATTATGCCAAACCAGCTCTCATTATGTACATACATGCAAATTCCAAAATCCAAACAAAAATCCAAAATTTCTCTTGTCCCAAGCATTTTGGATATGGGTAGCTCAGCCTGTCGTTCCTACAAGAGTTGTATTTCCCTGCCCCATTCAGCAAGCACAAGTCTCCCTGAAATCCGTCTCTGCAATCCCATTAACGGCTTGGCATCTAACATGTGTCCGCATGCGTTCCTGGCAAAGTTCCCCCATTCCAGTTGCCTTGGGCTGTATACCTACCCTGACTCTTGATAAATACAGGCTTTTGCCCTGACCTCCAAATCCTGAAAGGGTTTTGTGTGTATTTTCTTTCCTCCCATTCCCTGCACACCACCTCCCCCTATGCGTCTGCCCCCATGTTGGCTGCCAAGAAACAAATTAGAGCTAATCATGTTCCTCTTGTTTGCTTATGGGATAATGCCTTCAGTTCACACTATCAAGGTGTGGTGTATAAGTATGTTTATTTAGCCCAGGGTTTGAAAGAGAGATGGGCTACAAAGGACAGAGAAGGTGCCGGATCTCGGTGTGAATCATTTCAGTGAAGAGTTTCAGTTCTGGTTTTGTAAGTGATATCTTGGAAAGTTACTTTTTAAAATTAAAGCTCTGTCATGGCCACCCTAAGGTGAGCCTATCCCAAGGTTTTCTTGTCAAGATTTGCTCAGAGGAGATTGACCATTGCTTTTCTCAGCCTCAGAGGAAGGTGTGAATCGCCCAAGTTCCCTCAGGCTTCATCTGCATTGCAGAAATAGAATCATAGAATCATAGAGTTGGAAGAGACCGCAAGGGCCATCCAGTCCAACCCCATTCTGCCATGCAGGAAATCCAAATCAAACCATCCCCAACAGATGGCCATCTAGCCTCTGCTTAAAGACCTCCAAGGAAGGAGACTCCACTACACTCCGAGGGAGTTTGTTCCACTATCGAACAGCCCTTACTGTCAGGAAGTTCTTCCTAATGTTGAGGTGGAATCTCTTTTCCTGGAGCTTGCATCCATTGTTCCGGGTCCTGTTCTCTGGAGCAGCAGAAAACAAGCTTGCTCCCTCCTCAATATGACATCCTTTCACATATTTAAACAGGGCTATCATATCACCTCTTAACCTTCTCTTCTCCAGGTATATGCCACTCTCTGTCGTTCCCCCCCCCCCCCAGATAGGTTCAGCACTGTGGGCAGTTCCTTTAGTGTTCAACTGAAACATGGAAACTTCATGCTCATGCTGGTACCAAGAGGCCAAACAGATACATGTGAATGCTTTGCAACAGAGTCCCAAGTATTGGGGGACATTGGCTGGTCTCAGAATATTTCTGGCCCATGCAGACACACCACCTAACCTATATACTATCAGAAAACATGAGAGGTATGTGCACAATTTACTTGTTGCAAGCTTTAAGCCTCCATGGGCTTTTTCATCAGGCAAGATGTTACAAACCAAACAGGGGGGGGGGGGACAATTACAGTGTTAGTCAGATGTCTGCATGTTATTTCATTTCTATAAGATGTTACAATAGGGAGGGTATTTTTTTTCAGGCGGACTCCTCACCTTCTGGCCATGCGGCAATGGGAGATTTTCAAATCCAGGAATTAGGCCTGTTACAGACAGCAAAATAAAGCTGCCTCGAGTCCAGTGGAGGTATGGTGTTTCAATGATGCATGCATCCTAAGACTCCAAAGCCACCCCAAAGCCACGCTCAGCTGGAGCGTGGTTTGGTGTGACTTCTGGACTCTTAGGAGCAGCTCATTGAAACACCATACCTCCACTGTGACTCGAAGCACTTTATTTTGGCTGTCTGTAACAGGCCTTAAAGTCCATTTGCTCCAGCATGGACCCCTCTTTTGCGATCCAGTTGTCTCCATTCCAGTGAGGTCACAGCCTCTTTGTAGGCAGAGAACAATGAATTCTCAAGAGGTATCCATGTTTTTGCATCAAGGAACATTTTGGTGATGTAGAGGTAAAACATGCAAATTCAGTCCCAAATTTTTTCTTCTTCCTATTTGGTTTGTATATCTTGCCTGGGAAGAAGCCGGGAGGTTGAAAGCTTGCAACAGTATATAAAAGTATCACTGATGGATTCTATTAACTATCAGTTTTATCTAATGTTTATACCCATTAAATGCCAGCTGCTGGAGTAACAAGGCAGAGAGTATTACTGCATCACATGTCTATGAGTTTTGAGGCTTCAGAACTGTAACACTGTGGGAACACATGACTAGGTAGGCCTGGGGTCTGATGCAGACCCATCATCTTAGATGAAATGTCGTTGCCCTATATAGAGTGAGAATTTTTATCATCACCTCTGCTGAACACTGCCAGCTGTGGATGGGTCCATCATCTGCTGGCACTGGAGGTGCTGCAGGCTCAAGTTTTCAGTGTGAACTGACCGTCCGCATCCTCCTTGGTTAATGGGTGTTTGCATAATGTAATCCCTCAGATTGTGCACTTCCTCTGAATTCACTATGCATTTCTTGGCTCAAAATGCCAATGTGTTTCAAAACATATATCTGTGATACATACAGGAAGATGCATACATTTAGAAAAGATTGTTATATGTGTATATGTGGTAGGTAGAGGAAGGCCACCTTCGGTGATTGATTCAGTCAAGGGCCATAGCTTATAGCGCCGCAGGGCTGTTGATGGCGGAGCTCATGGAGGTCTCCATTCAGGTCACCATAAGTTGAAACCAACTTGACAGCACATAGCAACAAAGAACATTTTATTTAAGAGCCCTGGTGGCGCAGTGGTTAAATGCTGTATCTGCAGCCATACACTCAAAACCACAAGGTTCGAGTTCAAGACCAGCGAAGGGCCCAAGCGCGACCCAGGCTTGCATCCTTCCCGGTCACTAAAATAGGTACCCGGACTGTGGGGGCAAATTAGCTTACTGCTAATTGGCTTATACTTGCTTCACCGCTATGACTTTGGAATAGCGGTATATAAATAAACAAATTATTATATTAGTATTATTTATCAAATAGACCAAAAATACACTCTGAACGTGTGTTCATATTTTTTGCAGATTCTCTGTTTCCCGCCTCTTTGTTAATCACACATTTTATGTGGAAGCAGGAGAAATATGAACTGTATTTTATGATGATGATGATGACGATGATACTATCCCGGCTACCTCATGTGTGTGGTTTGGGTGTTCAAAAAGAATTCCAGGGACCAGGTTCAAATCCTCATCAGCCATGGAAGCCCCTGGTCCTGGACTAGTTGCACCTCTTCAGCCTCCGAAGGCAACTGCAAAATCTTTTGAAGAAATATTGCCAGAAACCCGTGATAATGTCCCCTTAAGTTTGCCAAAGTCAAAAGACTTAAAAATATAAATATAGAGTGAGAGAGACCCAAGGACTATCCAGTCCAACTCCTATCTGTCGTGGAGGACAACAATCAAAGCACAACCTAAACAGATGGCCATCAGCCTGCTGTTAAAACCCTCCAAAGAGGGAGACTCCGCCACTCTTCGAAGGAGTGGTATCACACAGTCAAACGCAATAAATGTCAGAAGTTCTTCTATGTTTGAAGGCCAAAGAATTGCTGTAAATCGCAGAAAGTATGAACCCAACCAGGCAAAGATAATAGATCGTAGAGACACAAGGCTCTAGTTCAAACCCCCTGCATGCAGGAACTATCATCAAAGCAGCCTCGACCAGGTCCCAGCTGTGATCTCCCAGCCTCAGAGGAGGAGGCCCAACCAGGTCCTAGTGTTAGTGAGCTGCCTCCTATGGTGCAACAGCCTAGTGGTGACTCTGGGGAGGAAGCTTCCCTGGAGGTGCCTACTTACAAACAGCGAAGGGCTGAGAGTGCTTGCAGGTGCAGGTCTAGGAGGATTGCAGAGAAGCAATCAGCAAACCAGCTGCAGGTGGCACGAGGGAGAGTTTCCCTTACTTAAGCTGTAGAAAGGCCTCAACTCAGGGCCAGATCTCTTGGTGTGATTGCTGCTGGCTTCTTGTATCTTGACTCCTTGTTGCTTTGACCTTGGACTGGACCCTTGTTATCTTCTGGCTGCTTTGACCTTGGACTGCTTTGACAACTCTGACTCCCGGTATCCTGACTTCGGCTTGGCTTTCGGACTGCTCTGACTTCGGCTTGGCTTCTTGGACTGTTCTCACGCTTACTCTTTGCAAGGTCTGTGTCCTGCTTCCACTTGCTGGGCTAAGCCATTCTTATTGGCCTGTGTCTGTGTGTGCTGGCTGCAGTCCAGGACAGGTAGCAGTTGGGCCTGATCCATCAAAGCTCATATTATTTTCTTTTTCTCTTTGGAGGGTCAGGGAGAAACTTCTGTCCCCTCTGCAGTTTTAGTGGCTATCCAAGATCCCCACATAGGTTTGCATGTAATCAAAAGCTCCTTTGAAACAAGTACAGAAATGATCCCTCTGAAAAAAGGGTGGTGATATTTTAAAACCTCTGATTAGCTCATGAATGAAAGCTGAGAGAAGAGGTGTCTCCTTGTGTTGGGATTGCCAAAAGGGTGATGATAGAAGCTGCTTCGCAGGGGGAAGAGACAGAGTTCAGGGTGTGAAAGTTTGGGATGCTCTTTTCATCCCTGCTCTCCTCTCCCCACCCAATACTTTGTGATTTTATCAAAAAGAACAACTAATGCTGGCATCAGGGAGAGGGAGGAGGCCTGCCACCATGCCTCTCTCGAAAGTTCCTGTAACAATCGAAGGGAACAGTTTTGAGATTTCACGACACCCTCCACTTCCTAATTAGGACAAGCTTAAAAGGGAACAGTTGGCATTCCCGTTGGTGAGGGCCATGTGTTACCTGCAAGCAGGCCAAGTCAAGAATGAAACTGATTTCTCTCTTACCTACGTTCCGCGTTCAGCAGCTGCTCCTAACAGGTGCTCGCTCTCTTCCGAGCAGATGGCTCCAAAAGTGGGTTGGTTGGCAAGTTCCTCTACAAAGCAGCCCTTCTTCTCACACATATTGATGTAGATGCAAAGAGGCACACGCAAGCAGAAACCTGGGTTTGTTTGTTTTTTGTGGTGGTGGTAGTTGTGGTTCTTTTTAGACAGTAACTTAGCTTCTTGTGGAAGATCAATGGCAAGCAGGTACTGGGTTGGGATATGAACTTTCACAATCTCTAACTTCATTTGCAATGTAGGGGACTGACCAAAAGCTCTCTCTCTCTCTCTCTCTCTCTCTCTCTCTCTCACACACACACACACACACACACACACACACACACACACACACACACACCAGTCTGCTGAAGGAGCCATGCATTAAATGGCTAGATAGCCCTGAATGTCAGTAAAATCCCAAATATTTTGAAAGGAGCAACAGAATATTTTGAACTGATATTTTATGTAAGCCATTTTAGTTTAAGATATTTGATCCCAAAACAGACCCTAAGACTTTGTGGTATTCCAGCAGTGTAGATAGCTACTGGGGTCCCTTTAGGTTGGCTCTAGGAAACTGTTGTACAACAGTCTTTGACTTTGGGGGCTTATTCCAACAGGATGAATGTGTCAGGAAGTTAAGGTATTTGTTACTATAAATCTCAATTTTTTTTAAAAAAAATCAAATAACATTTTTCTTGTCCTGTTTTCTGGCAATTCCCTGCACCAGCTGCAACTTTTTATTTCCACTCTTTAGTGAGTTTCTTTGTAATTCTGAGACATATTGAAACAAACAAACAAAAAACCTTCTCCCCTTTCTCATTTTAAAAAAGTTATAAATGGATCACTGGATCAGTGAAATGACAGTTTTGCAGTATAGCTGCAGTGCAGATCCAAAAAAAATCACCACAAACAGTCCCTAAAAATGTGAAGTTGAAGGCTTTCATGGCTGGCATCCTTAGCTTTTCGTGGGTTTTTTTTTTGGGGGGGGGGGTGTCTATGTGGCTGTGTTCTGTAAGAGTTTATTCCTGATGTTTCACCAGCATCTGCCACATAGCCCAAAATGTGGCCACATAGCCTGAAAAAAACAACACAAAAATCTAATCCCTGAAAAGAATGAAACAAGAACAGTTGACAGAACCCACCAAAACTCAAGGAGCTATCCTGGGATAACTCACCCTTCTTTAGACCAGTCTTGACAAGCCCATTGAGTAATAATGTTTGTTACAGAGATGGCAAGTGGTGGCTTCCATGTCAATGGTGCTGGTAAATCCACTTGGGGTTTTAGTCCTAGGTGTATATGCCACTCTCTGTCGTCCCCCCCCCCCAGATAGGTTCAGCACTGTGGGCAGTTCCTTTAGTGTTCACACTGAAACATGGAAACTTCATGCCAGCAGTGCTGGTACCAAGAGGCACAACAGGATACATGTGAATGGCTTTGCAACAGAGTGCCCAAAGTATTGGGGGGACATTGGGCTGGTCTCAGAATATTCTGGCCCATGCAGACACTACCTAACCTATATAACTATCAGAAAACATGTAGAGGTATGTGCACAATTTACTTGTTGCAAGCTTTCGAAGCTCCATGGGCTTTTTCATCAGGCAAGATGTTACAAACCAAACAGGAGGGGGGGGGGGGACAATTACAGATGTTAGTCAGATGTCTGCATGTTATTTCAGTTCTTAGTAAAGATGTTACAATAGGGAGGGTATTTTTTTTCAGGCGGACTCCTTCACCTTCTGGCCATGCGGCAATAGGGAGATTTTCAAAGTCCAGGAAATTTAGGCCTGTTACAGACAGCCAAAATAAAGCTGCTTCGAGTCACAGTGGAGGTATGGTGTTTCAATGATGCATGCATCCTAAGAGTCCAGAAGTCACACCAAAGCCACGCTCCAGCAGCTGGAGCGTGGTTGGTGTGACTTCTGGACTCTTAGGATGCATGCATCATTGAAAACACCATACCTCCACTGTGACTCGAAGCACTTTATTTTGGCTGTCTGTAACAGGCCTTAAAGTCCAATTTGCTCTCAGCATGGACCCCTCTTTTGCGATCCCAGTATGTCTCCCATTCCAGTGAGGTCACAGGCCTCTTTGTAGGCAGAGAACAAATGAATTCTCAAGAGGTATCCATGTTTTTGCATCAAGGAACATTTTGGTGATGTAGAAGGTAAAAACATGCAAATTCAGTCCCAAATTATTTTTCTTCTTCCTATTTGGTTTGTAATATCTTGCCTGATGGAAGAAGCCCGGGAGGTTGAAAGCTTGCCAACAAGTATATAAAAGTATCACTGATGGATTCTATTAACTATCAGTTTATCATCTAATGTTAATATACCCATTAAATGCCAGCTGCTGGAGGTAACAAGGCAGAGAGTATTACTGCATCACATGTCTATGAGTTTTGAGGCTTCAGAAACTGTAAACACTGTGGGAACACATGACTAGGTAGGCCTGTGGGTCTGATGCAGACCCATCCATCTTAGATGAAATGTTCGTTGCCCTATATAGAGTGAGAATTCTTTATTCATCACCTCTGCCTGAACCACTGCCAGCTGTGGGATGGTGTCCATCATCTGCTGGCACTGGAGGTGCTGCAGGCTTCAAGATTTTCAGTGTGAACTGACCGTCCGCATCCTCCTTGGTTAATGGGTGTTTGCATAATGTATATCCCTCAGATTGTGCACTTCCTCTGAATTGCACTATGCATTTCTTGGCTCAAAATGCCAATGTGTTTCAAAACATATATCTGTGATACATACATTGGATAGATGCATACATTTAGAAAAGATTATGTTTATATGTGTATATGTGGTAGGTAAAGAGGAAGGCCACCTTACGGATGAATTGATTCAGTCAAGGAACCGCCATAGCTTCATACGCGGCCGCAGGGCTGTTGATGGCGGAGCTCATGGAGGTCTTCCATTATTCAGGTCACCATAAGTTGAAACCAACTTGACACGCACATAGCAACAAAGAACTATTTTATTTAAGAGCCCTGGTGGCGCAGTGGTTAAATGCCTGTACTCTGCAAGCCATACACTCAAAACCACAAGGTTCGAGTTCAAGACCAGCAGAAGGGCCCAAGCGCGACTCCAGGCTTGCATCCTTCCCGGTCACTAAAATAGGTACCCGGACTGTGGGGGCAAATTAGCTTACTTGTCTAATTGGCTTATTACTTGCTTCACCGCTATGACTTTGGAATAGCGGTATATAAATAAACAAATTATTATTATTAGTATTATTTATCAAATAGACTCAAAAATACACTCTCGAACGTGTGTTCATATTTTTTGCAGATTCTCTGTTTTCCCGCCTCCTTTGTTAATCACACATTTTATGTGGAAGCAGGAGAGAAATATGAACCTGTATTTTATGATGATGATGATGACGATGATACCTATCCCTGGCTAGCCATCATTGTGTGTGGTTTGGGTGTTCAAAAAGAATTCCAGGTAGACCAGGGTTCAAATCCTCATTCAGCCATGGAAGCCCACTGGGTTACCTTGGACTAGTTGCACTCTTCAGCCTCCAAGAAGGCAACTGCAAAAATCTTTTGAAGAAATATTGCCATGAAAACCCGTGATAATGTCCCCTTAAGTTTGCCATAAGTCAGAAAGACTTAAAAATATAAAATCATAGAGTTGAGGAGACCCAAGGACTATCCAGTCCAATCCTATCTGTCGTGGAGGGACACACAATCAAAGCACAACCTAACAGATGGCCATCCAGCCTGCTGTTAAAACCCTCCAAAGAAGGGAGACTCCGCCACTCTTCGAGGAGTGTATCACACAGTCAAACAGCAATAAATGTCAGAAGTTCTCTTAATGTTTGAAGGCCATAAGAATTGCTGGTAAATCAGCAGAAAAGTATGAAACCCAACCAAGGCAAAGATATATAGAATCGTAGAGATCACAAGGGCCATCTCTAGTTCAAACCCCACTGCATGCAGGAACTATCAATCAAAGCATCCCTCGACAGATGGCCATCCAGCCTCTGACTTAAAGATCTCCAAGGCAAGGAGACTTCCACTACACTCTGAGGAAGGAGTGTGTTTCCACGGTCAACAGCACTTACTGTCAGGAACGTTCTTCACTAATGTTGAGGTGGAATATTCTTTTCCTGTAGCTTGCATCCATTGTTCCGGGTCCTGTTCTCTGGCGCGAGCAGAGAAAACAAGCTTGCTCCTTCCTCAATTAGGACCTCCCTTCAAATATTTAAACAGGGCTAATCAATCATATCAGAGAGATGTTTTCTCCAGGAAACATCCTGGCTCCCTAACTTGGTTCCCATGGCATGGTTTCCCAGCCCCTCATCACCATTTTTAGTTGCCCTCCTCTTGGACACGCTCCATTTTCTCCACATTCTTTTTGAATTGTGCTGCCCTGAACTGGACACAGTATTCCAGGTGAGGCCTGACCAGAGCAGAATGTGGTGGCACTATTACCTCTCCTTGATTTAGAAACATACTTTTATTGATGCAGCCTAAAATTGCGTTGGCTTTTGTAGCTGCCGCCCATATCGCACTATTGATCTCATATTCAAACTTGTAGTTCTACTTTGACTCTCTAGATCCCTTTCACATGTATTCGCTTCAGCCAGGTCTCCTCCATTCTCCTATATCTGTGCATTTCATTTTCCCCGCCCTAAGTGCAGTACCTTACATTTCTCCATGTTGAATTTCATTTTGTTAGCTTTGGCCAGCTTTCTAGTTCTATTGAGGTCATTTGAATTTTGATCCTGTCCTTCTTGGAGTATTAGCTTACTCCT
>NC_056522.1:6881807-6882917 GCF_019175285.1 Sceloporus undulatus | reverse complement strand
AACTGTCATCTTTCGGCCGTTGAGGGAGAGAGCAGGCCGGCCCAGCGTCATCAGGGGCTGGCCTGAAGATACAGTGTATCTTAATTGTAGATTTTTCTTGTACTGTTACATAATTTTCTTGTACACCGCTATGATCTATTTGGAATAGCGGTTTATAAATAAAACATATTATTATTATTATTATTATTATTATTATTAATGATGAATGCTGAGTATGACTACATAAGCAGAGTTATACAGATACTCCAGGCTGTGTTTATAGGCCCAGATCCTAGTTGGGCCCATTCTTCTTCATTACACACCCTGGATCTGTTTTTCTTTCTTTTCTGGTCTGTTGGTGCTGGTCTGGGTGAGAAGAAACTTTTTATAGTTCATTGTCATTGACAGGTCACTGCCTGGTAAGATTTAGACTTAAAGGAAAATGGAACCTTTGTAACATGAGACACCAGTCAAGATGGTCTGATTTAGGACATTGATAGATCAAAATGGTTTCTTATAGCTCTCGGGGACTTTGCTCTTATTCTTTGGGAGCTCTGGTTAGCTTCTGGAGTGGAGAAATGCTCTGGGCAACTGATACGATGGTCTCAACACTAGTGTTTCTCCTAATTAGATTAGACCCATTGAATCAGTGATATTTACTTATGTATTGACTCATTGTTGAACAGTTTATTTAGTGGATCTACTGTAGTTGGAACTAATCAGTAGGAATTATGTCAGTGACTCTTGGACATCTTCTTCCACCAGGAGAACTAAATGAGATGGAGGATCATAGAATCATAGAGTCGGAAAAGACTGCACAGGCCATCCAGTCCAACCCCCTGCCATGCGAGAAATCCACATCAAAGCATTCCTGACAGATGGCCATCTAGCCTCTGCTTAAAGATGTCCAAGGAAGGAGACTCCACTACACTCCGAGGAAGGCGTGTGTTCCACTGTCGAACAGCCCTTACTGTCAGGAAGTTCCTCCTAATGTTGAGGTGGAATCTCTTTTCCTGGAGCTTGCATCCATTGTTCCGGGTCCTGTTCTCAGGAGCAGCAGAAAACAAGCTTGCTCCCTCCTCAATATGACATCCTTTCAAGTATTTAAACAGGGCTATCATATCACCTCTT
>NC_056522.1:6879163-6881707 GCF_019175285.1 Sceloporus undulatus | reverse complement strand
GCACTTCCTTGGGCCTGGGAGGCGGAGGCAGAGGAGGAGGCTGAGGCAGAGGTGGGTGGCTGCCTGCCTGCTGCCTTGGTGCGCGGGTGGGCGGGGAGCGCGCCAAGCCAGGCAGGCACCTCTGCCTCCTCCTCTGGCTCCGCCTCCGCCTGCCGGGGCCAAGCCAAGTGCCTAGCGCGGTCACGCGGAGGCGCGCGAAGTGGAGGAGGCGGTGGGTGGCTGCCTGCCTGCTGCCTTTGCGCACGAGCGGGGGAGAGCGCGCCAAGGCAGCCACCCACCTCCTCCTCTGCTTGGGCCCGGGAGGCAGAGGAGGAGGAGGGAGGAAGGAAGGAGGGAGGGAGGAAGGAGGAGGGAGGAGGGAGGGAGGATGGAGGGAGGAATGAGGGAGGAAGGACGAGGAGGAAGAAGAGGAGGAGGAGGAAGAGGATAGTGATGATGATGATGATGATGATATGAGCCAGCTTCTGAGGCACGACCAATGTAAGTTGCTCTGATTTTTACAAACTCATGCGCAGTGAAAAAAAACCAAAGTCCCTTGACCAAGTACACACTTCTGAGAAGTACAGTTGAATCCGAGGGCAAACCCACTTCTTGTTAAACCACCTTGACATGTTCAGTATGAATGCATAGCATGTTCAGTGTGAAACCCAAAGAGTTTGGTTATACAATAAGCCTCTGAAATATGCAAGAGGCCATGTTAAGTAAAGCCATGTTCAATGCCCAAATGTGCTGTTTGGAATGGGGGGAGGGGGTGGCCAGAAAGGGAAGTACATTTCTGGCCTCTGTCTAGGAATAATGCCCAAATGCCCTCCATTTTGATCATGCCTAAGAAACATGCATTTATAGTAACGTTTTTAAAAAAACATCAATTTTTTTCGCATGTCCTCCATTTTAAAAAAATGTGCCCTCCATTTGAAAATTTTGTCCTACATTTGTCCCGGTTTGGAGGTCCAGACTTATAGCAACCCTATCCACACCGCACCCCTATACCACTATGATTCCACTTTCACTGCCATAGTAGAGTCCTGGGATTTGTAATTTCAAGAAAGGCATTTAGAACTTTCATCCAGAGAGCTCTAGTGTTTCCCCAAGCGACAAACCCTAGGATTCATGTCATATAAAGCAGAATTGTCGCATTGTAATTCTGTAATGGGAAAGGGCCCCATGGTGGGCATTTTGAAGAAAACGTAGTCTAGCCACAGTGCAGAATTAAAACAGTTTGGCACCACTTACTGCAATGATTCTATCCTACCGTATCCTGGGATTTGTGGTTTAGTAAAGCACTACTAGAGCTTTTTGACTGATCAGGCTGAATACTTCACCAAACTACAAATCCCAACTTTCCCAACTATTGCCAGGCCACATAGGTAATCCTGGATCCTGGATTTTTATGTGCAGCAAAAATCATACAAGGACTGAATGTGACTGTGATGTGGGATAATTTCCTACAGTTTTTTTTTAAATAAAGATTTTCCAACATTTGCAAAAGTTGTTTGTTCCTAAGACAGGACTTGCTGGCTGAAACCCAAAGGTTATGAAGTCCAGCTTTCTGATGTTGGGGAGGTACCAGTGAAACATGAATATAACTCAAGAAAGAAGGAATTTGATTTTTAGGAGGAAAAATTTTTGAATGTAAGAGGAACTAAAATGGACAGATTCATCTATCCAGGCCAAGGATGTTGCTTTTAAATGTTTGACTGAATCTGTATGCATTTAATCATGTACAATGGCAAGGAAAAAATGAGCCCATTGCCCTACCAAATAAAATTTTTATTCCCCAAATGAACGTTTTAACTGGGCCTTAGATTGCACAGATTGAGACATTGGGTACATCTACATTGTTGAAATAATCCAGTTTGATACCCTTTACGTGCCATACTGCCATCCCACGGAATCTTTGCCATACATTCAAGGATTTTTTACTACTCTGCCAAAGAGTGCTGGTGCCTCGCAACACTACAAACTCCAGGGTTCTATAGGACGGAACCATGGCAGTTAAAGTGGTGTCGAACTGCATTATTTCTACAGTGTGGATGCACCCAATGAAAATCATTCAGGCCTAGAACTCTTCTGTTTGCTGTGTTTGCATTGCTTTGGTCACTCCCTTTCTTTTGAATGCCTAAACTGTATTTCTAAATGCTCAACAGAAGTTTTCTGATGTTGCAATGCCAGACATTTGGACTGAAGGAAAAATCTCTTCCAGCGAGCCTTTCCAGACTAACCTCCAGCTAAATTAACCAAATTGATCCATTCACTCTTTCACCGCCTCTCCTGATGGTCTCTTGGAATAATTCGACCTGTGCCAATCCTTAGTTACAAAATTTGTAACTAAGTACACTGTACTGGAGATATTGTATTGTGTTTGTGTCTTGATGTTTATGTGTCATTTTAGCAGAAGGAGGGAGGGTTAAGGGAATTAGGGAAATTTTAGTATTGTCTTCTGTATATCTGTTTTATTTGACTGTTGTTACCCGCCCAGATCCTGGAAAGGAGAGGCGGGATTTATTATTATTATTATTATTATTATTATTATTATTATTATTA
>NC_056522.1:6866734-6879138 GCF_019175285.1 Sceloporus undulatus | reverse complement strand
CTGGCATATCAACCGAAGCTGATAGCAGGTGCTCCGGACCGTCGCATCCACCTGAGATGTAAGGTGGAGCGACGAATCTAGGAGCACCCCCAAGGTGAACAGAGTCCTTCAAGGGGAGCGTGAACCCGTTCAGGACAGGTGGACAAACCTCCAACCGGACCGGGGGAACCTATCACGAGCACTTCCGTTTTCTCTGGATTCAGTCTGAGTCTGTTTTCCCTCATCAGCCCTTACCGAGTCTAGGCAGGCATCAAGAGGAGAGATGCCATCCCTGGTCATGCATCAGTTGGAGACACAGAGAAATAATTTGGGTGTCATCAGCGTACTGATAACACCACGCCCTGTGTCTCCAGATAATCTCTCCCAGCGGTTTCATGTAAATGTTGAAAAGCATGGGAGACAGAATGGCTCCTTGAGGGACCCCAGATATAAGGGCCCTCTATTGGAGCACACGTCTCCCAGCTGCACCATCTGGAACCTCCCAGAGAGGTAGGATCGGAACCATTGGAGCGCAGTGCCCCCGATTCCACCTCTGCTAGGCGCTCCAGAAGGATACCATGGTCTATGGTATCAAAAGCCGCTGAGATGTCCAAGAGCACCAACAGGGACACGCTACCCCGTTCAATGCCCAGACGGAGATCATCGACAAGGCGACCATGGCAGTCTCAACTCCGTAGCCTACCCGGAACCCGTTTTGAAATGGGTCCAGATAATCCATATCATCCAAGATCGATTGAAGCTGGATTGCAACTGCCCCCGATCACTTTCCCAAGAAAGGCAATAGCGAGACAGGCCGATAATTATTATGCATCAGGGGGTCTAAGGAGGGCTTTTTTTTATCAGCGATTTTACAACGGCCAATTTTAAGCTGGTGGGAAATTGCCATCCCGAAGATGTATTAATATGTGCAACAGAGTTGTTACAACCGCACCCCCCTGAGCCACTAGCCACGAGGGACAGGGATCGAGAGACCAAGTTGTCTTCCAACACTTCTAGAGATCTTGTCCACATCCAGTACTTACTGACTCAAAGTGATCCAGTACAATTGAGTCCACGGAAGCTCTGGAGACCTCTACTTCGGGGGGGGGGGGGGGGGGGGGGGGGGGGGGGGGGGGGGGGGGGGGGGGGGGGGGGGGGGGGGGGGGGGGGGGGGGGGGGGGGGGGGGCTGCGACCCTTCCTGGGCCGGAGGGACCTTGAAACGGTGGTACATGCTCTGGTAACCTCTCGTTTGGATTTCTGTAACGCGCTCTACATGGGGCAACCCTTGTACCATACTCAAAAGCTACAGTTGGTTCAAAATATGGCAGCTAGGTTGGTCACTGGATCTTCCAGGGCCACCTACATAACACCAGTATTAAAAGATCTACATTGGCTGCCTATTCGCTTCCGAGCGCAATACAAGGTGTTGGTTATTACCTATAAAGTCCTAAATGGCTTGGGCCCAGGGTACTTGGAGGACCACCTCTCCCCATATAATCTGCCCTGCACACTCAGATCGGCCGGGAAGCATTTGCTGAGAGTTCCAGACTCGAAATATGCCACAACATCACGTAGGGCCTTTACCAGCTCAGCCCCTCAGCTCTGGAACTCGCTTCCCGGTGAGCTCCGCTCGGCCACCTCCCTTGATCAGTTCAGGAAGGAGTTAAAAACCTTCCTGTTCCAACAAGCCTTCCCCTAACTGTTCCCTTGTTAGCCTCCCCTCTTCCCCCCTCACTGTTACTGTTGTTTACATTCTAAGCTAGCTGGATATTGTTATATTGTGGTTTGCACTGATTGTATTTGATGATTGCTATTTTAATGTATATTTGTTGTGTTTTTATTTTGTAATGGCACTTTCTGTAACCCGCCTTGATCTGAGGAAAGGCGGGCTATAAATAAATATATTATTATTATTATTATTATTATTATTATTATTATTATTATTATTATTCTATTACAAATCTCAGGATTCCATAGGATGGGATCATGAGAGTTAAAGTGGTGTAAAGCTAAATGAATTCTGCAGTGTGGCAGCAGACATCTGTGGCTGCTTTATGTGCTGGATTTAGTGACTTTCAATTTAAGGGCCAGAATACTGCGGGATCAGCCCAGAGTATTCTGGCCAGTTATATTTGAAATATAAGCTGGAAGCAGCCACAGCTGATACTTAATGAGCAAAATGAAATGATATCACCAGGAACCACATGCAGGTCTTCGGTTTTGGCCTGGGTTGCATACACAGTGCAGAAATCATCTGGTTTGACGCTACTTTAACAGCCATGGGTCAATGCTGTGGAATTCTGGGAACTGCAGTTGTTGTGACACCAGATCTTTGCAGGACAAGTTCATACAAATGCCAGCAGTCCTTTAGCCAACCTGATCCAAACCATGTAAAGACTTACACTGGCACTTTTAATTTTGGTGTGGAAACCATGTAACCATCTTGACCATGCAATCCAGAGTCATGATCCTCAAGCATCTTTTCATTTCCCAGAATTTGCAATTTTGCAAGTCCCAAAATTCAATAGCATTGACCCATGACTGTTAAAGTGGTATCAAACCAGATTATTTCTCTAGTGTGGATGCTTTACTCTGGTGCCACAACAAACTGCAATTCTCAGAATTTCATAATATTGACTCACATGACTGTTAAAGTGGTGTAAAACTGGATTATTTCTGCAGTGTGGATGAAGCCCTGGAAACCTCAGGACCTGGGATGAACTGGCAACTCTATGAAGGACATCTCTGTCACAACTTTCCTCCTGGTTTACCTCTTTGCTCAGGCCATCGGCTTGGCTTTTGACACTTTGGTACACCTCCTGCAGCAGATTTTCTCTCTGCGCATGCAAGGTTTCTCGGATGTGCTCCATGTCGGCTTGTTTTTCATCTTCAGCCGCCGACAAGGCAGCCAGCTTCTGCTCATATTTCCAGGCTTCCAGCTCCATGCCTTCTCTCAGAGGTAGAGGACTAGGGGGAGCATGGATGTCCAAATTGCCAAAGGTTTGATGGCGGTCTCTTTCCCGGGTCAGCACAAATTGGTATAACGAATAATGCTTTATGAGCGTGTTGTGGAAGTAATCGTAGATGGCATGCAGGTTCAATGGAGGCAGCTTCACCTGAAAGGTAGAAAGCTTCTCTTGAAGGATTTTGATGGCTTGTGAAGGAGGCAATCCTGTAGTGAGACAGTGGTGAGAGGGGACTATTATTATTATTATTATTATTTAATTTCCCCCATTTAAACTCAAGGTGGCTCACAATTTAAAAGAACAATACAATTCAAAATGTACAAGAAGAAAGCATTATTTTCATTTTTACTATTTGCAACTATTTGCATTATTATTTGCATCATTAAAACAATTTACATTCAGTAAAAGAATAAAATGCAATTTAAAAGATACCCAAAAAATGACCTTAAAACCAGACCTTCCATTCCATTAAAACAATACAGCACCCACTAGTCTGTTTGTTAAAAACTTTCTATTTTAAAAAGACATTTTTAAAATGTTGGAATAACAAAGGTTTAGCTAGTATACAATAATATACAAGTAAAACCCCATAACTTATGATAATACACAGGTGCAGGCCTACAGAAATATGCAGCTATAGGCCCAATGGCCAATGATAATATACACTTATAGGTATAAGGCCTGCAGCTCTGAAAAAGTAACTCATGGTACAGTGGTTTGAGCATTGGACTACAACTCTGGAGCTGATGGTTCAAATTCCCACTTGGCCATGATACCTACTGGGTGACCCCTGGGCAAGTCACACTCTCTCAGCCTCAGAGGATGGCAATGGCAAACTTTCTCTGAACAAATCTTGCTAAGAAGCCCCCATGATAATGTTTGCCTTGGGGTCACCATAAGTCAGAAACAGTTGTGCAGAAGAGGGAATTTGAGCAGGTCGGCACACAACCAGGTAAGAAGCAACACCTGCTGAAAATCTTTTTTACACAGCCATTAAAGATATAGGAGCCCTCTCTAGTTTTCATTGTAGCAACCCTAGTTACAGGGCACACATGTTTTTTTCAATATATATTTGTCATTTTCATGTGCCTTCAAGTTTGTTTCATCACCCATTTCTCACTCATGGAGACCTTAAGGCAAACCACCACTCTCCGAGGGAGTGCATTCCACTGTCGAACAGCCTTTACTGTCAGGAAGTTCCTCCTAATGTTGAGGTGGAATCTCTTTTCCTGGAGCTTGCAATCCATTGTTCTGGGTCCTGTTCTCTGGAGCAGCAGAAAACAAGCTTGCTCCCTCCTCAATATGACATCCCTTCAAATATTTGAACAGGGCTATCATATCACCTCTTAACAGTCTCTTCTCCAGGTTAAACATCCCCAGCTCCCTGAGTCGTTCCTCATAGGACATGGTTTCCTGACCCTTCACCATTTTAGTCACCTTCCTTTGGACACACTCCAGTTTTTCAACATCCTTTTTGAATTGTGGTGCCCAGAACTGGACACAATATAGTCCAACAGTCAAACCACTAAACCACACTATGCACAACTTTACAAAGTAGCTAAAATGTTTCAGTTACACTGCAGAAGAACTAAAGTTACCCCTCATTGAGTCACAGTTTTTAATGTAGTGTTATTGTTACTTGACTATTGGGGGAAATGAATTGATGATGAGAAACTAGCTACTTAGAGTACCTAGCTTCCAAGCTTGGAGAGTTTTGGCTTTTCCTGATGCATCTTTCAGTGTATTCAGTGTTTATTTCCTTCTGTTACTAAAAGCAGTGTCATTGTAAAGAGCAGTCACTCACCAGGTGGTTTTAAAGAGCCTAGATTTCTTCAAAGTGCAATGCAAGAACATACATGATACTAGATGGATGTTTAAAGAAGGAGAGAACATGACAGGGCTTTTGAATGTCAATGCAAAGAAAACAGGTGTTTAAGCCCAACTAAACATTAGGAAGAAAAAACCCATTGATCGGAAGAGCTGTTCAACATTAGAATGGACTACAGGTTGCATCTTCCTTATCCGAAATGCTGGGGACCAGACATGTTTTGGTTCCTATGGCCCAATGATCTGGGATTTGTAGGTTTGTGAGATATAGAGTAGGGGCTCTGGGCCACAACAAACTACAAAGCCCAGGATCCCATAGCCATGGCAGTTAAAGCAGTATCAAACAGTTTTAATTCTGCAGCGTAGATGCAGTCTTATAAGGCTGTCTATGGGCCTGTACAGACAGGCCAAATGCTTTGGGTCACTTTGGAGGTATGGTGTTTAAATGACACACGCATCATAAGAGGACTGGAGCGTGGCTTTGGCATGGCTTCTGGCCTCTTAGGACACATACATCATTGAACAGGCTGGACTCTCTCAGTCTCAGAGGATGGCAATGACAAACCCACCTTTAAAGAAACTTGACAAGAAAACCCCATGATAGGATCACCTTAGGGTCGTCATAAATCAGAAATTACTTGAAGGCACACAACAACAACGATAAATGAACTGAGGGTTGCAACCCTGAATTAAATACCAAGCTCTTTGACAAAACTCAGTTGCAAACCCATCTTCAATATAAGCATGGACATAAATATAGCTTTTTAAAAAAACTTACATCAGTGAAGATGGTCTCCAGAGCATCACTATCTCCCACCTTTCTCTGACCCAAATCAAGGTCTGTATATCTCTCCTCTTCCAAAAAAGCAATAGCAAACAAAGAACTCCAGCATTCCTAAGGGAGCCTGTTTTCAAACCAAGGAGGTGGTTGCAACATCTGGAGGGCGCCCCATTGATTTCCCTGAGGCTGGTAGGAAAGGATCTCAGGAAGGTTTGTAAATCAGTCCATTCATCATGAGTTGAACTTAGCCTCCCGTCAGCCTACGTGAGAAAAAGAAGAGACCCACTTCTCTTGCAATATGAGAAGAAAGTGGTGCACTGTTCTTCTTGTTCAGTGGCTGTCCTGAATAGGATTAGGATGAGCAGAAAAGCAGATTAGGTGACAGGCACCATCTGTAACCATGAGGCTAATGCGGTTATGAAGATTATTAGCTTTGCCATGGGAACAGCTGAGGGGCTCCCTTGCTTGCAATGGATCATGTCTCCATGGCCTCAAAAGGATGGGCTGATATGATAATGGAATCAACAGAACTGGGATTCCCAGAGGCCATCCAGTCCAACCTACCACATCCATAGCACTCCTAGGAAGCGGCCGTACAATCTCTGCTTAAAAGCTTCACTGTTGCTGTTGTTGAATTCAAAGATATAGTCGTGTTAGGTCTGATTCTCATTACCTTTTAAACTGGATCACAAATCGGTGTGAACCAGACAAATGACCCTGGTTCCCACTTGAATTGATTTGCTGAAGTGATCTGGAGAGGGGAGGGCATATACTGGACCCATTTAATCCACATCTTTTTGACACTGATGTTTTCCGCATCTTTTTGGATAAATCAATTCTGCGCAAGTGTGAACCAGATACGGATCAGAATTGATTTAAATTTGCCCTTCCGCTGGCTGGAGCAAGTTCATTTTGAACTGATTCATTTGTGAATGTGAACCACAATTGGGTAATTTTACAAAGGAAAATGCAATTGGGGCAAATGTAATGGGAACCATGTTCTGCTGTCAAATAGATCCATTGATTCAGATTGCAACCCTCTTTTTTTGTAAGTGGGAATGAGGCCCTGGTCTGTAGAATCAGTACATAGAGAGACCTTTGAGATTAACTGAAAGAAAGAAATTGGCAGCATGAGCTTTTATAGATTTCAGTTTACTTCCTCATGCATCTGAGTCTCAAAGGTGCTACAAGATATCTCTGTTGCTGTTGTTGTGTGCTTTCAAGTCATTTCTGACTTACGGAGACCCCAAGACCCTATTACAGGGATTTCTTGGCATGTTTTTTCAGAGGGGATTTGCCACTGCCATCATCTGTGGCTAGGAGAGTGTGACTTGCCCATGGCCTCCCAGTGGGTTTACATGACCCAGTCAGGATTCGAACTCTGGTCTCCAGAGTCCTAGTCCAACGCCCCAACCACTACACCACTCTGGCTCTCACACAAAGGGTTAAAAACATAATCCAGTCTGCACTAAAATGGAAAAATTGAAGGTTAACCTACGTTTGAAGAGTGACTGTTGAAACAAGCTGATATGGTGTAAATTAATAAAATTAATAAAAAAATAATTAATGATTTTTTAAATCATTAAAAAAAGTGGAGAAACAGGAGCTTCCGGTAACATGGCGGAGTGAAAGCTGCAGCTCGCGGTAGCAGGCGAAGAAGCGGCACCACTTGCAGTTAAAAAGTGTAGGAAAATCGTTCCCCCCGATAAAGGGGACTCGGGTGGACCCAGGGGGTCTTCTGGGATCATCAGTTGCCCCCAAGTCCCTTTAATAGAGCCTTGGTGGCCCGGTGAGCGGAGTGAGGATGAGGGTGAACCGCGACTGCAAGGAGGGCTAGAGCAAAGCCCCGCCGATCCGGAATTTTAGGGGGAGAAGAGGAAGGAGAACTAACTAAAAATTTACTGGACATTTAAGATCTTCAACATATATACTTTATCAGAGGTAAAGAAGGATATTTGGGGAATAGAGAAGAAGAACTAAGGTGTGGAGTTTTGAAAAATCAAGGAACAGTGGAGAGATAGACTGTGCGGAGGAAGGCTTGGGAAAAACAAAACAAAACCTACGAGTGGGAGAAAAGAGTGGCGGAGGTCGAAAAAGAAACAGCATTGTAATCAAACAGGCATTAGAGAGACAGTGTGAGGCGGAGAAGAAGCCTAATAAACAAACCCTAAGAGAAAAGGGAAAAAGACGAGAGACAAAAAGAATACTAAAGAAGATAAGTTCAACAATAATAGACAAGGAGGAGAAGCAGACGACTGCGGACAAGGAAGAGAAGCAGACGACGGCGGACCGGGAGGAGAAGCAGACGGTTTGAAGAAAAAGAGGACAGCGGTAGGAAAAGCAGGAAAAGAAAGACTGTTAAATTAGTAAGACTCACCAGTCGGCGTTTATACTGTGTTGGATCGAATTGAAATACGAAAAATTGCTTAACTTAGAAAGATTTAACCTACGATATGGTTGGCACGCCTACATGTGGTTAGAAAAGACAGAATTGAATAAAGAATTTAACAATCATATAATTAGAAGAGCCCTAGGGAAAATTTGGAATATTTATAAAGGAAAAATATATAGACAATTACCAGATTGGGTAACAATTCATTATTATATAGGGGGAAAATAGAAGGTAAAGAGTGGTTGAGATACAAAGATTTAATAAAATTAGATGAAGGAAGATTGGTGATGAAGACAAGGGAGGAATTAGTAAAAGAAGGATACAATATTTCTTGGTACTTATATTATCAATTGCGAGAAAGACATAAATTAGATGTAAGAGAAAAAGGGATTACAAATAGAAGTACAGAATTGGATTTGATAATAAATGATAAGAAAGGTAGGAAAATTTCAAAATTTTATAATTTTGTTTTAAAATTGAATTTGGAACAAGATCAGATAAAGCAATGCATGATTAAATGGGCACAGAATATTGGACAGGGGTAGGCAACCTTTTTGAGCCGGGGGCCGGGTTGCTGTCCCTCAGGCGACTGGGGGGCCGAAGCTGGGGGGTGGAGCTTCGACCCTCCAGGGCAAGGCCACGTGCCAGGGGTGGAGCTTCCACCCTCCAGGGGCGGGGCCGCATGCCGGGGGCGGAGCTTCCACCCTCCGGGGGCCCTCGCTTGCCGGCCCCTGACGGGGCCCCAGGCCCTGCAGAGGCTGGGAAAGAGCCGGCAGGGACACCAGTGCTGGAGGCCTCCCCCTCTTTGCCGCCCCTGACGCCAGAGGCCCGCTGCCGCCGCCGAAGCCCTCTGGAGGACCCCAGGGAAAGGCAACGGGCCTCTGGGAGGCCCACTGCTGCTGAGGAGCCCTCCTGGGAGGGACCCTGCGACAACAACGGGCCTCCCACGGCCCGCTGCCGCATCAAAGCCCTCCTGGAGGGCCCCCAGCGAAGGCAACGGGCCTCCCAGGGGCCCACTGCCACCATTGGAGCCCTCTGGAGGGCCCCAGCGATGGCAACTGGCCTCCCAGAGGCCCGCTGCCCACCATCGGAGCCCTCCTGGAGGGCTCCTGCAACGGCAACTGGCCTCCCAGGGGCCCGCTGCAGCTGTCGGAGCCCGCCTGGAGGGCCCTAGCAACGGCAACGGGCCTCCCAGAGGCCCGCTGCTGCCGTCGGTGCCCTGGGCGCCGCCATTTTGGGGAAAAAATGGTGATGAAATCTCGCACGACCTTCCCAGAGGTCGCGAGAGACTTCACCGCCATTTTCCCCCTGAAATGGCGGCGCCCAGAGCAGAGAAAAGCCGCAACCGTCAGTGGCGGCGGCAGGAGCAGCCAGGGGCCGGCTCAAAGGCCTCTGCGGGCTACATCTGGCCCGTGGGCCGAAGGTTGCCAACCCCTGCTCTGGGAAATAATGAAGCCATGCAGATGAGCAGATGCTCAATGGTGGTTATGGTTGGGGCCCTCGTTCTTTTATAGGAAGCTTACTTAAGAAGAATATAATGTGGATGTTTACAAAATTTGCACGCATACGTCATCATTCAGCTGATGACGTAGAAGTTGTCCTTTATGTAGATGCCTCTCTTTACCTTCTCTTGCCCAAAACAATGCATACCACTCATGTTTTCAGTATCTATTGTTCCTGGCCTTCTCCCTTCTTCTTTTGTGCCTGCTCTGCTCAACTGATTCGGGCAATATGGGTCTGTTAAGTGTGCCCTTTCTTTCTTGCATTACCCATGCAAAGAGAAAGAGATGCATGTGACAACTTTGTAAATTCAGAGCCAAAAGTTGTAAAATCCACTTCCATGTGGCTTTGATTGCTTCTCAAGACCAGATAGTCCATGAGAGAACTAGCCAGTAGGTTTGGGGAGCAATGCATCAAAAGTATTTGGTGGTGGTGGTGGTGGTGGTGGTGATGATGATGATGATGATGATGATGATGATGATGATGATTTTATATCCTGCTTTTCTCCCAATAATGGGTCTCAAGGCAGCTAACCACATTTTAAACAGTACGTAGAGATATTTTGTAGCACCTCTGAGGCTAACTGAAAGAAATTGGCAGCATGAGGTTTTGTAGACTTCAGTCCACTTCCTCAGATGCATTTAGACAAAGTGTTTCCTAAAGTAATAGCAATAGTATTTGCATTTCTATACTGCTTTACAACATGTAAGCCAATTGCCCCCAACAAGCTGGGTACTCATTTTACCATCCAGTGAAAGGATGGAAGGCTGAGTAAATCTTGGAGCCATCAGGATCAAATTCACAACTTTGTGGCTGTGGTACCAGGATTTAACCACTGTGCCACCCACCAGGGATAGAGTCAAGGTGTGGTGGAAGAATTGGAATGTAGTGTGGGAATCAGAAAGGAAAAGTGATGAGCTGGCCAAGAGAGCCCTCACAAAGCATTTCCATACCCACTGGTTTGGCATTTCTATTGCTATTCTCTCGCACAGCTTGCTATATTTGTTTGTCCCTGGATCCTCCACTACATGCATCTGAGGATGTAGACTAAAATCTATGAAAGCTCATGCTACCAGCTTCTTTCTTTCAGTTAGGCCCTGTTCAGACCAGCCTGAAAGGCTAGCCTAGGGGCATATATTTTTTTTTCCTGGTATGATGTATATTTACCTGGGTTCTCTTTCTGCCTTTTGAAGACAGGACCAACATTCATCTTCTTGCAGTCTGCTGGTACCTCCCCTGCTTTCCAGGAGTTCTCAAAGTTTATCAGCAGAGGAACTGAGATTGCGTCTGCAAGTTCCTTTAATATCTTTGGATGCAGTTTATCCAGCTGTATAGATTTGAATTCATTTAGAGTAGGTATAAGTGTTCCTGTACTACCTCTTTACCTGTTCTAGACTGTTGCCCCCACTACTTTCGATACCACTGACCACAGTATCCTTCTGGAACGCCTGAGGGAGTTGAGTATCGGAGGGACTGCACTTCAGTGGTTCTGATCCTACCTCTTGGGTAGATTCCAGATGGTGAAGCTGGGGGACATTTGCTCCTCTAAGAGGGAACTGACATCTGGTGTCCCTCAGGGAGCCATCTTGTCCCCCATGCTATTTAACATTTACATGAAACCGCTGGAAGAGATCATCTGGAGATATGGGGCGCAGTGTTATCAGTACACTGATGATACCCAAATATGTTTCTCTATGTCTCCAACTGATACAGGGACTAAGGATGGCATCTCTCCTCTAAATGCCTGCCTGGAGTCAGTAATTGGCTGGACTAGGAAAAACAAACTCAGACTGAATCCAGAGAAAACGGAAGTACTTGTGATAGGTTCCTTGGGTCTAAGGAAGGAAATTTGCCAACCTGTCCTGGACGAAGTTTGCAGTTTAGGAGTACTTCTGGACTCATCCCTGCAATTGACATCTCAGGTAGGTGTGACAGCCAGATGTGCTTGTTATCAACTTCGGTTGATACGCCAACTGCGACCCTACCTAGACCAAAGGGACCTTGAAACGGTGGTACATGCTCTGGTAACCTCTCATCTAGATTTCTGTAATGCGCTTTACATGGGGCTATCCTTGAACCAAGCTCAGAAGCTTCAGTTAGTACAAAATATGGCAGCCAGATTGGTCACCGGCTCGTCAAGGTTTGACCATATTACACCTATTCTAAAAGATCTTCACTGGCTCCTTATTTGCTTCTGGGCACAGTACAAAGTGTTGGTTATTACCTATAAAACCCTACATGGCTTGGGCCCGAGTTACTTACAGGAATGCATCTCCCCATACAATCCGTGTGAGAACTTATTGGAAATACCAACCTCCAAATATGCTATTACTTCCCAAAGAGCGTTCTCAACAATGGCTCCGAGACTTTGGAACAGCCTTCCTGAGTAGATCCGTCTGATGGCCTTGTTAGAAACATTTAGAAAAGCAGTTAAAATTGAGCTTTTTGGTCGAGCATACCCCCTGATATGATATGAATACTCACCAGATATGAATGATATGCTCTTGTCTATGTATGATCCCTGCCTTGCTAGTGATGCTATTGTTATTGTCTGATGTTGATTTTTATCGTTTTTAGCAGTTTTAATTGGATTTTTAGATACATACCTTGTGATTTTACTTAGGGCTGTTACAGACTGCCAAAATAAAGCTGCTTCGGGTCTCTTTGGAGGTATGCTGTTTAAATGATGTATGGGTCCTAAGAGTCCGGAGGTCGCGCCAAAGCCACACTAAATTCCTAAGCACTGGAGTGCAGCTTTGGTGCAGCTTCCGGATTCTTAGGATGCATGCATCATTTAAATAACATACCTCCAAAGAGACCCGAAGCAGCTTTATTTTGGCAGTCTGTAACAGGCCTTAGTCTGTAACCCCGCTTTGATGTACTGCGAGAGGCGGGGAAACATAAATAAAATTTATTATTATTATTATTATTATTATTATTATTATTATTATTATTATT
>NC_056522.1:6864798-6866709 GCF_019175285.1 Sceloporus undulatus | reverse complement strand
CCCTCTTGGAGGACCCCAGGGAAAGGCAACGGGCCTCTGGGAGGCCACTGCTGCTGCAGGAGCCCCCTGGAGGGACCCTGCGACAACAACGGGCCTCCAGCGGCCCGCTGCCGCCACAAAGCCCTCCTGGAGGGCCCCAAGGAACGGGCCTCCAAGGGGCCCACTGCACCATTGGAGCCCTCGGAGGGCCCCAGCGATGGCAACTGGCCTCCCAGAGGCCCGCTGCCACCATCGGAGCCCTCCTGGAGGGCTCCTGCAACGGCAACTGGCCTCCCAGGGGCGCTGCAGCTGTCTGAGCCCGCGGGAGGGCCCTAGCAACGGCAACGGGCCTCCCAGAGGCCCGCTGCTGCCGTCGGTGCCCTGGCGCTGCCATTTTGGGGAAAAAATGGTGATGAAATCTCGCACGACCTTCCCAAGGTCGCGAGAGACTTCACCGCCATTTTCCCCTGAAATGGCGGCGCCCAGAGCAGAGAAAAGCCGCAACCGTCAGTGGCGGCGGCAGGAGCAGCCAGGGGCCGGCTCAAAGGCCTCTGCGGGCTACATGGCGGCGGCGGCAGCGGGCCTCTGGCGTCAGGGGCCGGCAAAGAGGGGGAGGCCTCCAGCACTGGTGGTCCCTGCCGGCTCTTTCCCAGCCTCTGACAGGGCCTGGGGCCCCGTCAGGGGCCGGCAAAGAGGAGGTGGCCTGGCCCCTGGGGGGTGGAAGCTCCACCCCCGAGGGTGGGAGATCCGCCCCCGGAGGGTGGAGGCTCCACCCCCTGGCATGCGGCCCCACCCCCGGGGGTGGAAGCTGCACCCCCCTGGCTTCGGCCCCCCAGTTGTCTGAGGGACAGCAACCCGGCCCCCGGCTCAAAAAGGTTGCCTACCCCTGCCCCAGAGTTTTGGGGACCTGACCCATCAGTCCACCATGAGGGCTCTTTATCTTGTGATGGTTGTCATGATGTTGGTTGCCAATGCCATGAATGTGGAAGGTAGGTACCGAACTTCTATTTTGGATAATAAGAATGGGCAGATTTGACAAAGAAATTGATCAGTTGTAATACTGCCAATACCAAATGCTTAGATAGAAGTATGTAGGGTAACAATGCCAAGATTGTGTGCAGAGTTCTGGTCAGCACACCTCATGAGCATCGTAGAGATAAAGAAGATACAGAAAGTGACCAGATTCTTGGATCAACTCTTTCATGAAGGAGTGGGCTTGAATCCTATTGATATTTCCAACTAGAGGAAGTCCCTTTAATCAATGGATGTTAAATAAGTGTTGAATCACCATTCAACAATTGATTCAATGGGTTTACTTTGGTTGGGACAACTACTAGGATTCAGGCCATGGGATTCTTTGTGTACATGTGCTTCCAGGTCTCCTGTTAACTTATGATGATTGTATGAATTTCATAGGGTTTTCTTAGGTAAGCTCATCCCAAAAGGACATTGCAATGGAGAAGGTACAGAAGGGAGTCAGGAAAGTATTTGGATCAACTCCCTCAAGAAGAAAACTAACACAAGTTCCTGGATCCTATTGGTACTCCCATTATTGAATCAATGGGTTTTAAATAAGTGTTGAATCACCATCCAGCAATTCATTCAATAGGTCTACTTTAGTTGGGATAACTACTAGGATTCAAGCCATGAGATTCTTTGTATGTATGTGCCTTCAAGTCACCTATCAATCTGTGGTGAACTCATAAATTTCATATGGTTCTCTTAGGCAAGGAAGACTCCAAGGTGGTTTTGCCACTTCCCTCTTCAGAAATGTAACCTACAGCACCTGGTATTCATTTGCAGTCTCTTGACCAAGTACTAACTAGGGCTGACCCTGCTTAGTTTCTAAGGGCTGATACAGACAGCCAAAATAAAGCTGCTTCGTGTCACTTTGCAAGTATGCTATTTAAATGATGCATGCATCCTAAGAGT
>NC_056522.1:6851977-6864773 GCF_019175285.1 Sceloporus undulatus | reverse complement strand
TATGGTGTGCTGCTTTGCCACCCCATTTTGGGAGAAGGTAGGTATGAATTTGTCAATACACAAATAATAAATTCATTTCTCTTCCAATAGTAATGATCCTTGTTTGTCCCCTGATGGCCTTCTAATTGGACCAAGTGCATTCCAGACTTCAGAAGCCTATGTGGCGGGAAAAACTTCTTCTTTGCCCCCATTCCACCTTACAGAATAATCGGTGTGTGACTTATCGAGGTCATCATTCGCACAGGACTGCAGTGTTCACCCAACTACAATTTGCCCCACTCCACCATTTTTTCCCCATTACCCTTTCTACTGATTACATTTTTTTCCCTTTTTTTTTAAAAGTCCAGCTAAAACATTAATTTGCAAAGTTTAAAAAGAAAGTTAATGTCAATATTATTTTTTAAGAAAAGCATGATTAGAGCCAGCTAAAAACACTTAAAACGTATTTTAAACAGAGTTTCAATAAAAGATTATGCATTGTGCCTGCCTTGTCTGCAGACAGCAAGCCCCACTGATTTTAATGGCTGTGCATGCTGCTGGCAGAGTGGCTGTGTGCAACCACTGCAGTTGAATACCACAGGACTTGAGGTCCCATGGTTTTTGCCCTTACGGGAGGGTCAAGAATGGAACCCCTTGCAAATAAGAAGGGCCCACTGTATATATAATCTTTTAATAGCTACTGTATTATTATTATTATTATTATTATTATTATTATTATTATTATTATTATTATTATTATTATTATTATTATATTGATATTTATATCAGATAGATAGATAGATAGATAGATAGATAGATAGATAGATAGATAGATGTTGTATGCCTTCAAATCATTTCTGGAAATAATTATGAACTCATAGTCTTGTGTTCACCACAAGATAGTAGTATGGGACATGCAAGAAAAGGAGGGAGGAAAAAGATGGGTGGAGACAGGTCAGTGCTATGCCTCAAGGTTGGTATTTTTAGACCCTAGGCCAACATGGTGGCAGAATGGGGAGAATTCTCAGTGGGAGATACTGGACTCTTGTTGAACAGTGTCAGAAGATACTTCATGGTTATGGCATCCTCTGTGGCTACTCCCACACTTTGAAATTCGTTCCCTATAAAAGTTAGGATGGTTCCTTCCTTGTTTTCCTTTTGGCAGCAGGTCGAAACCTTTCTTTTCCAGCAAGCTTTTGAAAACTGATTTTAAACCCCCCCAAAGAGGCTTTTATGATGCTGTAAGCTAAGGGCCTAAATATATTTAAGGATCTTAGGCCCTATACAGACAGCCAAAATAAAGCTCCTTCGAGTCACTTTGGAGGTATGATGGCATGTCTCCTCTGGATGCCTGACTGGAGTCAGTAATGGGCTGGATGAGGGAAAACAACTCAAGTTGAACCAGAGAAAACAGAGGTACTTGTGATAGTACCCCAAGTCCAGACAGGGAAATTTTGCCATCCGTCCTGGATGGGGTCACACTTCCCTGAGGACAAAGTCGTAGTTGGGAGTACTCCTGGACTCATCCCTACAGTTATCATCCAAGTGGAGCGATGCAGGAGTGCTTGGTACCAGCTTCGGCTTGATACTCCACTGCGTCCCGTCTGACAAAAGGACCTTGAAACAGTAGGACATACACTGGTAACCTCTCGCTTGGATTTCTGCAATGCGCTCTACATGGGGCTACCTCTGTTCAGGTCCAGAAGCTTCAATTAGTTCAAAACGCTGCAGCCAGATTGGTACTGGAACTCCAAGGTCAGACCATATACACTTGTATTAAGATCCTTCACTGGCTGCCAATTAGCTTCTGGACTCAATACAAAGTGTTGGTTATCACCTATAAAGCCCTATATGGCTGGACCAAGTTATTGAGGGAATGCCTCTCCTTACATAATCCGCCCACACTCGCAGAACAACAGGAAAGACTTACTTGAGTACTCCAGGGTGAGATTGACTGTAAGTCACCATGAGCATTCCCAGCAGCAGCTCCTGTGTGCTGGAATAAACTCCTGAAGAGATCCGACTCAGTTCTTCTCTGTATGCTTTCAAGAAGGCATTGAAAACTTATCTTTTCCGCTTAGCATACCCTCCTGCTTCTCTTCATAGAAAAGTTTATCCCCTAATTGAAGTGTATCTAAAGATGTTTAACTGCAATTGTTAGATTTTAAACTGTTTTATATGATGTTTTATGGAAGTGTATTTGTGATTGTTTATTTGTATGTACATGATGAGATGTATCCTTTTCCTCCATTTTGTAAACCGCTTTGATCTCTTGGAAAAGCGGTATAGAAATAAAGATTTTATTTATTATTATAAAGGTACACAACACAATGATTTAAAAATAAATACAAACCACGTTTCAGTCAAACAGTCCAAAGCCAAGGCTTCACTGACCCCCAGTTCTGGTTAGGGAATACGCAGGTTCCTTTCATCTGGAGAGAAGTGACCAGTGGGGCCCACAGGGTTCTGTCCTGGTCCAGTGCTATTCAACATCTTTCAATGTACATGGATGACAGATTGGGGGCATACTTATCAATGGAGACCTTGGAGGCACACACCTTTCCCACAAAAAATGGGGTTGGGGGTGTTTTTGAGTTATAAAAAAGGCCTCTCCTGCATAGGATCATCATAGGGGGGTGCAGGGAGTGCAGACCACACCAGCTGACACCCAAGGTTTGAGTAATACCAGTGCTGTAGATATAGTATATCTTGATTTCATAGGCCTTTGACAATGATATTCTTGCAGACAAGGTGGTAAATGTGAGCTATACAGTGTTACTGTTAGATGGATTTGTAATTGGTTGATGCAGCTGAACCCAAAGGGTGCTCAACAATGACTCCTTTTCATCCTGGAGAGAAGTGACCAGTGGAGTCCCACAGGTTTCTGTCCTGGGCCCAGTGCTATTCAACATCTTTCAATTACTGGATTGAAAGATAGAGGCAAGATTATCAAATTTTCAGATGTCACCAAATTAGGAGGAGTAGCTAATACCCCAGAGGACAGGATCAAAATTCAAATGGACTTTAATAGATTAGAAACCTGGGCCAAAGCTAACCAAATGATTTCAACACAGATAAATATAAGTACTGCACTTAGGGTGGAAAAAATGAAATGCATAGATATAAATAGGTGACACCTGGCTGAACAAGATACATGTGAAAGGGATCTAGGAGACCAAGCAGACCACAAGTTGAACATGAGTCAACAGTGAGATGCCGGCACTAAAAAGACCAATGCAATTTTGGCTGCATCATAAAAGTATAGTGTCTAGATCCAGGGAAGTAATGTGCCATCTTTTCTGCTTTGGTCAGATCTCACCGGAATATTGTGTCCATTTCTCGGCACCACAATTCAAAAAGGATGTGGAGAAACTAGAGTGTGCAAAGGAGGAAACTAAATGGTGAAGGGTCTGGAAACAGCTTAGGGAGCTGCTGGGGACGTTTAGCTGGAGAAGAAAGGTTAAGAGGTGATATGATAGCCCTGTTTAATTATAAAGGGATGTCAATTGGGGGGGAGTAAGTAAGCTTATTTCTGCTGCTGCCAAGAACATGACCGGAACAATGGATCATGCTCCAGTAAAAAGAGATTCCACCTCAACATTAGGAGAAACTTCCTGACAGTAGGGCTGTTCCACAGTGGAACAAACCCCTCGGAGTGTAGTGGAGATCCTTCTTGGAGTCTTTAAACAGAGGCTTGGATGGCCATCTGTCAGGGATGATCTGATTGAGATTTCCTGCTGGCAGGAAGTTTGGACTGGATGGCCCTTGTGGCTCTTCTAACTCTATGATTCTATGCAATTTCCAGATAAGTCGAGAGACACTTGGCCCGTCAATTGTTTCTTATTATGACACATAAGCAGGGGTAGGTAACCTTTTTGAGCCGGGGGCGCGGTTGCTTTCCCTCAGACAACTGGGGAGCCGAAGCCGGGGGGTGGAGCTTCCACCCGGGGTGGGGGCCGCATGCCAGAGGGTGGAGCTTCTACCCTCAGGGGCAGAGCCCCACCCTCAGGCAGGCTTCCACCCTCAGAGGCGAGCTTCCACCCCGGGGGTGGAGCTTCCACCCCCAGGGGCCAGGCCACCTCCTCTTTGCCGGGCCCCTGACGGGCCCCAGGCTGTCAGAGGCCGGGAAAGAGCCGCGGGGACCGCCAGCGCTGGAGGCCTCCCCCTTTTGCTGGCCCCTGACGCCAGAGGCCCCTGCCACGCCGGAGCCCTCCTGGAGACCCCAGAAAGGCAATGGGCCTCTGGAGGCCCGCTGCTGTTAGCAGGAGCCCTCCTGGAGGGAACCCTGCGACAGCAACGGGCCTCCCAGCGGCCCGCTGCCGCCATCGGAGCCTCCTGGAGGGCCCCACGGTGGCAACGGGCCTCCCAGAGGCCCGCTGTCGCCGTCGGAGCCTGGGCACCGCCATTTGGGGGGGAAGTGGCTGGTGAAATCTTGTGCGACCTCAGGGTAGGCGCGCGAGATTTCACCGCCATTTTTTCACCAAAAGGCGGCCGCCAGAGCGGCGAAAAGCCGCAATCGTCAGCGGCGGCAGCAGGAGCGCCAGGGGTGGCTAAAGGCCTCCGCGGGCCGCATCTGGCCCGCGGGCGGAGGTTGCCAACCCCTGCCCTAAGTCATCATGGGGTTTTCTTGGCAATTTCTATCAGAGAGGATTTGCCTGTGCCATCCTCTGAGGCTCATGAGAAAATATTACTGCCCAAGGGACACTTGACGGACTTTTTCTTTTTACAAGATGGAACCAAGTCACTTGGGAGGCTTCATGCAGCCCTCACATCCCAATACCGCCTTTCACAACTGGGCACTCCGAGTGCTGCCCTCTTTCTGAGGCTGAAGTGGAAAGATGGTTTGTCTTTCTTGGAAAATGAACTAATGTCAGGGGAGGAAATACAGTATGAGCTGCAAGCATGAGATCAGTTCTGTGGATCTACATAGAATGGAGAGCAAAGGAGGGGTATTTCTGGGAAAGGAATGTTTTGGTGTGAAACCAAAGGTAAGAACACTTGAAAAAAGGGCTGGAATGCTAAGAGATTTAATAGTTATGTAACCACATTTCTTTGGTCCCGACAAACATCGTTGCTGTGTGAACAACTTTAGTTTTTTCCCGAATAAAGTTTTCTGAACCTGCTGAAGCTTGTTCATTTCTTAACAGAGGTTAGATAGTACATGACACCTCACAGCCCTGCACTGGAAAAAGAATCAAAAACAGAAACGCAGGCATGACCAGAAAGTGATTCCTAGCCATGGCATCCCTACACCATGGATCACACAGTGCAGGGGGGGGGCATGTGAGGGTAGTGGTTTCCAGGGGCTCCCTCCCCATCCTGCCCCGATGTCATAGGGAAAGTGTGCATGGGGTTGTGAGTGTGAGGCAGCACAGGGGAGCACTTATGGGGGGAGTCAAGAATGGCGAAGAGGAACAAGGGAGTGTGGGACAGCATGGAGCAGCATGGGGGAGGGAGCCCTGGAAGCCCCATGCCCCAGATTCCCTTTGCACCAGGTGACACATGGTGCAGGGGAGCATAAGAACGGTGCATGGGGGGAGCACGGGTGGGGACAGCGTGGGGGGAGGACTCGACCAGGTGTCACCCCCCTTCTGAGTTTTCACCAGGTACGCACCACACCACCGCACCCCTAGTGATGACACTGTTCTACATGGCCAATAAGAGCAGAAATCAGCCATTGGGGGGGGGGGGTCTGGAAGGTGGGGAATAGGGTAGTTCATCCGTAGGAGATGGATCCAGCATGGTGAGTGTGTGGTCTGGGGCTCTAAGAGACTAGGCTAGAAATCCCAGTTTGGCCCATGGTAGTAACCTTGGACTGGTGACACTCTTCCAGATTCAGGGCAAGGAAATAGCAAACCCACTCAGAATAAGTCTTGGGAAGGGCCATCATGATTGGCATTAACGTGATGGCATATAGCAACAACAAGAATATTGCAAGACCTTCTCTGGGTGCCCACCCTTTGCTAAGAGAATAATAAAAAAAAGCAACTTCTTCGCCAGCCTATCTGCCCTTTCCCTCCTCTCCCCCAAGGAAGGACACCGGAGACAGCCAGTGCATTCACATGCATTATTGAAGAGGACCAGACAGCATAAATTCATGCCAGTGAACAGTGGTGGGCAACTCCTCTTGGCCTTCTCAGGTGGTAGGATGGCCACCCTCCATCCTCTTCAGCCCTTGTAGGCAAAACAGCAGGGGGAGCAGTCATAGCCGTTGGAGCTGTACTCATTCTCTCACACACTTTGCGGCACACGCCTCCTGTCCCCCCACAGCTTGGGACTTTCTGTAATATCCTGCAGAAAGAAGAGAAAGCCCACAACTGAAAAATGAGGCTTCTCCCACTACCTTTTAAACTGGATCTAAAATCAGTTTGAACTGGTTCAAACGACCCTGGTTCCCACTTAATCTGATCGGTGAAGCAATCTGAGAGGGGGCCATGTGATAATAAACCCATTTAACCCGCGTCTTTTTGATGCTGATTGTTCTTGCTTCTTTTTGATAAACGAATCTGTGCAAGTGTGACCACATGTGGGACAAAACTATCAAATTTCGGCCAGCTGGAACCAAATCATTTGAATTGGTTCATTTGTGAATGGGAACCACAAGTGGTTATTTTGGAGGGAAAAAATGTAATCAGAGCAAGTGTATGGGAAAAAAAATGTGATTGGGGCAATGTAGTGGGAACCACGTTCCGCTGTCGAATTGATCCATCGATTCAGCATACACACCGATTTATCTGTAAGTGGGAATGGGGCAAAGAAGACGTTTTTCTCCACATAGGCTCTGAAGTCCTGAATGCACCTGGTCCAATTAGAAGGCCATCAGGGGGGAAACAAGGATCATACTTCATTGGAAGAATGCATTTATTTATTTGTTTGTTATTGATCAAATTCATACCCTACCTTCCTCCCAAAATGGGGTGCAAAGCAGCACACCATATTTTTTTTTAAAAGTCCAGCTAAAACATTAATTGCAAGTTTAAAAAGAAAGTTAATGTCAATATTTTTTTAAGAAAAGCCATGATTAGAGCAGCTAAAAAAACACTTAAAACGTATTTAACAGAGTTTCAATAAAATTAGCATTGTGCCTGCCTTGTCTGCAGACAGCAAGCCCCACTGATTTTAATGGCTGTGCCGCTGCTGGCAGAGTGGCTGTGTGCAACCACTGCGTTGAATACCACAGGACTTGAGGTCCCATGGTTTTTTTGCCCTTCGGGAGGGTCAAGAATGGAACCCCTTGCAAAATAAGAAGGCCATGTATATATAATCTTTTAATAGATATGTAATATTATATTATTATTATGATATTATTATTATTATAAATTGATATTTATATCAGATAGATAGATCGATAGATAGAGAGATAGATAGATGATGTTTGTATGCCTTCAATCATTTCTGGAAATAATTATGAACTCATAGTCTTGTGTTCACCACAAGATAGTAGTATGGGACATGCAAGAAAAGGAGGGAGGAAAAAAGATGGTGGAGACAGGTCAGTGCTATGCCCAAGGTGGTATTTTTAGACCAGGCCAACATGGTGGCAGAAGTGGGGAGAATTCTCAGTGGGAGATACTGGACTCTTGTTGACAGTGTCAGAAGATACTCTGGTTTATGGCATCCTCTGTGGCTACTCCCACACTTTGAAATTCGTTCCTATAAAAGTTAGGATGGTTCCTTCCTGTTTTTCCTTTGGCAGCAGGTCGAAACCTTTCTTTTCAAGCAAGCTTTGAAAACTGATTTTAAACCCCCCCAAAGAGGCTTTATGATGCTGTAAGCTAAGGGCCTAAATATATAAGGATCTTAGGCCCATACAGACAGCCAAAATAAAGCTCCTTCGAGTCACATTTGGAGGTATGGTGTTTCACATGATTCATGCGGTTCTAAGAGTCTGGAAGCTGCACTAAAGCTGCACTCCAGTCGTGGGACTGGATCGTGGCTTGGTGTGGCTTCTGGACTCTTAGGATGCATGCATCATTTAATAGCATACTTGCAAAGTGACTCGAAGCAGCTATTTTTGGCTGTCTGTATCAGCCCTTAGAAAACTAAGCGGGGTCATCCCTAGTAGTACTGGTCAAGAGACTGCAAATGAAACCAGGTGCTGTAGGTTACATTTCTGAAGAGGGATATGGCAAACCACCTGGAGTCCCTTCCGTGCCTAAGAGAACCATATGAAATTTATGAGTTCACCACAGATTGATAGGTGACTTGAAGGCACATACATACAAAGGAAATCATGGCTTGAATCCTAGTAGTTATCCCAACTAAAGTAGACCTATGAATGAATGCTGGATGGTGATCAACACTTATTAAAACCCATTGATTCAATAATGGGCATACACAAAAGGATCCAGGAACTTGTGTTAGTTTTCTTCTTGAGGGAGTTGATCCATAATACTTCCTGACTCCCTTCTGTACCTTCTCCATTGCAATGTCCTTTTGGGATGAGCTTACCTAAGAAAACCTATGAAATTCATACAATCATCATAAGTTAACAGGAGACCTGGAACACATGTACACAAAGAATCCCATGGCCTGAATCCTAGTAGTTGTCCCAACCAAAGTAAACCCATTGAATCAATTGTGAATGGTGATTCAACACTTATTTAACATCCATTGATTAAAGGGACTTCCTCTAGTTGGAAATATCAATAGATTCAAGCCCACTCCTTCATGAAAGAGTTGATCCAAGAATCTGGTCACTTTCTGTATCTTCTTTATCTCTACGATGCTCCATGAGGTGTGCTGACCAGAACTCTGCACACAATCTTGGCATTGTTACCCTACACTTCTATTAAGCATTGGATTGGCCAGTATTACAACTGATCAATTTCTTTGTCAAATCTGCCCATTCTATTATCCAAAATAGAAGTTCGGTACCTACCTTCCACATTCATGGATTGGCAACCAACATCATGACAACCATCACAAGATAAAAGCCCTCATGGTGGACTGATGGGTCAGGTCCCCAAAACTCTGGGGCAGGGGTAGGCAACTTTTGAGCCGGGGCCGGGTTGCTGTCCCTCAGACAACTGGGGGGCCGAAGCCAGGGTGGTGCAGCTTCCACCCCCGGGGGTGGGGCCGCATGCCAGGGGGGGGGAGCCTCCACCCGCCGGGGGCGGATCTCCCACCCTCGGGGGTGAGCTTCCACCCCCCAGGGGCCAGGCCACCTCCTCTTTGCCGGCCCCTGACGGGGCCCCAGGCCCTGTCAGAGGCTGGGAAAGAGCCGGCAGGGACCACCAGTGCTGGAGGCCTCCCCCTCTTTGCCGGCCCCTGCGCCAGAGGCCCGCTGCCGCCGACGAAGCCCTCTTGGAGGACACCCCAGGGAAAGGCAACGGGCCTCTGGGAGGCCCACTGCGCTGCAGGAGCCCTCCTGGAGGGACCCTGCGACAACACGGGCCTCCCAGCGGCCCACTGCCGCCATCGGAGCCCTCCTGGAGGGCCCCAGCGAAGGCAACGGGCCTCCCAGGGCCCACTGCACCATGGAGCCCTCCTGGAGGGCCCAGCGATGGCAACTGGCCTCCCAGAGGCGCGCTGCCACCATCGGAGCCCTCCTGGAGGGCTCCTGCAACGGCAACTGGCCTCCCAGGGGCCCACTGCAGCTGTCGGTAGCCCGCCTGGAGGGCCTAGCAACGGCAAACGGGCCTCCCAGAGGCCCGCTGCTGCCGTCGTGCCCTGGGGCCGCCATTTTGGGGAAAAATGGTGATGACATTCGCCACGACCTTCCCAGAGGTCGCGAGAGACTTCACCGCCATTTCCCCCTGAAATGGCGGGGCGCCCAGAGCAGAGAAAAGCCGCAACCGTCAGTGGCGGCGGCAGGAGCAGCCAGGGGCCGGCTCAAAGGCCTCTGCGGGCTACATCTGGCCCGTGGGCCGAAGGTGCCACCCCTGCTCTGGGAAATAATGAAGCCATGCAGATGAGCAGATGCCAATGGTGGTTAGGTTGGGGCCCTCGTTCTTTATAGGAAGCTTACTTAAGAAGAATATAATTGGATGTTTAACAAAATTTGCATGCATACGTCATCATTCAGCTGATGACGTAGAAGTTTCCTTTATGTAGATGCCTCTCTTACCTTCTCTTGCCCAAAAACAATGCATACCACTCATGTTTTCAGTATCTATTGTTCCTGGCCTTCTCCTTCTTCTTTTGTGCCTGCTCTGCTCAACTGATTGAGGGCAATATGGGTCGTTAAGTGTGCCCTTTCTTTCTTGCATTACCCATGCAAAGAGAAAGGAGTGCATGTGACAACTTTGTAAATTCAGAGCCACAAAGTTTTGTAAAATCCACTTCCATGTGGCTTGATTGCTCCTCAGACAGATAGTCCATGAGAGAACTAGCCAGTAGGTTGGGGAGCAATGCATCAAAGTATTTGGTGGTGGTGGTGGTGGTGGTGGTGGTGGTGATGATGATGCTGATGATGATGATGATGATGGAGATGATGATGATGATGATTTATATCCTGCTTTTCCTCCAATAATGGTCTCAAGGCAGCTAAACCACATTTAAACAGTACGTAGAAGATTTTGTAGCACCTCTGAGGCTAACTGAAAGAAATTGGCAGCATGAGGTTGTGTAGACTTCAGTCCACTTCCTCAGATGCATTTAGACAAAGTGTTTCCTAAAGTAATACATAGTATTTGCATTTCTATACTGCTTTCAACATGTAAGCCAATTGCCCCCAACCAAGCTGGGTACTCATTTTACCATCCAGTGAAGGATGGAAGGCTGAGAAATCTTGGAGCCATCAGGATCAAATTCACAAATTTGTGGCTGTGGTACCAGGATTTAACCACTGTCCACCCACCAGGGATAGAGTCAAGGTGTGGAGAGAATTGAATGTAGTGTGGGAATCAGAAAGGAAAAAGTGATGAGCGGCCAAGAGACCTCACAAGCATTTCCATACCCACTGGTTTGGATTCTATGCTATTCTCTCGCACAGCTTGCTATATTTGTTGTGCCTGGATCTCCACTACATGCATCTGGATGTAGACTAAAATCTATGAAAGCTCATGCTACCAGCTTCTTTCTTTCAGTTAGGCCCGTTCAGACCAGCTGAAAGGCTAGCCTAGGGGCATATATTTTTTTTTTCTGGTATGATGTATATTTACCTGGGTTCTCTTTCTGCCTTTTGAAGACAGGACCAACATTCATCTTCTTGCAGTCTGCTGGTACCTCCCTGCTTTCAGGAGTTTCTCAAAGTTTTACAGCAGAGGAACTGAGATGCGTCTGCAAGTTCCTTAATATCTTTGGATGCAGTTTATCAGCTGTATAGATTTGATTCATTTAAGTAGGTATAAGTGTTCCTGTACTACCTCTTTACGTTCTAGACTGTTGCCCCCCACTACTTTCGATACCACTGACCAGTATCCTTCTGGAACGCCTGAGGGAGTTGAGTATCGGAAGGGACTGCACTTCAGTGGTTCTGATCCTACCTCTTGGGTAGATTCCAGATGGTGAAGCTGGGGGACATTTGCTCCTATAGAGGGAAACTGACATCTGGTTCCCTCAGGGAGCCATCTGTCCCCCATGCTATTTAACATTTACATGAAACCGCTGGAAGAGATCATCTGGAGATATGGGGCGCAGTGTTATCAGTACACTGATGATACCCAAATAGTTTCTCTATGTCTCCAACTGATACAGGACTAAGGATGGCATCTCTCCTCTAAATGCCTGCCTGGAGTCAGTAACTGCTGGACTAGGAAAAAACAAACTCAGACTGAATCCAGAGAAAAACGGAAGTACTTGTGATAGGTTCCTTGGGTCTAAGGAAAGAAATTTGCCAACCTGTCCTGGACGAAGTTTGGCAGTTTAGGAGTACTTCTGGGACTCATCCCTGCAATTGACATCTCAGGTAGGTGTGACAGCCAGATGTGCTTGTTATCAACTTCGGTTGATACGCCAACTGCGACCCTACCTAGACCAAAGGACCTTGAAACGGTGGTACATGCTCTGGTAACTCTCATCTAGATTTCTGTAATGCGCTTTACATGGGGCTATCCTTGAACCAAGCTCAGAAGCTTCAGTTAGTACAAAATATGGCAGCCAGATTGGTCACCGCTCGTCAAGGTTTGACCATATTACACCTATTCTAAAGATCTTCACTGGCCTTATTTTGCTTCTGGGCACAGCAAAGTGTTGGTTATTACCAATAAAACCTACATGGCTTGGGCCCGAGTTACTTACAGGAATGCATCTCCCCATTACAATCCGTGTGAGAAATTATTGGAAATACCAACCTCCAAATATGCTATTCTTCCCAAAGAGCGTTTCTCAACAATGGCTCCGAGACTTTGGAACAGCCTTCCTGAGTAGATCCGTCTGATGGCCTTGTTAGAAACATTAGAAAAGCAGTTAAATTGAGCTTTTTGGTCGAGCATACCCCCTGATAGATATGAATACTCACCAGATATGAATGATGCTCTGTCTATGATATGATCCCTGCCTTGCTAGTGATGCTATGTTATTGTCTGATGTTGATTTTATCGTTTTTAGCAGTTTTAATTGGATTTTTTAGATACATACCTTGGATTTTACTTAGGCTGTTACAGACTGCCAAAATAAGCTGCTCGGGTCTCTTTGGAGGTATGCTGTTTAAATGATGTATGGGTCCTAAGAGTCCGGAGGTCGCGACAAGCCACACTAAATTTCCTAAGCACTGGATGCAGCTTGGTGCAGCTTCCGGATTCTTAGGATGCAGCATATTTAAATAACATACCTCCAAAAGACCCGAAGCAGCTTTATTTGGCAGTCTGAACAGGCCTTAGTCTGTAACCCCGCTTTGATGTACTGCGAGAGGCGGGGAAACATAAATAAAATT
>NC_056522.1:6808185-6851952 GCF_019175285.1 Sceloporus undulatus | reverse complement strand
TATTATTATTATTATTATTATTATTATTATTATTATTATTATTATTACATCCTGTGTTCTGTTTTATGCATTTTGTTCAAACTACACACTTCATATTTTGGATGGGTACATCCCTATCCAGAGCAACCTGCTGACCAGGTTCTCAGATCAGAGAAATGAGCAATCTATTCAGCCTTTATCCTGCCCAGTTTCAACTTTAGTTGAATTCTAATACTCAGGATTCAACTGCCTTGAATTCCATCTTGGGAGATTGACAAGGTATACATTCAGTTGACAAAGAGAAATACAGTCAGCCCTTCTTATACACAGATTTTTTATACATGACTTCAACCATGTACGTACAACTGAGTATTGGCAATATAAGAGTCAGTGTGGTATAGTGATTTGAGCTTTGAACAATGACTGTAAAGATCAGGGTTAGATTCCCCACTTGGCCATGGAAATCCATTGGGTGAGTCACACACTCAGCACCAGAAAACCCTGTAAGCGATTTGCCTTAGAGTCTCCTTAAGTCAGAAATGACTTAAAGGCACACAACAATTGTTGACATAATGATGGCACCCAACTCTAAAACTCACCTAGTGGTTTTATATAAATCAGGGGTGGGCTACAGGTAACTCTAAAGCTACACAAATGTGTTTTTTTGCACCTCTGACACCCTCCAAACTCCCTGGACCTCCTTTCTGCTTTGTTGTTATGTACAGTCAAATCAATTTTGACTTTTGGCAACCCTATCAATGAGAAACCACCAAGGATCCTGGTCACCAATGGTCCTGGTCACTTCTTGCAAATGCAGGGCATCTGTGCCTTCTTTGACAGAATCAGCCTATCTGAAATGTGCTCTCCCTCTTTTCCTACTGTCTTCCACTTAATTGAACATTATTGTCTTGAAAACAAAACAGTAATTTGCCTTTCCTGGAAGCTTCAAGGAGTAGCAACTAACTCACCTTTCAAATAGGTTGCAATTTTAAGGGTTACATCTCCTCCCCTCCCCAAGTGACCAGTTTGCAGAGTTTGGAAAATTACTTTCCACTGCCATGCACATACTTAGGTTAAGCACATGCTAATGGCATGCATAAAAAAGTAAAAGTAAATGAGTTCCCATACCTTGGGTCAAATATTGATCGCAAGGGGGACTCCAGTCAAGAAATAAAAAGAAGACTAGGAATAGGGGGGGGGGGGCATCTATGAAAGAAGTAGAAAATATCCTAAAATATGAAGATACACAACTGAGCATGAAAGTTGGAATCATACAGATCATTGTATTCCTTAATACTGTGTATGGTTGCAAGAGCTGGACAGTGAGGAAAGTGAATAGTAAGAAAATCAATCCATTTTAGAGGCAGTGTTGGAGAAGAGTGCTTAGGATACCATAAAGGTAAAGATAAAGGTATTCCCTTGACCTGAATGTCTAGATGTAACCGACTGTTGGGTGCGGTGCTCATCTCCATTTCTAAGCTGAAGAGCCAGCGTTGTCCGAAGACAAATCTGGACATCATGTGGCCAGCATGACTGCACCAAACGCTGTTACCTTTCCGCTGAGAAGTGATACCTATCTATCTACTTGCATTTGCATGCTTTCAAACTGCTAGGTTGGCAGAAGCTGGGACTAGTGACAGGAGCTCACCCCATCATGCAGCACTTGGGTCTCGAACTGCCAACCTTCCAATCTTCTGATCATTAGAACTGGTGTCTTAATCACTAAGCCACTGCACTCATGCTTTAGGATACTATGGACAGCCAAAAAGACAAACAAATGGATCCTAGAACAGATCAAGTCAGAATCTCCCTTGGAAGCCAAGATGATAAAGTGGAGGTTGTTTTACTTGGGTCACGTCATGAGAAGGACTGACTCACTGGAAAAGACACTAATGCTAGGAAAGGTTGAGGGATGCAGAAAGTGAAGAAGACCGCATGCTAGATGGAGGGACTCTATTTAGGTGCTCTTGGGCATGAATTTACAGGAACTAAGCAGAGCAGTGGAGGATAGGGGGGTTCAGAGATGTCTCATCCACAGGGTTGCCATGAGTCAGGATTGACTTGAAGGTAATTAGCAACAAATGACGAAGTGACATGCCTATGCTTAAACTAATCCTAATCCTGAAGATCTTTATTTTTTGGTTGCTGTGAAGGTTAGTATTCCCTTTCTACCTTCACTGTGACTGAAGACCTCTACCCCAACCTACTATATTGCTCTTGAAGGTCTCCCCATGGCCCTTCATCCCTGGAGGAGAGTGGGGAGCAGGATATGAGAAGCATCTGGCTATGCACCCATAGCCAGGCATGAAACCATTGTCTCAGCCACTGAGACTTCCAGAGGACACCAGCAGATCTCATCACATTATGGCACTGCTTTGTGTCTCAGTACAAGGACATAGCCAAATACGTTAGCTGAGCCATGGAGGAGTGCTGTTTATATATCCTAGACCTAGACCCCCCTCCCCCAGGCAGCATGGCCATAAGGCAGTCCAGCTTTGGGGATTCTGGAAACTGTAGTCCAAAAATGTAATGCTTTCAAACCCCTCCTGTTTATGCCTGTCTCCAGTAGGTAGGCCTTGGGGGTCTAATAAAAATTAATAAAATAGGTATCACATGAGAACTAGTGTGGTGCAATGGTCTTAGTGCTGGACCAGGGAAATCCAGGTTTGAATCTCTGCTCTACAATGAAAACTCACTTGCTGACCATGGACAAGTCACACTCTCTCAAAGGATGGCAACAGTAACCTTCCTCTTGAGAAATATCGCAAAGAAAACCCTAGGATAGGGTTGCCATAAATTAGAGTTGACCTGAAAGCACATAAAAACAAAAAAATGAGAGGCACCCTGGACGACGACCACTAAGAAATACTAACTTTTCAAAAATGGAAATGGATTCCTGGACACTTTTGCTTTTCCTTTACTTTTTCACCATTTTGTTTTTGTCACGAACCCTCCAGAGGACAAAAGATTGGTCCCAAGATTTGATGTAGACAGCCACCCCTCACACAGATGTAAAGCAACATGGGTGGTACCCTGTGCTTAACTGGCACAAGATTAAAAGCAATATTTCCATGTCCCTCTCTGTTGCCAGTTTTGTATGTAGAAGTCACTATTAACATTATGCCTTTTACTTCCATCCCACAAAGCCAATGCAATAAGACACCATGTCAATAGTATCAAAAAGCCACCAAGAAATTGAGGGGGATCTGCAAGCAGCTCTCCCTCCTCTCCTCCAGGGCAAGTCATCAATCAGCCCATCTAGGACTGTTTGGCTACCAAACCCTGTCCTGAAACCAAGGTTGAATGGATCGAGAAAGTATCTGAAACTGAAAATAGACTGAGACTGTCCAGCCAATAATAGTGACCTGTCCAATGTGTATAACAAGGTATACGTTTCATGTAACTGTGGATCCAGAGAGGTCCTCTTCAAGAAAGGGTGCACTACTGTTTCTTTTGAAGTTGGAGGCACCAACCCTCACATGGACTTCAGAGACATAGCCATGTTAATCTGGAATTTTTAGTAGGCAAAGGGATCTTGTAGCAGTGTTGAGAGTAACTGAGCAAAAGAAGTTGGAGCATAAGCTTTCATAGACTTGGCCTGCTTTCTCAGATGCATATGAATGATCCTTCACATAGTAAGGTGTTTACTGTCTCTTGGACCCACACACTCAATACATCTCTGCTAGATGTGATCGACTGAGATGGATAAGGTCCAAGCTTACAAGCAATGGGATGGACTGATTCAAGCAAGTGAAACGGATCCTAAGAAGCCTGGCAAGATAATATAGTAGGACCCCCATATTCATGGATTCAGTATCCATAGTTTTACTTATCCACACCTGAAATAATATGTTCTCTCTAGGTATTTCTAGGTCCTCCAGTGCAATTCTATGGTCATGTTCCAGTCCAAGCATATCATAGAATCATGCTGGAGCACTGAAAAATTCCTGGGTAAATGTTCTCTCTAGGCCTTTCCAGGTCCTCCAGCACAATTCTATGGTATGTTTGGACAGAAGTCAATCATATCATTCAAAATAATAGGGCTCCTTATTATCTGTGGTTTAGGTATCCAGGCCGGGGTGCGTGGGACTTGGAACATAACCGCTGCAGGTACAGGGCTTGTACTGTACTCTAGACACTTTTCCAGAGACTGCCATTAAGATGTCATCAAGACATGAGTGAATATAAGATGCTTTCTCCTCAGTTGGTGTAGTAAATTTATCACAGCAAGATTCCACACCTAGTCTCTCTGAGGCCAATCCTAGCAAGCTGTTCATTATTTGGAACAACTCTCTTAGACAACAGGTTGAACATGTCCCACACACATGCACACTATGGCCTACTTCACTGCTATCAGGACACCCTAACGTTGTCTCATGTGCACATTTTGTTTTGGAACTGTAATCTTCACTCAAGATCTCCATTTCTTTCTTTTCACAATTCTCTTCTGTGGTGCTCAGTGTTCTCCCTCTCCCTTTGTAAACTTGATCTGTACTCTTGATCTGCTTGAACCCAAAGAGTCAGAACAAGGGGCAGAGATTCTATATGGTGAGAGACTGCCAGTGAACCATTCTTAATGTATACTGATAACATACACCAGCATGAGGACATGTCTACCTGGGGACTAAGGTCAAGTCGACATGATAATATTCCAGGACATTGGTCTAGGTACCACCAGACTCCTCCCTTTTGAGTCAATGAATCTTCCATAAATACTCAAGCTCGAAACCAAATTTGCTTATCAGACTTTCTTATTGAAATCACCTTCATCAGATTGTCTGCCACCTTGGCTGATCGTGAGCTCTGAATCCAACTATTCACCATGAAGGCCTTCTTCCTCGCCGTTACTGCACTCTTGCTTGTGTCCATCGTTTTTGCAGGTAATGATGGGGAAATCTACCCACATGTGTGTGTGTTTTAAATGGTAAAATTTGGAATCGATGGCCTTTAACCAATGGTTGAACTTCGAGGAACTAGCTGAGGTTCTGAACTCTGTCTCTCAAACAGGCTCAGCACCTTGGCTAGTTCATTAAAACCTGTAATGAATTCAAGACCCCACTGACATGGGATGGGATGGGAGCCACAAGTAATCGCTGCTTTTGATGTCAGCTAGCACTCAACAATTGTGCACAGCTGTTCACTTTCTGGTGAAATGGAAGCAGCTTCCAGCTCCACATGACCATAGCAGGACCCTCAAAATTCAAGCACAGCAAAGTAGTTGCTATATGAATGGAATAACTCAGGGTGGATGGGTGGGAAATGACTGCAGTAAGGAAAGGGAATAGAGTCGACGTCCTGTTTTCACAGGGGATCCATTCTGGACCCACACTACCCCCACAAAAATGGAGTGTTGCACATTTTCAAGCCCCATTGGCTTGAATACAGGCATGTGGCTGCTGGAGTGTGCACCCCATTATTTTCCCCTCCGTTCATCTCTTGTGCATAAGCGAGGGATGTGGGTATGAAAACCGCAAGAACGGAGAGAGGACTATAATCCTACAAGGCATGTGTTTTGCGTCTGCTGCTAAATATGGTAACTGCATAATTTGGGGTAAAGAGAAAGACAATGAAGTGGAAAGGATACTGGTGTGGTTTTAGGTAGCTATAGAATGTCCTTCTTGTCGTTGCTGTTAAGCAACTATGGCTATGATACAGAGTTATATTTCTGCTTGATCCCACTGCTTCTGCTAGGATTGGTGATCACCCCCTCTCTCCTATGTCACCTTCACGCAGCCTAAAAATCTGCTCCAGGTGTGAACAAACCCTTTGGAGCAAGATTTTGGGCATCATGGAGAGGAAGGAGAAGGGGAGAAAAATCCCAGTTTTGCTGGTGTCTGATATTGTACGTGTGTCATTGGATCATGGCCTTAACGTAGTCACAGTCTGCCTTTCAGGATCATACCCTCTGAAAGGCAGGGTGAGACACTGACTGTTTACCACCACCACCACCACCTCACAAGTTAATGTTAGACTTGAATATTGTTCATCCTGACTAGAACAGTCCAACTGAAGCACAGAATCATAGAGCAGGAAGGGAGCGCATGGGTCATTGAGTCCATCCCCCTGCTCAGTGAAGGATCTCCAGCAGGGAGCTGTCCAGCCTCTGTCTGAAGATGGCCAAACAAGGAGACCCCACCACTTCTCTAGGTAATTGCTTCCATTGCTGAACGGCTGTCACTGCCAAGAAGTTCCTTCTAATGTTCAGTTGAAATCTACGCTCCTGTAACTTCAGCCCATCAGATCTGATCCAACCCTGGTTCTAGACCTGCTCCCTCCTCTCTGTGACAGCCCTTGAGGTATTTAAAGAGAGTGATCATGTCACCTCTCAGTCTTCTCTTCACCAAGCCTCATGTGTAAGGGATGGGCTATTTTCGTATCTATGACACCAACAGGGTTCTTGCACTTGAATTTAGGCAGCCCAGATAGGTGAGAATTTAGATTTGATTTATTTTTTTGAAGAATTTATCAACTAAGCATCTTCTTATTTGGGATGGGTTTCCAGTTGGGTCTAATCAATAGAATGTAGACCCTTTTCAACATTATCATCACCACCACCACCATCATCCACATCATCACTGCCACCATCACATACAGGCCAATTGCCCCAGTTTGGCAGAGACAGCCCCTTTTAATCTTCTGTCATCCCATTTTCTTAGATGCTTTTAAAATGTCCCAGTTTCTCTCTCCTCCTCCCACTCTCCTCTTTCATTCCTGGCTTACTTCAATTGCTGCAGCCAGAATTCAAAGTGCAAAAGTAGTTTGCTCTCAAATTAACTCAGCAAAAGGGACAGAAGGAGTGGGTTTTATATTTTCTAGTAGGTCCATTTATTCATTTTCTTTCTTTTTTCACACTTTCCTAATGTCAGTACAGAAATTTTCCTCCTACTACGCCAAACAGTAGTTTTGTGTGCTGTTCCTCCTGCATAACGTGGGCACTCTTGTTGCCTGGCCAGGCTGCACCCTTTTGACCACAGCCTGATGTAACTTAGCCACACTTTCCCCAGTTTTCATGTATGAAATACTAGAGGGTATGGCTGAATGCAACAGACATGCTCTGTCTCATGTGTGGGCAACCATAAAGAATTGGGAGGGTCATTTTTTTCCCTAAAAAAACCAGTCATGCCAGACTAATCTTACCTGAAGTTGAAGGATTTCATGGCCGGCATATATAGTTCTTTGTGGGTTTTTTAGGCTATGTGGCCATGTCTTCTAGAACATGAGCCAAATCTTCTAGAACATGGGCACATAGCACGAAAAACCCACAAAAACCCACTAATCTTCTCTCTCTCTCTCTCTCTCTCTCTCTCTCTCTCTCTCTCTCTCCCTCCCTCCCTCCCTCCCTCTCTCTCTCTCTCTCTGATAGAATTACAAGCTTGGTAGGTGAAAGCAATGCTGTGGATGTAGCCTACTTTGAAAGGTGATATTATTGCAAAAAGGTAGCAAAATGTGAGCTAGACAATGCAACTCATAGATTCATGTGTAGTTGGTTGACAGACCGAACCCAAAGGGTGTTCAGCTATGGCTCCTCTTCATCATGGAGAGAAGTGACTAGCAGGGTGCCACAAAATTCTGTCCTGAGCCCAGTGTTATTCAACATCTTTATCAATGACATGGGTGATGGAAAGCAGAGTGTGGTTATCAAATCTGCAGATGACATCAAATTAGGAGAAGTAGCTAATACCCAAGAGGACAGCATTAGAATTCAAAATGACCTTAACAGATTATAGAATTGGGCCAGAACTAACATAATGAATTTGAACAGGGAGAATTGTAAGGTACTACATTTAGGCAGAAAAAAATGAAATGCACAAATATAGGATGGGGGACACCTGGTTTGACAAGAGTACATGTGAAAGAGATCTAGGAGTCTTAGTAAACCACAGATTGAACATAAGTCAACAGTTTGGTACAGCAGCTTAAAAAGCCAATATGCTCCTAGGCTCCATCAATAGGATAGGACTGTAGTGTCTAGACTGAGCAAAATAGTAGTAGCTCTCTCTCTCTTCTGCTTTGGACAGACCTCACCTGGAACACTGTGTCCAGTTCTGGGCACCATAATTCAAAAAAGATATTGACAAGCTGGATCATGTCCAGAGGAGGGCAACCAAAATGATGAAAGGTGTGGAAAATATAAAGCACTATGATTGGAGGCTTAAGTAGCTGGGTATGTTTAGTTTAGGGAAGGGAAGGTTAAGAGGTGACATGATAGCCATGTTCAAGTATTTGAAGGGATGTCATACTAAGGAGAGAAAACACTTGTTTTCTACTGCTCCAAGGAATAGGACCTGGAACAATGGATGCAAACTACAGGAAAAGAAATTCCATCTAAACATTAGGAAGAACTTTCTGATAGTAAGTGCTGTTTGACAGTTGAACACACTACTTTGGAGACTTTTTAAAATTTATTTTTACTCTCAAGAATCTCTGGAGACTAACAAAACAACAACAACAAAAAACAAAACCAGAAGTTTCCAGAAATCCAAATTTTGAAAACATTTAAAAAAAAAAAAAAAAAAGTTAAAGAGTGTGGCCTGCAACCTTTTTAAAAGGTGAATTGCCACTCTTGGAATTGATCGTTTATTTGGAGAGAGGGTAGGATTGCCAGGTGAAATAGGAACAGGGTTCTTGTGTAGGGGCTGTGTAGAAGAGGGAATTTCAGCAGGTGATGCTCATCATGCAGACAGCCTCATTAAATTCCATCTGCTAACACATTCCTATCCTTTCTTTCACCTGGCAACCTTAGGAGGGAGCAGAAAAAGACTGATTCATGTAGCCGGGAGGGAATGAGGACTGTGCTTTGTCATCTCTGATGTTGCCCAGATAACACCTGTTCTCATTTCCATCTGTGAAATGTTGACGGGTCTACCATCCTCACCTCCATTACTGCTACCATTGCCTGACCCTGAACTTTCTGTCTTGCAGGCTATACGCAGAATTGCCGCTCTTACTGCTATGGACGCTGTGATTATCGATGTTCCCCTGGGGAGTCTTCTCAGGCCAACTGCTACTGTGCAGCCTATGGGGGCACTTGCTGCGTGGCACCTCCTGTACGGCCGCATCCTTTCCCACGACCTCATCCCCTTCCAGTGCCACAGCATCCACTTCCACGACCACATCCTTTACCACGGCCACATCATATCCCACAGCCTGTGATATATCGAGCTCCAGCACCAGCACCAGCCCCAGCTCCAGCACCAGCTCCAGCCCCACCCCGGGTCCCACTCCCAGTCCGTGCCCCAGCCCCAAAGCCTGTTCCCCATCCTGCTCCAGCCCCTGCTCCAGCCCCTGCCCATGCTGTCCCAGCTGCCCCTGGTCCCTATCCCCACCCGTATCCACATCCCTATCCTAACTGGCCCCACTGGAGGCCATACCAACACTACAAAGGCTGAGCCCCTGGAGAACTGAAGGAGAAGAGAGTCAGCTGCAAGATCCATCTCTGGGGAAATGATCTTGTGTTTTTGTATGTTAGGGGTTTTTTAAAGAAAAGAAAGTCATTTGTTTCCTCTAGTGAAATAAAAAAATAATAATGTTCAGACTGCATGATTTCTCGTTCCTTTCCTTAAACTAAAGCTCAGGAACAATGTTTTGGCAAAATTATGGTGAATCTGATCAAGAGGGCTCTAAACAAAATCCTCGAGATGTTGGAGATGATAGCTCAAATGTCACCCGAAAGGCAAGCTCTAAAGACAAGGATGTGAATTTCAGAGAAGAAGCTGAGGGAGAGAATGGGATCCCCAGAAAAACTGACAGTAGATATATGTGTGTGCGTGTTTGTGTGCCTTCAAGTCACCTCTCATCTTATGGCAACCCCCTGAATTTCATAGAATTTTCTTAGGCAAGGACTACTCAGAGGTGGTTTTGCTAGTTCCCTCCTCTGAAGTATAGCCTACAGCACTTGGTATTTGTTGGCAGTCTCCCATCCAAGTACTAACAAGGGCTGACCCTGTCTGGCTTCCAAGATCAGATGGGATCTGGTGGCTGTAGGGTGAAGAAAACTTCAAATGGCTATACACCAACAGTTAGGAAAGCAAGTAAGATGAGCTTGAAATCCTAGTGCAAGAAGGTAAACATGACTTTATAGGCATAATGAAAACATGGTGGGATGACTCACATGATTGGAATATTACAATTTAAGGTTCTGGAAACTCTTTTCCTGTTGCTTGCATTCATTGTTCCAGGTCCTGTTTTCTGGAGCAGGAGAAAACAAGCTTGCTCCTTCCTCAATATGACACCCCTTCAAATATTTAAACAGGGCTATCCTATCACCTCTTAACCTTCTCTTCTCCAGGGTAAACATCCCCAGCTCCCTAAGTCGTTCCTCATAGGACATGGTTTCCAGACCCTTCACTGTTTTAGTCGCCCTCCTTTGGACACACTCCAGTTTCTCCACATCCTTTTTGAATTCTGGTGCCCAGAACTAGAGACAGCATTATTCCAGGTGGGGCCTGACCAAACCAGAAAAGAGTGGCACTATTACTTCCCTCGATCTAGACACTATATGTGTAGGTTGACAGGCAACTTGAAAATGACACACACACATTTGCATCATGGATTGGGTTGGTTGATTAACTTTTGGGTCAAGCCATTTAAATAGTTGGCCACCATGGCAGCTAGAATGGGTGAGAAGAGTAATGAATTGGTAGTTTAACTTGTATGCTGAAAATATCATATGAAAAGCAGGATTATGCACGGAAGGAGCATCAAAATTAGAGGAAATAATATCAGCCATTGAAGATATGCAGATGAGACCATAGTACTAGCAGAAACTTTACCTAGAGGCAAAGATGATTAAACTGAGGTTGTCATATTTTGTCCATATCATGGTAAAACATGACTGACTAGAACAGACAGGAATGCTTGGTAATGTTGAGGACAATAGGAAAAGAGGAAAACTGTATACCATATGGATAAATTCAGTCAGAGAAACCACGGCCATGAATCCCCGATCTATCTGGTTTGGGCACTTGTGTAACGAGACACAGCAGTATACCCTCAACTCCCAGACCTGTGAACTCACACAGTTCAAAGCCCCTCTCAATGCTGGCTGGAGAATTCTTGGAGTTACTGTCCAAAAAAAGAAACTTTCTTTTTCAGTTTTGGGATGGCATGGCTAAGGAGGAGGTCCGGAGAAACCCAAGCCTTAGTGTAGGCCTGTACCACTGAAATCTCCTCTGAGTAAATAGTGAGATCAAGTGTGACCCTTAGTTAAACCAACAGTTGTTCCTTGGCCCTCATGTGACAATGGGTGGAAAAATTAAATGCTTCTGTTTATTTTATTCATTTCTTCCCTAGATAAATAATTATCTTTAACAAGAATTCATAGCAGCCGTTGGAGAATGTTTCCTTGTATAAAAGGTTATTGACATGACTATATATTATATATAGATAGGCAGGTATTTGAGAGGAGCCACAAAACCATGACAGAGTGCTTGCCATACATGTATAATGTTCCATAGAATTATAGAGTCATAGAATCATAGAGTTGGACTGGAAGAAAGGCCATCCAGTCCAACCCCATTGTGCCATGCAGGAACTCACAACCAAGGCACTCCTGATCAATGGCCCCCCAGCCTCTGTTTAAAGACCTCCAAAGAAGGAGACTCATCCGACTCCAAGGAAATGCCTTCCACTGCCGAACAGCTGTTACTGTTAGGACGTTCTTCCTAATGTTTAGGTGGGATCCCTTTTCCAGTAGTTTACACCCATTGCTCTGTGTCCTATTTTTGGGAGTAGGAGAAAACAAGGTTGCTCCCTCCTCAATATGCCATCCCTTCAAATATTTAAACATGGCTATCATGTTACCTCTTAATCTTCTCTTCTCCAGGCTAAACATGCACAGATACCTGAGCCACTGCTCATGGGGGTCTTTGTTTAAGGCTCTTAAACCATGTCTTATGAAGAAAGAGGGAGCTGGGTATGTTTAGCCTGGAGAAGAGACGGTTAAGAGGTGATATGATAACCCTGTTAAGTATTTGAAGGGGTGTCATACTGAGGATGGAGCAAGCTTGTTTTCTGCTGCTCCAGAGACTAGGGTATGGAGCAATGGATCCATACTACCGGAAAAGATATCCCACTTCAACATTAGGAGGAACTACTTGACAGTAAGAGCTGTTCGACAGTGGAATGCAATCCCCCAGAGAGTGGTGGAGTCTCCTTCCTTAGAGGTCTTCAAACAGAGGCTGGATGGCCATCTGTTGGTTATGCTTTGATCGAGAATTCTGGCATGGCAGGGGGTTGGACTAGATGGCCCTTGTGGTCTCTTCCAACTCTATGATTGTATGATTCTCTGGCCAACCAGTTGCATAGTTGAGGTAGATTATACCATGCTATCTGGAGCAAGGGATGGCTGAAGAATTGTGGGAGCAGTGATGGAAAAATGAAACTTTTGCAAGCTCTGTATCCACTCTGTATCCCAGTAGAAGGCAGATCCATTTGTAGTAATGGTGATGGTGGTGAGTCTATGGAGGAGTGTGCCCATTGCATGCAGGAGGTACCAGATGCAGCCCCTCCGTTCTGAAGAGATATGGCTACCCAACTCAGAATTACTTCTGGTCCAGCAAGTCTTCTCTTAAATTGCTTTATGGTGGTTGAGAGAGACACTTTGGTGGAATGGGGCGCCCTCTCTTGGTTTGGCTGGGAAAGGCAGCCCTTTGGTTCTTCCAATCAGACTCCCCTGTGACCTTTCTTTTACAGTGGTCAAACCATCGACATTTTGATTATTTCCCCTCTTTCCTCCCTGTTTTTTCAATCTTTTGTGTTGTTCCAATCAACTACAGATCAGTATATTTTAAATGATGACCTGCTTCCAGTACATTAAAAGGAAAGTTGGTGTATAAGACTTAAAGGAAATTATTGCACCTGCAAATCCCGCCAGGATAGACACAGGATTGAAAATTCAAAGCCGGGCGTTATCTCATGCAGCAAGGCCATGCAAGTGCAACCCGTCTGCAACCCAGACCCCAGCTGCACTTATCCCATGGCGTTTCAAAAACCAGAGCTTGCCGTTTTTGAAATTCTGCTGGATAAGCACAGCTGGGGTCCGGGCTGCATCCAGGTTGCACTCGCCCAGCTACCAGAAAATGAGATAGCACCCGGTTTTGAGTTTTCAATCCCATGGAGTCTTTCTCCATGCAATAATCTCCTAATAGATAGGGAATGGACAATGAAGGCTGAGCTGAAAAATTGATATATTTTGCAAAACTCCTTTTTCCCCCCAGCCTCAGCAGAAGGTTCCTCTCTGAGGTTTTCCAGAAACTGCCACAAGAGGGCAGCAAAAGTGTTTCGTTGTGAGAATTAGGGCAATCCACACTCAGCTGGCAAGGATTATCAAGACCAATGGTTCCAAACCTTTGGTCCTGTTTCATAGTTCGGATCCCAGAAGCCCCAGCCAACAGGGCCAACAGTCAGGCATTATGGGAGCTGATGTTCAAAACATCTGGAGGACCAAAGGCTGGGAACCACTGGCCAAGAACATTGGCTGATCTTGCAAATATGGGTTGGCAGTCTTAATAGTTTTTTTGTTTATTTGTCTTAATTACTCTGTTATTTATTTATTTACTTACTTAGTTACTGCTCCAGAGACTAGAACATGGAACAATGGATGCAAGCTACAGGAAAAGAGATTCCACCTTAACATTAGGAGGAACTTCCTGGCAGTAAGAGCTGTTCAACAGTGGAATGTGTTGCCTTGGAGAGTGGTGGAATCTCCTTTGTAGGTCTTTAAGCAGATGCTGGATGGCCATCTGTTGAGGCTGCTTGGTTGAGAGTTCCTGCATGGCAGGGGGGTTGGACTGAATGGCCCTCATGGTCTCTTCCAACTCTATGATTCTATTCTATTCTAGTTACTATGGTAAGTAGTTTAGGGGTCTAGCTTACATTTGTAAACCCCTTAGAGACTGCTTAGGCGATGTGAAGCCACATATAAATGAAGCTGCTATTGCTATGTAGTTTGATTGGCTACGAAGCATTGTGATGTCATCACAGTCACTACGTGATTCCCTAATTGGCTGGAATCTATCAAGCAGGGGAAAAACAGAGAAAAGAATGACACTCAAGTAGCATTTATGGATTGGGGAGCCTTGAGACTGCCTTTTCAGACAGCCATGGTCATGATCAGAATCTGCCACCACCACCCCCTTATTACTTTTGAGTGAAAAAGAGAAACAGCGACAGCCCCAGAGGCCCTGATACACCATTTTTCCAGGCCTCAGGGAAGCGTTTGGAGGCGGCGTGGCCATGACATCATAATCGCAGCGCCCATGTAGACAGGGCTCTACCATTACCATGCCGTGGTTATGTGCTAAGGTTAGGGGGTGTCTGTAAAGGACACCCTGAGGCAACCCTAGCACGTATCCAAGCCAGCCTTACAGCTGCAGTATTAACATTTAACCACTGCATCACCAAGACTCCTTATGATGACAGTGCTCCAACATCAGAACTACTTCTGCCAAGGCTATCCCAAAAAAATCTATCTCATAATCCAAGCAGTGCACCACCTCAAGGGTTTCCAAGGTGCTGAAGGTGGTGGTGATGGGGCCTGGAAAATGTTGGTTGCAATGTTCTCAGGTGCGTTACAGACCGCCGAAAAGCGGCGGTCTGCCACTGCCACCAGTTGCAGCGTCCGGGAACCGCAGCAGCCAAACAGTGCGGATCCCGGACGCTGCCAAGAAGGAGCGCAAAAATCGTGCTCCTTCTTGCAGCCCGGAAGAGGCGCTAGTCGCGCACTCATGGCGTCACTTCCGCCGCGCGACGTGCGGACGCACAGTGTCCGCTACGTCAAAATGGCGGTGGCCATGTGGAACAGCCGCCACCATTTGTTATGGACTCTGCCCGTAATAGGAGTAGGGGCGTCTAGAAGAGACGCCCCTTTTTCAAACTGGGACGTCCTGAGGACATCTGAAATGGCGGTCTGTAACCCGCCTTAGTGGTGTCACTGGGGCAGGTGTCACCCAGTGTGGTATTTCATGCTGTCAACCCCCAGGATGCCTGGCTGGCAAATTCGCCAGCCGACAGCCTCCACAGCGAAGCCACCTGTGCTGTGGAGGAGATGAAGTGCTATAGCCACCTGGCAGCCTGTTTCAGGTTTGGCAAAGCTAATGGGCAAGAGAGAAGGGGAGGAGACTCTCACTCACCCAGTAGCTGCACAAGACCCAGAAAGCAGCCCCTTCACACCAGAGGCCACAGATGGTGATGTGGTGCTTCTGATGCCCAGCAGCCCATTTTGAGTCTGGCATAGCTACTGGCCAAGGGAGAGAGGGAGACCTAGAAGGTGCTGCTGGTTCCTCCACCATCCTCAACAGTGGCCAAAGCCAATGGGTGGCAGAGGCTTATTGGCTGGTGGAGAGAGCTTCTGGGTTTTTGTTGTTGTTGTTGTTGTTGTTGGGGTGGATAGGAGTGACCACTCCACTGGATGTTCATCCCCCTTCAAATGTCACCTGGAATGGTTTGTACCCCTTGCACCCCCCAGTGATGCCTCAGATGGTCTCCCAGTCATAAGGTGTATTGAGATGGGCAGTGAGAGAGAATCATTGGGGTATGGCACAGCTGCTTGTCTCAATATGCTCCATAACTGGGAGAGCAGTGCAGTTGGCATTTCTCAGAGTCACAATCTAGAGTGCCCCAGAAACCCTGGGTGGGGTTCTCCCAGGCTTAAGAGGTAGGCTTTTGGGGTCACAGTGACTCATTAACAACCATAAAAGCAAATCTTCCAAAATAACAAGATTTTAAGTCCAGTTTATTATCTCATATATACTGAACAGGATGCCAGCTACCGAGTAGAGATATAAAATAGTTTTTTCTTCTTCTTTTTAGTATATTGACTTACAAACATTAAAGGTGTCATAACAGCTCATGGTGAGAGGCTCTGTAAGATGAGGTTTTCGAACAGAGAGGGAGAGAAAAAAATGCAAACTACAAAATGGAGGACAAAAACCCCCACACATCTCAGAATAACTGCAGTCTAAGGCTTCATCTACTCTGCAGGATTGATGCAGTTTGACACTGCTTTAACTACTATGGCTCAGTGCTATGGAATCCTAGAATTTTCTAGTTTTGTGAGATATCTAGCCTTAGAGCATTGATGCCCCAACAAACTACAAATCCAGGGATTCCACAGGATGGAGCCATGACAACTAAAGTAGTGTCAAACTGGTGTATGTGTTTTTAACTAATGCTGTGTGTTGTATTTTAATTTCTTGTTGTTCCCCACCTTGATCCATCAGGGCAGGCATGTAATAATAATAACAACAACAACAAGGCAATTTAAGTCTTTATTCTATTCAGTTCCCTTAACATGAAGAGCCAGTGTGGCTGGCAATTTGAGTACTGGGCTAGGACTCTGGGAGACCAGGATCTGAATCTCACTGGATGACTTTGGAGAAGTGACATTCTCTCAGCTCAGTGAAAGGGATAGCAAACCCCCTCCGAACAGATCATGCCAAGAAATCAGAGGCAGGTTTGACTTAGAGACACAAAGGAAAGAATTGAAGGTACACAACAACTCATGCAACTAGATCTGTAACAGTATTTATTTTTCAATTCTTTTTTTCAGTGTAAGAAACAATGAAAATTGTGTGTGTACTTCTTGTTTGGACAGAAGCATCATACTTCTTCATGTAACCTGAAGGAATAATCTGTGAACTATTCCTGACATGATCAGTTCAAACATTTAGCACTCTGACTTGAAAAGGTCATTCGCACCTTCCAGTCCTGTAAGAACCTAGACTGTCAGGTCTTGCATTCATCTCGCAGAATACCCTACCCACTCCCACCCAAGGATCTGGGTTTCTGGGATTTGTAGACTTCAAGCCAAACTTTTTGCACTTTTGGTTGGCTTGAATGAACCTGTAGGAGAAATTAGGTGAACCAAGGATCCAACTTTATTGAAAGAAATGCATTTCTGTCCCACACTCTGACAGACCAGAATCTGAACAGAATGGGGCCCTGAGTTTAGCATCCTAGCATAGTATCCTACACGTTTACAGGGTAACTTTCCATTCAACCAACATTGATTGCAGACATTTAGGACTTTATCACACCAGTCTGCTGTCCTGTCACAATGTAGGCCTTTCTAAATTTTTGCAAACATTCATTCCAACCAAGGTTGATTCTGAGGGGTCTTTTGACCGAGGAAAAGCATTCTGGGAGCCATGCGGGAGCTTGAGGCCTCCACCACTTTGACTATTCCAACATCCTTCTTAGTCAAAGATGATTTGTTTTGTTTTGTTTCAGGTTCTGGCTTCATGAACCTGTTCAAAGGTTGGAATCTTGATCTTGATCTCAATCTCAACCTCTTTGAAATTTTGCTTCACATTTTTGATCTCCCAATTGTTAGGACATCCCTTATCCTCTACATCTCCTCAAAGGCACAGACCCGGATCTGGAGAATGAGAAGATCCGGGATCTGAAGGAACCAGATGGAGTCAGTGTCGACAATGAGAAAAGATGGCTGTGAAGGGTTTTGGCCTTGCCCTGTTGAGGTCAAGATGACACAATGATATTCTGAGACAATAGAGCACATGCCACTCAACTCCAAGCCCCTCCCCTTCAATTCATCGAAGCCTCCATAAATACCAGGGCTGTGGACCTCACTCTTCATCCGATCTTGTGACTGACATCGGATCATCCTTCATCGGATCATCAAAGCAGACTCTCACCATGAGGGCCATTTTCCTTGCCTTTGCTGTTCTCCTACTGGTCGCGGTGGTCACTGAAGGTAACTGGGAAAGGAATTCACTGATATATCTTACAACGGTAGCAGCATTAGTCAGCAAGTCTCCTGGGATCCTTTCTAACCCAAAGCCATCACATGATCTCAAAACTTAGGAAAGTTACCCTTTGGGATTAAAATTTCTCAGATTCCTTCAGGCAGCATGGCCAGTGGTTCTGGGTGAGTAATCCAAAACAACTGAGGGTGTATCTACACTGTAGGAATAGTGCACTTTGACACTACCTTAAGTGCTGTAGCTCCATCCTATGGAATCCTGAGGTCTGTAGTTTACAAGGCCCTTAGCTTTCTTGGCCAAAGAATGCTGGTGGCTCACAAAACTACACATTCTAGGATTCTGTGGGATGAGTAGGTAAAGTGGTGCCAAACAGAAGTATTTCTACAGTGCAGATGCACCCAGTGTTTCCGAACTCTGTACTATTCCTTGAAGCCTAGTGATACAGGTAGAAATGTAATGGCTGGATGTTGAGTACTGATGGATGGGGAAAGTTTTCCTCTTGATGCCTTCTGGAGGAGGTGGAATCCTTTAAAATAAGAGTGAACAATGCTAGTCTACAACTTCTTTTTTCACTACAGCCTTCATTATCCCTCACTGTTAAGCATGCACTTTAGTGCAGATTTTCACACATTCACTTCAACAGTTAATTGTCTTCACTTTCCTATGCAAAAATGTGCATCCATATAGCCACACATGGTATTAAGCTTGAAATATAGTGGAAGAAAAATATATATGCTACAATTAATTTGTTGAATTTGCATACTTAGAATTCAGCTACTGGATTTGAGGAAGTGGATTTTGGCAAACCTAGGGGAGCAGAGAAGTGGACTGTGTTTTTTAAGTCACAGATATTAGCCAATACATGCTCATATGTGGAACAAGGGTTGCATGTATGGCTGTATGGCTGTACCCCTGAAGGAGCATACCTGGGAATCTTGGAAGATATTCTTTATGGTGCAAATTTTAGTTGTTTTACCAGTTCCACCCAAACTAACAAAATGGCTAAGGATTTCTGGCTAAATTAATCTTAATTTCTTGTATTTTCAAATTTTGCTTTTCACCTGAAGGCAAAGAGAGAAATATTATTGTTGTTGGTTTTTCAAATTCAATCCTGCTAACATTTATCGATTATTTTAAAGCAAAATATCAAATTGCAAAATTCAGTCTCTTGAAAGTTTCCTACTTACGACTCCTCTGCCCACCCACCCCAAACTCTAAACACAGCAGCATCTATCACTGTGAAATTTGGAGAGGAGGATAAGGAATCAGATAAGAAAAAATGCATGGGTATTTTTGCCTGCAAATTAGACTGAAGAGATTTAAGTCTATATCGTATTGTTTCTTCCAACTAAAGCAGAACCAGCTAAAGCTCCAGTTTACCTTTCTCCATCTGACCCAAGAGATGTCTCAGACTCCATCTCTCATCATCCCTCCCACTGACTACTCTGATTTAGCAGGGAAATCTAGATTAATCCTCTGTCATCCTATTTTTCAGCTGTTTTTAAAATGTCTCAGTTTCTCTCTCCTTGCCCCACGTTTCGCCTTTGTCTTCAGCTTGCTTCAATTTCTGCAAACTAAGTTCAAAGAGCAAAGGTAATTTGCATTAAATTAAATTAGCTGGGCAAAAAGGAGAGGAGGGGGCAAAATCTTGCCCTTCCTTCTGTAGGCAAAACCAAACTGCTGCTGTCTCCTACCTTGTGTGCTCTGCTGTTGCTTGGCCACATGTGTCCTAGCTTCTGTCTGTGAAATGTTGTATAGTACTGTATGCATCTTGGAGGACTGAAGGTCCTTGGACAGTTGGCTAAGGACTAGAGGAGGGAGAGTTGGTTTCTGTCCCATGATGGAGGATCAAGGGAAAGTCAGTGATTGCATCCCCTTGGAGTGGCCAGTAGAAATGGGACTCATAGATTTTGGTGGCGATTCATCCATTCCTGCTGATGTGTAGTCTTGCCAGAGTGAAAACTGCAGCAAGCTCCTGTACCTTTCACGGTTGTGTAGAAACTTCCACAGGTGTTGCTTGTCATGCAATGGACTGATCTGAACAATAACCTAAACCAAAAACCCAAAGCACTCTTACAAACAGAATGGTCTAGAGGAAAAAAATAAAAATAAAAAACAGTGTGTTCACAAAGTAAAACATAAAAATAAATTTAATATCTAAAATATATTCAAATAATACAATAACAATTCTCTTATATCCAAATATACAGTGTATAAACAATGCAGTACACAGTGCAGAGATGCATAGACAGCAAGGAATATCTAAATATCCAAAAATATATTCAAATAACACGATAACAATAGACTATTTTATATCCAAATATACAGTGTATAAACAATGCAATAGACTGTGCAGAGGTACATTGACAGCAAAAAATATTTGGATATCCAAACGCATTTTGACAAATGTCTTCCTCAGTGGTAAAATAAAGCTGTAAGGGCAACAGAATAATTATTCTATTACCAAAGGTCATCCAGTATATGTAAGTAGGCTGAATCAGGCTAATACTAAACATTTCCTGCACTGTGGATGCTCAAAGGGATATACAAAGGCTATTGCTTGTCATGCAACCAGGTAACAAACACTTCCTTCTGAACTCTCCTCTTTGCACAACCAGTAAAGATGCTTTTTCTAGCTTATTTTTATTTTTTTATTCTTGAACCATATCTGTTGAATGGCTTTACCTACTCATCCATTGACCTCACTGCCTGCTAACAGGACACTAGCTTGTTGAATCAACTCACAGATTAATCCATGATACCTGACATCCACATCCTCCAACATTTCACAGATGAAAACTGGGACGTGTATGGTGAAGTAATATCAGAGTCTGGTCAAAAGGATGTGGCCATTCGAAGGGCATGCAAAAATATTATTTAAGCAGGGGATCCCTGGAATGTATGTACTGTTTTTAGGAACGCTTGGGGTGGGGGGAACCCAAATGAACCTGAGTTAATTGGATGTGATGATCATTCACTGCAGTTTTGTAAACATACAGACTTTTGTTTTCTCACTCCCTTTAAATTTTTATTTATGAGCCAAGAAATTTGCCACCTTCTATGGCCTGGTGTGAGGATCTTCAGGTGGTTCATTTACAACTTAACTAAAGAAACAATGACCCAAAAAAGCTCCCTGGGTGACCTTGAACAAGTCACACTCTCTGACAGTCTTAAAAGAAGGCAATGCAACCCCCCTCAGGACAAATCTTGCCAAGAAAACCCTGTGATAGGTTTGCCTTAGGGTCACCATAAGTCAGAATTGTCTTGAAGGCACACAACAGCAATAACAACAAAGCTAGTCCCATGCTGAGAGACAGAGTCAATGGGACCCCTGCTGTTTAACTGTCCAACTTAGTTCTGAGGCACTAAAGCCATTCAGAATGAATTTCAACTGGAAATGCTTGCCCCTGTCCCCAGTGATAGTTTAAACCTTTTAGGTTTTTCATACTTCAACTGTGGGGAGAACAGTAAATATATTTCCCACCCTTCTCCAAGGATGAGGAGAATTTTGACAGCTATTTGCCTCCCTATTGAACACCACTTTTCCCTTTTGAACTCATTTTGCAGCAACTGGAGTAAGATGAGGACGAAAGTGGAAGGAGGAAAGAGAAACAAAGACATATTACAAACAGCCAAGAAAATGGGACAGCAGAGAATTAACTGGGACTGTCCAAGCCAACTTGTCAGAGTTGAAGGATAAGTGATAGCTCTCCTTGCAAAACACGTTCAAGTCCCATAATAATCTAACCCCAAGCTTTCTCTTTTGCAGCCTATACAGGCAAATGTGGCTACTGTTACGGAGGCTGTGCCAAACATTGCGCGTATGGTGTCAACGCCGCTGCAAACTGTGCCTGTGCTGCCCACGGCTATGGATATCTTTGCTGTCATCCACCTCCACCGGCTCCACCACGACCACCACCGCCGCCGCCGCCACCGCCTCCGCCACCGCCACCTCCTCCTCCACGACCACCTCCTCCTCCACCACCACCTCGACCTCCACCACCACCTCCTAAATACCACTGGAGACCAGTCCCTGTCAAAGGTTGAGTGCCCAGTGAACACATGTAGAAGAGCTGTGTTAGGTGTGACAGCCAGCTCTTCTGTGCTTAGAAAAGAAATGCTTGTTTACTCTTCTTAAATAATAAAAAATGTGGTGAGACCACAACACTTTCACCATGTATCTCTTTCTCTTGAATTGCAACAGGTTGGATGTCTGTATGGCACATGTTGGTTTTTTTTATTAATCCTTTCCAGAACTCCTGTTGATCATTTCTGTTTGGATAGTCTTGCCCAACCTGAGTCCTTCAGATAACCTGGGCTAAAAGTCCAATCAAATGAGATATGTAGTCCAATGTATCTTCAGATCCAAGGTTGGAAAAGATTATCCAACAGCATTTAGAATCATATAGGCATGTTCTGGACGGGCCCTATGGGGTGCCGTCATTACGCACGAGGGGTGGCGCTTCCTGACGTGCCTTGCCCCTCGCGTGTAACAACTACGTCAGAATGGCGGCACCGCATACAGATGGGCACCACAATTTTGATGTCGTGGACGCACAGCGTCCGGACGTCGCACACCAGAAGTGGCGCCGTGAGTGCGCGCCTTGCGCCTTGCGGTGCCTCTTCCAGGGCGCAGGAAGAAGCACCATTTTGGCGCTTCTTTGTTGCTGCGCCCAGGAACCACGCGGTTTGGCTGCTGCAGTTCCCGGATGCAGCAACCGGCAGCGGCGCAAGACCACCCGTTTTGGGCAGTCTGTAATGCGCCATAGAATCCTAGAGTTGGAAGAGACCATCAGTCTAACCCCATTCTTCCATGCAGGAATACACAAGCAAAGCACTCCTGACAGATTCTGGGATTCGTAGTTCTGTGAGATATTTAGCCTTCTCTATCTGAGAATTCTCGTGCAACAACAAATTACAAACCTCAAGATTTCTTATCATTGAGCCATAGCAGTTAAAGCAGTACCAAACTTAATTCTGCAGATGTAGCCAGAGAGGCCAAGTTAAAACTGAGATGTTTTCACCTTGTAACCATTAAATACCCACTTAAGGATCATAAAATCATAGAATCATAGAGTTGGAAGAGACCACGATGTCCAAGAACTTTCAGCCACATGTCTTACTGTGGCACTGTCAACAGCAATAGCATTTACATTTCTATGCTGCTTAATAGTGAACTCAGCACACTCTAAATAGTTTACAATCTATAAGCCAATTGCCCCCAATAAGCTGGGTACTCATTTTATCAAGCTGCGAAAGGATGGAAAGCTGAGTCAACCTTGGAGCCCTATTGGGTTATTTACAAGTTCAGGTGCATGACATGACAGCAGCATCAGAGCAGCGTCAGGGCATGCGTCGTGTGGACATCCCCCCCCCCACTCTGCCCTGAGGCCGATGTTTATTGCCAGTCTGTCAATACTGTTAATCATTCCTCATAAGGCTTGGTTTCCAGGCCTTTCAAAATTTCACTGGGTGGCCTTGGGCAAGTCACACTCATTTAGTCTAAGATTAAGGCAATGGCAAACTCTTCTGAATAAACCTGCCATGAAACCCCTATGATAGGGTCACCAAACGTGGAAGTGGCACTGAAGGCACGTAACAACAACAAGGATATACAAGGGTAGGATTTATGGAACCCCGCAGATGTTGTTCGACTACAGCTCCCAACATGTCTCATCATTGGCTAGGATAGCTGGGATTTCCCACCCAACATCTGGAAGGCTGCCCATTTCCCATCTCTGTAGTAGTGTCTTTAACAGGACATAGGGCTGGGTTTAAAATGGATCCAAACAGGATAGTGGGTACTCAACAGCTGCTTTTACTTATGCTGATGGTTTCAGTAGTGCTGGAGGCAAAGGTTTTGATCTTGGCTCAGTTAAGCTTCAGTCACTCTCAGGTTATAGCAGTTCACTCACCCAGGCTGTATCTACACTGCAGAATTAATGCAGTTTGACACCGTTTTAACTGCCATGGCTCAGTTCTATGAAGTTTGGGATTTGTAGTTTTATATTTAGCCTTCTGTCTCAGAGAGCTCTGGTGCCACAATAAACTGCAAATCCTAGAATTCCATAGGATGCACCCATGACAGTCAAAGTGATATCAAACTGCATTGACTCTGCAGTGTGGTACCAGCCCCAGACAAATGGCAGAATTTTAAGCCTGGTCCTTAATGTGACAACCTGCAAAGGTCCACTGAAAATGGAGGCTAGCACAAATTGTATACAGTAGATCATGAAAAGCTTTAGCTCACTTTGAAAGAAATAGGTTTGGCACAATATTTGATTGTCCTGGCACACAATATGTACTCTGAACAAGAAGCCACTGATGGGACAGAATGCCAAGAAACAGGAAGGTTTTCAGTTGGGAAGAGGGTCAGACAAGGATGAGTTTTTTATTACTCTATCTGTTTAATGTACATGCAAAACACATCATATGGAAAGTAGGGTTAGACTCAGAGGAAGGAAGAATGAAAACTAGGGGAAGGAACTCCAACAGTTCAAGATGTACAGATGACACTTTATTACTAACAGAAGATAGCAAACAACTCCTGATGAAAATTGCAGAAGAAAGTGGAAAAGTAGGTTTACAGCTGAATATTAATAAAATTAAAATAATGACCACAGTTGGTTTACATAATTTTAAGGTGAATGATGAAGAAATCAAAATAGTTGACAATTTTCTATAGCTTTCTTTGCTCAATCATAAATCGAAATGGGGACTGTAGTCAAGGTATCAGGAGAAGACTGACCTAATCCGCACTGCAGAAATAATGCAGTTTGACACCACTTTAACTGCCGTGGCTCAGTGCTATAGAATCCTGGGTTCTATTGTTTTGTGAACATTTATTCTTCTCTGTCAGGGAGCTCTGGTGCTACAACAAACTACAAATCCCAGAATTCCATAACACTGAGCCATGGCAGTACTGTCAAACTGCATTATTTCTCCAGTGCAAAAGCAGCCTAGGACTGAGGCTGCTGTCACACTGCATTATTGATGAAGTCTGACACCACTTTCACTGTCAGGGAGCCATCCTATGGAATCCTGGGATCTGTAGTTTATTGTGGCACCAGGGCTCCCAGACAGAGAAGCTCATAATAGCTCACAAAATGATAGATCCCAGGATTCTATAGCATTGAGCCATGGCAGTTAAAGTGATGTCAAATGGCATTAATTCTACAGAATTTGAAAGGCAGTGATTAAAGGAATGAGATATGATCCTCAGGGGTGCATCATTAAATAACAGTCTGAATCATACATACCCCAGTACTTCCAGTGTCTATGTATGTGAAGTGATGAAGGGCTTATTCCCACTTACATTTAACTAGGGGCAGAGCTAGCAGACTAGCTCTTTATTTCTTCTCCCAGAGCCTCTGAAATTTTATTTCAATTTTTATTTCATTTTTTTTTTAATCCAAGGAAATCTACAGCAAAGGCAGAATTGATCGAGCTCACTGCCACAAATTGTTGAAGCATCAGGGGCTTAGCGTTGGTGTATTCTGGAGGATTCTTTTTTTCAGGAGGAAGCCCACTGTCCTGTTCCAGTAATTTCCTAAGACTTTTCAGTATGGACACTGACGGAACCACGGCAGTCACCTGCAAGACTTGTGGGATGTTTGTCTTCTTGCCTAAAGAAGTGGAGAACTTCACATGCCCCAAGTGTAAGTTGGTAGCCCTCTTGGAGGAGAAAGTGCAGCAGTTGGAGTCCAGAGTAGCTACACTTCAGCATATTAGGGAGCAAAAGGATTTCCTGGACAGAACAGAACTAACAATCCTGGACGAATACCATGCAGAGGAAGATGCTAGAGCCGAGGAGGTCACTTCACATACACAGGAGGAAGATAGCTGGAGGAATGTCACACAGAGAAGCAGGCCAAGAAGGGATTGTTCGGGGAGCTTGCAGCTAGAGAATCGATTCAAAGCTCTTTCCCTTGTCAAGGAAGATGAAGAAGTGCAGCATGGACAGACTTCAGGGACAGAGCAGGGGAGCCTGAGAGTCCCACCCGAGGGAACAGCCAATGCTAAACCTCGCAGGAGGCGTATGGTCGTAAAAGCAGTGAAGTTTTATTGGAAATACAGATAGATGTGACTGGACAAACTTTTCAGCAGAATCTGGCAAGCCAAGCCCCAAGCACTAAGTTAAAACAGCTACTCCTCCCCACCTTTTTTTCCCTGTGAACCCTTTCCCCCCTCCTTCCAGGCCTGAGAAGCAAACACTGTGGCCTTGAAGACGCTTACAGATGTCTCGGCCTTATCACATTCCATTCCATAGCAGCAATCATTCCCAAGCACCAGCCAGCACCCCATCCCCCCCACTGCACGCAGGCAGAACTACAATCTAAAGCAATTGCTAAGCAAGATGAGCAGTGACTATAGTGACTGTGAATATTGATTTGTAATTGGCTTTGGAGTTCTGACAGGGAGGCAAATAAACTTGCACAAGCAAAAAGTAAATGGGACCCGTGGTCTGCGATGCCTCTACACTAATGCACAGAGCATGAGAAATAAGCAAGATGAACTTGAACTCCTAGTACAGCAAAGCAAATATGATATAATAGGGATCACTGAAACCTGGTGGGACGAGTCTCATGATTGGAATGTGGAAATAGAGGGGTATAACCTTTTTAAGAGAAACAGGCCAAACAGGAAAGGAGGAGGAATAGCACTATATGTCAGAGATATTTACACCAGTGAAGAGATCCAGGACATCAATCCTGGAAGCCAGGTGGAGAGCATCTGGATACGAATCAAAGGGGAGGGAAACAACAAGGATGTTATGGTGGGAGTCTACTACAGACCCCCAAGTCAGACTGAGGAATTGGATGATATCTTTCTAGAACAGATGACCACACAGTCAGAAAAGAGAGATGTAGTAGTGATGGGCGACTTCAACTATCCTGATAGTCAAACTCAGCAAAATCCTCAAGGTCTAGCAAATTCCTCACTTGCCTGGAAGACAATTTCATGGTCCAAAAGGTGGAAGAGGCAACAAGGGGGTCAGCTATTTTGGATCTGATCCTAACCAACAAGGATGACTTGGTTAATGGGGTGCAAGTGGTGGGATCATTAGGTGGAAGTGACCATGTTCTCCTGGAGTATGTTATACAATGGAGAGGAGAAGCCAGACATAGTCAAACACGCATCCTAGACTTTAGGAGAGCGGATTTCAGTAAACTTAGAGAAGTATTGAGGGTGATCCCATGGTCAGAAATACTAAAAGAGAAGGGAGTTCAGGACGGATGGGAGTTTCTCAAAAGAGAGATACTGAAGGCACAATTTCAAACAGTTCCAGTGAGAAAGAAAAACGGGAGGTGTCTCAAGAAACCAGGATGGATGACTAAGGAACTTTCAGCGGAGCTAAGTTTGAAATGGAAGATGTATAAGAAATGGAAAAAGGGGGAAATCACAAAAAAGGAATTCAAAGAAATAGCAGGCATGTGTAGAGGTAAAGTCAGAAAAGCTAAAGCGCAGAATGAACTCAGGCATGCTAGAGAGGTTAAGAACAATAAAAAGGGCTTTTTTGGATATCCGCAGCAATAGGAAGAAGAAGGAAACAGTAGGGCCACTGCGTGGAGAAGATGGCAAAATGCTAACAGAAGACAGAGAAAAGGCAGAATTACTCAACACCTTCTTTGCCTCAGTCTTCTCAGAAAAAGAAAAGGGTGCTCAACCTGAGGATAATGGAGCAGAGGACAGGATAGGGGCATTTCAGTACAGAATAAGTAAAGAGGTAGTAGAGGAACACCTTATTAATCTAAATGAATTTAAGTCTCCGGGACCAGATGAACTCCATCCAAGGGTATTAAAAGAACTGGCAAATGTAATATCAGAGCCATTGGCAATAATCTTTGAAAACTCCTGGAAAACAGGAGAGATCCCAGCAGACTGGCGGAGAGCAAACGTTGTCCCCATCTTCAAAAAGGGGAAAAAAGAGGATCCCAACAATTATCGTCCAGTTAGTCTGACATCAGTACTAGGAAAGATTCTGGAGCAGATCATTAAACAGAGAGTCTGTGAACATCTAGAAGGCAATGCCATAATCACAAAAACTCAACATGGGTTTCAGAGAAAGAAGTCATGCCAGACAAACCTAATCTCTTTCTTTGATAAAATTACCAGCTTGGTAGATGAAGGGAATGCTGTGGATATAGTATATCTTGATTTCACTAAGGCCTTTGACAAAGTTCCCCATGACATTCTTGCAAACAAGCTTGTAAAATGTGGGCTAGACAAAGTAACTGTTAAATGGATCTGTAATTGGTTGACCGGCCGAACCCAAAGGGTGCTCAGCAATGGCTCTTTTTCCTCCTGGAGGGAAGTGACCAGTGGGGTCCCACAGGGCTCTGTCCTGGGCCCAGTGCTATTCAACATCTTTATCAATGACCTGGATGACAGAATTGGGAGCATACTTATCAAATTTGCAGATGATACTAAATTAGGGGGAATAGCTAATACTCCAGAGGACAGGATCAAGATTCAAAATGACCTGAATAGACTAGAAAGCTGGGCCAAAGCTAACAAAATGAAATTCAACACAGAGAAATGTAAGGTACTGCACTTAGGGCAGAAAAATGAAATGTACAGATATAGGATGGGTGACACATTGCTGAATGAAAGTACATGTGAAAGTGATCTAGGAGTCCAAGTAGACCCTATGTTGAACATGAGTCAACAGTGTGATGCGGCAGCTAAAAAGGCCAATGCAATTCTAGGCTGCATCAATAAAAGTATAGTGTCTAGATCAAGAGAAGTAATAGTGCCACTGTATTCTGCTCTGGTCAGGCCCCACCTGGAATATTGTGTCCAGTTCTGGGCACCACAATTCAAAAAGGACATTGAGAAACTGGAGCATGTCCAGAGAAGGGCGACTAAAATGGTGAAAGGTCTGGAAACCTTGCCCTGTGAGGAATGACTCAGGGAGCTGGGGATGTTTAGCCTGGAGAAGAGAAGGTTAAGAGGTGATATGATAGCCCTGTTTAAATATTTGAAGGGATGTCACATTGAGGAGGGAGCAAGCTTGTTTTCTGCTGCTCCAGAGAACAGGACCCGGAACAATGGATGCAAGCTACAGGAAAAGAGATTCCACCTCAACATTAGGAAGAACTTCCTGACAGTAAGGGCTGTTCGACAGTAGAACAAACTCCCCCGGAGTGTAATGGATTCTCCTTCCTTGGAGGTCTTTAAACAGAGGCTAGATGGCCATCTGCTGGGGATGCTTTGATTTGTATTTCCTGCATGGCAGAGTGGGGTTGGACTGGATGTCCCTTGTGGTCTCTTCCAACTCTATGATTCTATGATTCTATGTCATCGATGATGCAAGGAAGGAAGGAGAAGAGGGAAGGGAGGGCTGGGAGAACCAGGCACCCCCCTGAAAATAGAGGACCGTCCAGGAAAAAATATATATATGGAGGACATCCTCAAATCAAATCTCAAAACACTGCTAGGAATGTCAATGCATGCCTCTTGGTCATGCTCAAAATGGAGGACCTTCCAGAGGGATGGATATATAGATATAGATATAGATATATGGAGCACATTCCCAAATCATAGCCCAAAACAGTGCTAGGAATGTCATCAATGCATGCCTCTTGGTCATGCTCAAAATGGAGGACCTTCCAGTGATGTTTACAGTGATGCTGGAGGAGAGTTCTGTTGCTACCATTAGCCAGGCAGAGAGCTATAGTCCAAAAACTCCCCCAAATAATGTATTATTTTCTTTTCTTTATATGCTACCTTTCTCCTAAACTGGACCCAAGGCAGCTCATAAAAGATGCTTCAAAAAAAGTACAATTTAAAAAACCCAGTTGAATGTATCTCATTAATAGAACAAGTAGAAAATATACTCATCCCTCTACATTTCCAGCTTTGACTTTTGTGGATTTGATTATTCACAGATTTTATTAATATGTTCTCTCTAGGAATATCTAGATCCTCCAGTACAACTCTATGGTCAACTTTAACCAAAAGTCACACTGAAGGACCTAGAGATTCCTAGAGAGAACACTCCACTAGGCATTTGTAGCTACTCAAGTGCAATTCTATGGTCAGTGTCTGGCAGATGTTGACCACAGAGTTGCACTGGAGGACCTACAGATTCCTAGAGAGACATTGTCTCAGGTAAAAACATTGTATTTTTGTTATATGCGGTTTTTCGACATTCATGGGGTCCTGTGTCCTAACCCCTGTGAATGTGGAGGGACAATTCCCTCCACATTCCCTTTTAATGAGGTTAATGCATAACCTCATTAAAACATTCTGCATCTGCATTGCAGAAATAATCCAGTTTGACACCACTTTAACTGTCATAGTTTAGTGTTTTGGAATTGTGGCAACTACTGTTTGTTGTGGCACCAGACCTCTCTGATCGAGAAGGCTAAATGTCTCACAAAACTACAATTCCCAGAATTCCATCGCATTGAGCCAGGGCAGTTAAAGTGGTGTCAAACTGGATTATTTCTGCAATGCAGGCAGGAAAACCATTCAAAACAGACAAAAGCAAACACCCCAATAAGAAGTCTCCCTGGGTGAAGTTACATTTTAAAAGACATCTTAAAGAAGTAAGTTGGGAACAGCCACTGAGAAGGCTCCCCCCCCCTCTCTCTCTCGTGTCCTCGCCATATGAGCCTATGATGGTGGTGGGACTGAGAGAAAGTCTTCTCCTGAAGATCTTAGGGGTCCAGCAAGTTCGTAAACGGAGATATGGTCTCTCAAATAGTCTGGACAAGGGCGTAAGAGCAAACAAGCATCATCTTAAAACACTCACATAAATGTAGTCTGCAAACAATTGCATGTATATCATGCGAACTAATGCTGGGAAGGTTAATTTAGTATCATTCATTTGAGTCTAACGTATTTCCCAGTCAATGGGATTAAGAGTGCAGACTTAAACAGATTACCCTTAAGAGTATAAGAAGGGCATAAGCATGACACTGTTGGACCAGACCAATAGATTATCTAGTCTAGCATCTGGTTCCATGCAGTGATCAATGTCCACTAGATTTTTATGAAGGGAGGAATCTTTCTAAAGCAGGTCATATTATGTCCTTCGGCAGCTAGTAATTCTGGAGACTCCTTTCACAGAACCTGGAAATAGTATCTAACCATTATGGCTTGCAGCCATTGTGGAAAGGCCAGTGTGGTGTAGTGGTTACAGCAGAGCTTGGAAATGCTACGTCTTTGGATTACAGCTCCCAGAACCCCCCAACATGGCCATGTCCCCAGGCTGTGAAATCAAGTAGTTGAGTGGGTAGCCTTGGGCTGGTCATAGAATCATAGAATCATAGAGTTGGAAGAGACCGCAAGGCCCATCCAGTCCAACCCCCTGCCATGCAGGAAATCTAAACTAAGGCATCCCTGACAGATGGCCAGCCAGCCTCTGTTTTAAGACCTCTAAAGAAGGAGACTCCACTACACTCCGAGGGAGAGTGTTGCACTGTCGAACAGCCTCTACTATCAGGAAGTTCTTCCTAATGTTGAGGTGAAATATCTTTTCCTGCAGTTTGCATCCATTGTTCCGGGTTCTGTTCTCTGGAGCAGCAGAAAACAAGCTTGTTCCCTCCTCAGTATGACATCCCTTCAAATATTTAAACAGGGCTATTATTTATTTATTTATTTATTTATTTAGTGCTGTAGATTTGCACAGCTCTGTACATAAAACAATAAATATATAAGAGTAAGCCTGCCTATGGCATACAATCTAAAAAAAATAGGATAATACATACAAAATACATAGCAATACAGGAAATGGTACGATAAACAGGCAACAAAAGAACATCAAATAGCAAATGATAATCATGCAATGCCTGGGAACGCTTTTCTGAACAGGATGGTCTTCAACTCCGTTTTGAAGCTGGTTAAAGAAGTGATGGCTCTTGCTCGCGGGGGAAGAAGGTTCCAGGAGTGAGGGGCAGCGAGTGAAAAGGGGCGAATCTGGGATGGGGCAGAGGAAATCCTGGGCTGAGACAGCAGGCCTTGACTACCAGAATGGAGGGTCTGAGTGGGAAGGTGAGGAGAAATAAGGTCTGATAAGTAAGGAGGGGCCAGCCCATGGAGGGCTTTAAACGTCGACAGCAGGAGCTTATACTGAATGGAGAAAGGGAGGGGATGCCAACAAAAGAGAGATATGGTCAGAGCGGTGGGCAGATGTGATAATGCGTGCAGCTGAATGCTGGACATATCACCCCTTAACCTTCTCTTCTCCAGGCTGAACATCCCCAGCTCCCTGAGTCTTTCCTCGTAGGGCATGGCTTCCAGATCCTTCACCATTTTAGTCGCCCTTCTTTGGACATGCTCGTTTCTCAACATCCTTTTTGAACTGTGGTGCCCAGAACTAGACACAATATTCCAGGTGGGGCCTGAACAGAGCAGAATAGAGTGGCACTATTACTTCCCTTGATCTAGACACAATACTTCTATTGATGCAGCCTAAAATTGCATTGGCCTTTTTAGCTGCTGCATCAGACTGTTGACTCATGTTCAACTTTTGGTCTACTTGAACTCCTGGATCCCTTTCACATGTAGTTTCATTCAGCCAGGTGTCACCCATCCTATATCTGTTCAATTCATTTTTCCACCCTGACTGTAGTACCTTACATTTCTCCTTGTTGAAATTCATTTTGTTAGCCTTTGCCCAGCTTTCTAACCTATCTATCTACACTGTAGAAATAATACAGTTTGACACCACTTTGACTGCCGTTGTGCCATCCTACAGAATCTTGGGACTGATGGTTTTGTGAGGCACCAGCATTTTTGGGCAGAGGAGACTAAAGACCAAGTAAAACTGTAAATCCCATGATTCCATAGGATGGAGCTACAGCACTTCAAGTGGTATCAAACTGTAGCGTTTCTATAGATGCACCTTCTTTCTCAGCCTGGACTACCGCACAGGGTTATTGTGAGAATAAAGTAGGGAACAGAAAGTCCTTGGAGCAGAAAGCCATATGTCATGCAGCATACCCTGGTTGCAAACACTGAAGAATAATTTAACTGCCAGTCTCTGCTGGTTTACACTGGAGGTGAGAAACAAGCATGAACATAAGATAGAATAAAGAGGTTAATTCAGATGGAAGATGTGGGAAGGTGGCAAAAAGAGATTGGAAGAGAGAGCAGGTACCACATATCCTTGCTCTATGAACTGCCTGTATACCTAGCAAAGAATGCTCTCCTATCACTAGTCTGGAAGAAATGTTCACCTGTCTGTTGAGTTACCTTTTGCACATGGAACAGGAGCAGATGCAGGCTGCATCTACACTGCAGAATTAATGCAGTTTGACACCAGTTTAACTGCCATGGTTCAACGCTGTAGAATTCTGAGATCTGTAGGTGTGTGAGATGTTTAGCCTTCTCTGTCAGGGAGCGCTGGTGCCACAACAAATTACAAATCCCAAAATTCCATAGAATAGAGCCATGGCAGTTAAAGCATTGTCGAACTGCATTAATTCTGCAGTGTGACAGCAGCACTCATCTCATTATTATTTTTTTTACCCCATGCAGAAAATGGTCTAGGGGCATCGCTGTCGACATTCTTCAGTAACTGATAAAGTAGGTTGGCCCTGAATTCAAGTAATGACAACTACAATAATAGTACTTATTTCTTACCTGCCTTTCCTCATGGATTAAGGTGGGGAACAACAGACCAACAGACACAACACCAGTTAAAAGTACATATACATTTAAAAGAACCAACAAGACACATATATATTAAAATAATCCACATTTATAATTCATTTAAATTTACAATTTAAAATCCTCTGGATAGGCCTGCCAGAAGTGACTAGTCTTTAATGTGGTTTAAAATTCAGACAGTATATTCAGCTGTCAAATCTCTTCTGACAGGCCGTTCCACAGTCTAGGGGCAACTAAAGAAAAAGTCCTCCAGGTGACAATTACCAACCTAGTCCTGACTGACTGGAGTAAATGTCCTCCAGAGGACCTGAGTGTAGCAGGTGGATTATATGGGAGGAGACAATCCTGTAGGTAGCCTGGACCCAAACCATGTAGGGCTTTAAAGGCAGCAACTAACACTTTCTACCTTGTCCGGAAACTAATTGGCAGCCAATGGAGCAATTTTAACATTGGTGTGATATGCTTACTCCTAGATGTACCAGCAATAAATCTGGCTGCCATCTGTTGAACTAATTGAAGTTTCTGAACTTAGTAGAAAAGTAGCTCAGTGTACAGTGCATTGCAAAAGTCCAGCTTTGAGGTTACCAATGCATGAACTACCATCTTTAGTTCTTCTAGAAAGCAGCACATCTGGTATAACAACTGATGGTGATAGTAAGCACTCCTTGCTTTTGCATTTGTCTGAGCTGCCATTTGGAGCAATGGATCCAGAAGCACTCCCAAGCTGTGAACACATTCTTTCGGAGGGTGTGTAATCCCATCCAGGACTGGTTGACACATCTCCAAACTCTGGTTAGGGCCCTCAACAGTAAGCAGTTCTGTCTTGTCTGGATTCAGCTTCAATGATTGTTCTTGGAGGGGGGGGGGGGCACAGTCCATGACTGTGACAAGTCTCCTAGGGTCTCACAGCAGCTTTGAGGGAGATGTTTTAAATGTCTCACAGGAAGTTAATGAATATCTCCTTGCAGAACATAAAAAATGAGCTGTTACATGGCTGACATTCTGTTTAAAGGCTTACACAGATATGCATTAAACACATTCATGGCCATGTTTATTTTCACTCACTGTGGAGGTTGGCATTAACTTTCCCCCTCCACAATTAACTAAGCCCCACCCAAGACTAGCTAAAGCCCCACTGAACCCTTTCCCATGGCCCATCTGTGGGTGGGAGGGAGTTGGAGGGTGCAGCAGCATTTGCCTATGTCCCCATGTTGTTGTTGTGGGCTTTCAAGTGATTTCTGATTTGTGGCAACCCTAAGGTGAACCTATCATGGGGTTTTCTGGGGCTGAGAGTGTGTGACTCACCCAAAGTCATCCAGAGGGTTTCCATGGGTGATCAGGGAACTGAACCCTGATCACCAGAATTGTGGTCCGATGCTCAAACCACTACACCACACTGTCTCTGTGTCCCCATAGCCAGAAGCAAAGAAATTGCCTCAGCTGCTGCAGCTTCTGGGGATTCCATCAGAATTTACTTCCAGAGGTAATCTCTTTACATCTGGCTATGGTGACATTGCCAGGCACTGCCACAACCCCTCCTGCTCCCCTGCCAGGCATGAATTGGCCATGGAAGGCAAGCTTCAGCAGGGCTACAGTAAATATCCAGAGTTGCAGTCCAATGATCAAACCACTACACCACACTGGCTCTGTGTCCATAAAGCCAGATGCAAAGAGATTATCTCAGGGACTGCAATTTCTAGAGGACCCCAGCAGAACTTAGTGGCAGAGGTAATCTCTTCACGTCTGGCTATGGGGACATAGCTGGGCACTGCAACAACCATTCCTGCTCCCCATCAGGCATGAACTGGCCAGTGGAAGGAAACCTCTGCAGGGCTGCAGTAGGTCTGGATGGTGGTGGTAAATGGCTCAGCATAGAGGTAGTTCTGCATGTGGAATTATATGCTATGATGAGCCATTGAGGACCATGTCTGTAACCCTGAGTTATGCACACATAGGTCACCAACAGCATTTCAGCCTCTGTGTTTCAGTTCTTGTCATGAGCAAAAATGAAATTACCTACTGAATATATTCATGTATAAGTCTAGAAATTTCAGTGAAAAAATTGATCCCAAAAACATGAGTTGGCTTATCCATGGGTCAGTGTGAATGCTGTACTTTAACTCTTATTTTTAAAAAAACATCCCCTGGTGAAAGGAAAGAATATAATCTGTACTGGAACTACTGACCCCTTCTATTCTCATTTATTCAGCCTTTAGTGTGAGCACAAACAGTTATGCTTGCTGGAATTTTGTAACCTCTATGGCATTGTTTTCTTTTGTTTTGTCCTTTACATCCTTCATTACATGCCCCTAAGTTTTACCCTCTACTTATCCATAGGTCATATCAAAATCCATAATTTTGGTCCCAAATCCTGCCCTTGAATCATACATGAGGTCAACTTATAGTCAAGTACAAATGGTACTTTGGGGAATGGGTCCTTGAACAGATCAAGCCTGAATTCTCTCTGGAAGCCAAGATGATTAAATTGAGGCTCATACTTTTGCCACATCATGAGAAGGCCCAAATCATTGGAAAAGACAATAATGCTAGGAAAGATAGAAGACACCAGAAAGAGAAGAAGACCACACACAGATGGATAGACTCAATCAAGGAGGTCACAGGTCTGAATCTACAAGACCTAAGCAGAGCAGTGGAGGATAAGAGGTCATGGAGATGTCTCATCCAAAGGGTCGCCATGAGTCGGGGTTGATTCAAGGGCAGTTAACAACAACAAACTTTGGGGGACATCGTTTTTTGTGGGTTTTTTGAACTATGTGGCCATGTCCTAGAAGAGTTTATATCTGAGAAGATGCCAGCTACAGATGCTGGTGAAACATCTGGAATTAACTCTTCTAGAACATGGCCACATAGCCCCAAAACCCACAAAAAATATAATTCCCCCAAAGTTTGTTGTTGGTAACTGCCCTTGAGTTGACCTTTGTCTTCACTTTGGGGGAATTGATTGTTGAAAATAAAATATTTTGCAAACAGGGTTAAGAGACTAGGAAAACAGAAATAAAATTATCAGAAATAATACAAAAATGATTGTTGAGGTTTTTTTGGGCTATGTGGCCATGTTATAGATGAGTTTATTCTTCTAGGACATGACCCCAATAAACTCTTCTAGAACATGGCCACATAGCCTGAAAAACCCACAAAAAACTATGGATGCCGGCCATGAAAGCCTTCGAGTTCACAATACAAAAATGTCACACTTCCAGTTTATGCCAAGGAGACCCGTTATCAGCCACCAGGATGCCAGAATGTCGTCTCCTGAACAAAATGTGAGAAGACCAACTGTTCCATGTAGCAGACACAAAGTCTTTCTGATATCTTGTACATAGCCTTTTTTAAGGCAATGGGCAGAGTGAACACGGCTCTCACAGGTTAATAAGCAATTTTGGGAGAAAATGGAGGAACAGACTGTGCTGACTTCAAGTCACTTAGTCCTAAAAGACAATAGTCCTGATTTAGTCTTTGGTTTAGAGATGGAAAGAAGATTTGAAAATATTCATAAAACGGTCAAGAAATAGATTTCCCCCCCTCAGGTTTTGAGAAATCTGATGAGAAAAATCTTGGACTGTTGAGAATCCTAGCAAATTGGGACGTATTTGGCACAAAATTCACTTGTGGTTGTTTTGCAGAGAGAAAGGCATTTTCTGTGCAGAAAATAATATTTCTGTCAAGAAGTATTGTTTCTTGTTCCAAGTTGCCGCTTCCTGCAATACAGAAAATTCTGTTTTCTTCACAAAACAACCATGTGAGAATTATGCACAGAATAAGCCTTGGATTACAAATGGTCTTCAAAAACAGTGTACTGTATCTTTCGAATACTATTTTGCTGTGGGGGGAAATTATGAAAATTTCTCATTGCTTCCTTCAAAAAGCAACCTTACTTGTCAGGGGTGGGTGTCCCACATACTCAAAATGCAACTTATCACAGTCTCAAATCACCTAAATAGGATGCTGGTTCAAGTCCCTTAAAAGTGGTCGTTTTGCGGATACTGTCCCAGAATCCCCTAGCCAACATGGTCAGACATCCCAAAGCAGTTGTAGTCCAGATAGTCACTTTTCTAAGCTCTATCCACTGGGTGCAGAGACTTAAATTTCTTGGTTCTTTGGATGAGTAAAATTTTAGAATAATGTTTTAGCTTTGATTGTTGGACCTAGGGTGTATCTACACTGTGGAAATAATGGCGTTTGACATCACTTTAAGTGCTGTAGTGCCATCCTAGGGAATCCTAGGATTTGCAGTTTTACAAGGTCTTTAGCTTCCTCTGTCAAAGAGTGCTGGTGATTCACACAACTACAGATCCCAGGATGGAGCCATGACACTTAAAGTTGTGTCAAACTGCATTATTTCTATACTAAAGATGCATCCTGAGACTCCAGAAGACTAAAAGTTGAAATGCACAGTTATGGAAATCCTCGGGCAAAAGCCATGCTCTCCCATCCTAAGAGGAAGGCAATAGCAAATCTGCTCTGAATAATAAATCCCACCAAGATTTTTAGGATATAATGATAGGCTAGGTAGTGAGAGCCAGTGTGGTATTCTGGTTTGAGCACTGGACTGCAACTCTGGGGGCCAAAGTTTGAACCCCTGATCAGCCATGGAACCCCCACTGGGTGACCTTGGGTGAGTCACACTCTCTCAGCCTCAGAGGATGGCAATGGCAAACCTCTGAAGAAACGTGCCAAGAAAACTCCATGATAGGTTCACTTTAGGATCACTGTAAGTCAGAGATGACTTGAAGGCATAACAGCAACAACAATAGCCTCAGTATATCATTTTATATTCTGGCAGCCAAAACCAATATGTTCAGAAAGTCAAAAAAGCAGATATAAGTTGCCAGTACTGTGATTTAGTCAAATTTTGAATGTGTGCAAAGTGTCATTCAAAACTCAGTTCTGACCAGTTTGTGGATGGCTACATAATACTGTAGCAAAGTCTTCTGGGAAGTATGCAAACTTTCCCCAAGCCCTTTTTGTTTCATGGCAAGATTTGGCCCAGGTCTTTATGCCTCTTTGAGTTCCTTCAAAGACCTTAATCTCCACCTCGATCTCTTCTCCCCATTCTTCTCCTTCAAGGTGTGCTTGACATTTCTGATCTCATGGGCTGTTAAGATCCCTCTTATCCACCTCATCTTTTTGGAACTGCAGAACCGGACCTAGACAGAGGCAAAGTCCGGTACTGGGTGCCAAAGGGAAAGAAAAGGGTGGAAGAAGTCCATGAAACCATCTTTATCCATTCTTTGGGTAATAAGACAGTCAAGGGAGGAGGAACATCGAGGAGGACTCATCTGGGTCAGGATGCCACAGGAGGGTTCCGGGACAATACACAAATGCATCCCCTCCTACAAAACTCCTCCCTTCAATTCATCCAATGCCCCATAAATACCAGAGGTCCAAACTGGAGTTCTCCATCCGACCTCCCAAGGGCTTCATCATCGGATCGTCTGTCGTCGGGACTCACTGAGAGAGATCCGGACCAGACTCTAACCATGAGGGGCATCCTCCTTGCCCTAGTGACAGTTTTGCTGGCTGCTGTGGCCACGGAAGGTAATATGCTCTGGTGGGCACTCAAACTGGTGTGGTGGCAGATGGGTCAAATCCTATTCCATTGGAGCATGAGAATGTTGGTTGCTTGGGCAGCTCTAAGAATTCCTCCAAGCCAGAATGACCATAGTTATAGTCTGAAAAAGAACATAGAAGTTTGGGTTAGAGGTTTCTTGTGACCCCTTGTAATGTTGAGGTTATGCACAGAGATCACTTTCTGGAAGAGTTGGAAGAACTTCTTCCTTAGTGGTACACTCATGATGCTGTTAAAACAGGGCAGTTATCCTTGTAGAAAAGAGAAGCCAACTACTGCAAGCCAGGTTAAAATATTCTCACCGTTATGCTAATACTGGTCCAAAACATACAGCGGAAATAATCCATCTTGAGACCACTTTAACTGCCCTGACTCAGTGCTAGGGAATCCTGAGAATTGTAGTTTATTGAGGCACCAGAGCTCTCTGACAGAGGCTAAATGTCTCACAAAACTGCAGTTCCCAAAACCCCTTAGCACTGAGTTAAAGCAGTTAAAGCAGTCTCGGACAGGATTATTTCTGCAGTTTGTTTGGACCACTGATCACAGGGGACACAGAACATATTAATCCTAGCATAGTACTAGGAGCCAGTGTGGTTGAGTAGTTTGAGTGTTGGACTGTGACTCTGGAGACCAGGGTTCAAATCTCAGTTCAGCTACAGAAACCCACTGGGCGACCTTGGGCAATTCACATGTTCTCAGCCTCGGGGAAGGCAATGGAAAACCTCCTCTGAACAAATATTGCCAAGAAAACCCCATGATAGGTTCACCTTCGGGTTGCATTAGCTCATAAATGACTTGAAGGCACACAAGCAGAACAATAGTCTAGGACTGGCGATGGGTCAATGCTGGACCAAAGTAACTAAAATTATCAAGAAACTGGTTCTCGCCCCACACCCATCAATTACCTTGTATAATGTAATGTAGTGTTCTAACACTGTAATTTTAGCTTGGAGATTAAGATATGAAATTCCTGCTGGTAAAATTCTGCATTTTAAATAGTTTTTTTTGCTCCAATGCCAAACACCACAATAATCTCTTCTCGTTGGGGAAAAGGAGTGGGGCTCTAGCCAATGGGGAGTAACTCAACTGCACTAAGTTACAGCACTGCAGTAACTTAAAAACAGTTGAACACTTAGAAATATAGTGTAGGCATCCAAAGAAAAGGTGGAGGCAAAGTGACCAAGGGAATAAGTCGATAGCAAAGAGAAAGAACTCAGGATGTCAACAACTTTCAAGATCTCACTCTCGGTAATGCTAGAAATTTGGGGACCAAAGGAGAATTTCATCAGGCAAACAAAATTCTTATTTCCCCTCATCCCCCCCCCCCCATAGTTATCTCCCCTTGTAGGGAAGATAGTATGAGGGTATAAACCACCACATTTTTTTGGATGCCACCTTCATTTGAGAATATCCTCTTGCTCCTCACTCTATTTCCCATCCCCAGATTATTCCACCTGTAATTTCTGAGGCAGCAAAGTCAACAGTCCTTCAATTACTCAAAAGAAGCAGAATGAATGCAGTTTGACACTGCTTCAACTGCCATGGCTCAATGCTATGGAATTCTGGGATCTGTAGTTTCGTGAGATATTTAGCTCTCTCTGTCAGAGAGCTCAAGTGCTACAACCAGCTACAAATCCCAGGATTCCTTAGGATGGAGCCATGATAGTTAAAGCAGTATCAAACTGCATTAATTCTGCAGTGTGGCAGAAACCTGAGCCCAATGAGTACTCAAAGGCTGCTATCTTGTGAACAATTTATGCTTGTGTAAGGGACACTTACATCGTCATAAGAACTTGGGGGGGGGGGCTGGGCATAATTGGGCATGGATATGGTAGAGATAAACCTCTCTATCAGGAGATCATGTTGTCCTGCTGTCTCCTGGGACAGCTTTTTCTCCTGGTACGGATGCCTTTTGCTGCCATTCCTGCCATTGTCTTGGTGCCTGTTGCCACTTTCCCTCTGCTGCCTTGGCACCTCTGCTGTCTCTTTCTGCTCCTCCTCTTACACTGGTGTAGTTAAGGCCATGAATAGGACTTTGGCAGGGTCACTGAGTCTGACCCAGTGATCACTTGCAGAGGGAGTTGATCTGATATTTCTAAGAATAGAACAGAATCTTTATTACAGTCATAGACCAGCATGGAAGTTTCTAACTAAAGTTTTAATTGATCCCCACTATTGGCTGGGCTGAGGGTTTACAAAATGTTGAGGCATACCTGGCCATCAGGGTGAGGGAAGGGGAGAAGGAGGGAGGGAGGCTCAGCTGGTGATATCTGGGACTAGCCAACCCAAAATTAGGATTCCATGAAGCAGAAATTAGACACCAAGATGTCCCCAGCCTATTTGAGATACAGAAATTGGTCAGGTGGACAACTTTTATTGGGAAGCATCAACAATTTATAGAACTTCCAGTGTACGTTTACAGAGAGAATATGTGCATGGACAAAAAAGTTGGTTCACATAGGTTGCAAGGCGTTCTAGTGAACAGAATCTTTGTAACCATTCTAGCATAAACATCATCATTTTTGTTAGACAAATGGATATTTTCAGGGTAGGACAGTGAGCTTAAAAACTGTTCTTATTGTTTTATCTATGAATTTGACCCTGGGCATAGTTCTTGCAATTACAGCAGCTAGCAGGAAGCAAGTGAGACCAATTCAAAAATGGATTAGAGATTTAAACCTGTAGATTGGTTTCATTTGTAATGGCAAAACATAAATGCTTGAAATACTTTTGCACCCAACAACACTTCACCATTTGCAGCTTGAGGTCCATAGCCTATCAGAAATCTACCCACAGCTTCTTCCCTTACTCTGCTGGCTATCTAGACCAAAGCATGGGAAAGTAACTCTTTTGAACTACAAGTCCTTGAATCACCCAGCCAACATGTTCATGCTAGCTGGAAGAATTCTGGATTTGGTTGTTCAGAAAATGTGCCTTTTTAAGGCCCTGATGTCTGATGCCATAGCAAGCAGCTAACTGGAATTTAAATGGGGCAGTCCCTTGAGGTGCCAGGCAGGATCCAGGACTCTCCTTAGCATCGTCTACCAGAAGCTCTGAGTGAAACTGTGGGGTGGCTTTGGGTCAATTGGTGAAGGACTGGACTTGAGGAGGTCTCCTTTAAATGAAGACACAGGGAGAGATAGATATCATGTCCTCTTCTTTTGGTGGACAGCAAGAGGGACACTTTAAGTGGATCTACTGTTGTAGTTCTAACATCATGATTACACGAGGAACGGGGAAGACGAGGAACAGGTGTGCCCCCAGATGTCTCTGTATCTGGGGAAGTTCCCTCTCCAGCACCAGGAGACACTGGTGTGGGCACACCATGTAATTGGGCACTCGGTCTCTAAAAGGTTGTCATCACTACTCTAAGCGGTTGACAATGTGTAAGCCAATTGTCCCTAACAAACTAAGTACCGTATTTTCCGGCGTATAAGACGACTGAGCGTATAAGACGACCCCCAACTTTTCCAGTTAAAATACAGAGTTTGGGATATACTCTCCATATAAGACTACCCCTCTTCCAACGCACACCAAATAAAAAAAAACATCAGATTTGATTTCAATATGGTAATTTTAATTCAAATGCTTATGACATGCAGGTACTTAGCAAAAACCTTGTTGTATACAAAGCCTGCTTGGACTGGTCAGCTCTCCCTGCCTGCCCAGCCCTCCTGTCTCCAAGACTATCTGAGTGGTAGCTGCTTTCATATGATCGCCACATATGGCGGGGATGCATCCACGGCTGTTTTTGAGCTCCCCCCACTATATGCAACGACCACAGATTCTCCAGTATGGCTCAGAAGTTTCAGCACCTGGCCTATAAAATGACACCCGGCGTATAAGACAACCCCCAACTTTTTAGAAGATTTTCCTGGCTTAAAAAGTAGTCTTATACGCCAGAAAATACAGTACTCATTTTACCAACCTACGAAAGGATGGAAGGCTGTGTCAACCAGGTTTGTGGCTGCAGAACCAGCATTTAATCACTGCGCCACCAGGGCCCTGTTACTGTGTGTAGTGTAATGCAACCACCAACATAACTGCCTGGATGCAGATTTACTCCACAGAAGTATAATATATAAGATCTTGGCCTTAGAGTGGGCTTCATGCTAGCTTGATGTCAGAGAGAATTCTGGTACATATCTATTCTTGCTGAACCATGTCTGTGAAGACCAGTCTCCTTCTTCCCTGATAACTCTATCCAATAACCAAGGCATGTGTTCCCAATAGTAAGTACATTTCTATACTGCTTATAAGTGCACTTAAGCACTCTCTAAGCAGTTTACAATGTGTAAGCTGGGTACTCATTTTAGCAATCTCAGAAGGATGCCAGGCTGAGTTGACCCTGGAGACCCTGAGATCAAACTCACAACCTTGTGACTTGTAGTACAGGCATTTTAACCACTGTGTCACCAGGGCTCCCTATAACTGATTGTGTTCTTGATCAATTACAGTTTGTACTTCTAGATTTCCAAATCTCTGCCCAACCTAATATAGAATTTTCTCTACACCAGGCATTAAACGGCATTGCAACAGTCATTGCTATGGACAATGTGCCAACGTCTGCCACCCCGGCTTGATTCCTACATCCAACTGTGGCTGTCCACATACATCAAATATATGTTGTCTTCCACCACCACCGCCTCCGCCGCCGCCACCACCACCGCCTGTGCCGCCGCCGCCGCCGCCACCACCACCACCACCACCACCTCCACCTAAATGGCACCCGCCTCCACCTCCGCCGCCACCGCCACCACCACCTCCACCTAAATGGCATCCGCCTCCACCTCCGCCGCCACCGCCACCACCACCTCCACCTAAATGGCACCCGCCTCCACCTCCGCCGCCACC
>NC_056522.1:6739916-6808175 GCF_019175285.1 Sceloporus undulatus | reverse complement strand
ACCTCCACCTCCACCTAAATGGCACCCACCACCTCCTCCACCACCACCACCTCCTCCTCCACCTCCACCACCTCCACCTCCTCCACCTCCAAAATGGCACCCTCCTCCACCTCCACCTCCTCCACCACCTCCACCTCCACCCCCTCCTAAATGGCATCCTCCTCCTCCTCCTCCTCCACCACCACCACCTCCACCACCACCACCTCCACCTCCTCCAAAATGGCATCCACCTCCACCACCACCTCCTCCTCCTCCTCCTAAATGGCATCCTCCTCCTCCTCCTCCTCCTCCTCCTCCTCCTCCCCCTCCTCCCCCTCCACCACCTCCTCCTCCTAAATGGCATCCTCCTCCTCCTCCTCCCTCTCCTCCCCCTCCTCCCCCTCCACCACCTCCTCCTCCAAAATGGCATCCTCCTCCTCCTCCACCACCACCTCCTCCTCCACCACCTCCTCCTCCTAAATGGCATCCTCCTCCACCTCCTCCACCACCTCCACCACCACCTCCAAAATGGCATCCTCCTCCTCCACCACCACCACCTCCACCACCACCACCACCACCTCCTCCTCCTCCAAAATGGCATCCTGCTCCACCTCCACCACCACCACCACCTCCTCCTCCTCCTCCTCCTCCTCCACCACCACCACCACCACCACCTCCACCACCACCTCCTAAGTATCACTGGAGGCCACCACACTACAAAGGCTGAGTTCCTGGGGAACCAAAGAAGAGTAACGTCGAGTTCAAAAGCCATCTCTTCTGCACTTGGAAATAGAACATATACCAAAAGTTTTGTTTGTATCTTCTTGTTAAATAATAATAATAATAATAATAATAATAATAATAATAATAATAAGTGTTTAGACCATGCAAGCCCAGTTTGCATTCTTCCTTAGAACAAATAGTGACATTGGAGGTATTCTATATGTTTATTGGTCAGAATTGCATTGGTGTCTTAGGCATGGGTGAGTTCGCCTGACAAAGTGATTGGACTGTTTTGGTCTGATGTGGAATGTCTGCATTCAGTGCAAGACTGCAAGAGTGGTCCCATTTCACATGGTGGTGCATGGACATTTGGTTGTGCATGCTCTCCTAGTTCAATTGAGCAATACTTCCACTCAATGGAAGTGTTGCATAGCACAATCAGCCCACATCCTGCTAGTGACATATGCAAGCAAAAGTCCACCTTACACTTCCTTGCCTTAAAAATTGTACTAAAGCATGGAGACACACTGTATTTAGAGCCACCAGACTCCATGGGTCATAGCTGGGAGGATGCTGAAGGACTGTTGGACTCTACCTTCAACCTGGAAACTTTTCAACATGAATATTAGATTTGGACAGAATGAACCATGGGCTTTGGAATTAACAAAGCATGTGCAGGGGGCAGGTGACAGAGAAAGACCACACTTGTTTCTGAGCAGCATGATTCCACAAGAGTCGTTATAAAGTGTGTATACCTCTTGGGAGCTGTTCAGAAATCTTTGTTTCCTTTCACTATGGAGACTATTTATCCTTGCACACCAGGATAGCAATAGCAACAGAAATAGCATTTACATATCTATTCCGCTTATCAGTGAGCTCAGCACTCTCTAAGCGGTTTACAATCTGTAAGCCAATTGCCCCCAACAAGTTGGGTACTCATTTTATCGACCTGCAAAAGGATGGAAGCTTGAGTCATCTTTGCAGCCCTGGAATTGAACTCACAACCTTGTGGCTGCAGTACCAGCATTTAACCACTGCACACGAGGACTCATAGAATCATAGAATCATAGAATCGTAGAGTTGGAAGAGACCACTAGGGCCATCCAGTCCAACCCCCTGCCATGCAGGAAATCCAAATCAAAGCATCCCTGACAGATGGCCATCCAGCCTCTGTTTAAAGACCTCCAAGGAAGGAGACTCTATCACCCTCCGAGGAAGGAGTGCATTCCACTGTCGAACAGCCCTTACTGTCAGGAAGTTCCTCCTAATGTTCAGGTGGAATCTCTTTTCCTGTAGCTTGCATCCATTGTTCCGGGTCCTGTTCTCTGGAGCAGCAGAAAACAAGCTTGCTCCCTCTTCAATATGACATCCTTTCAAATATTTAAACAGGGCGATCATATCACCTCTTAACCTTCTTTTCTCCAGGCTAAACATCCCCAGCTCCCTAAGTCGTTCCTCATAAGGCATGGTTTCCAGACCCTTCACCATTTTTGTCGCCCTCCTTTGGACATGCTCCAGTTTCTCAATGTCCTTTCTGAATTGTTGTGCCCAGAACTGGACACAATATTCTAGGTGGGGCCTGACCAGAGCAGAATAAAGTGGCACTATTACTTCTCTTGATCTAGACACTATACTTCTATTGATGCAGACTCCTTTAGGAATATAAGATGAAGAGTACATCCCCAGTCCCTAGCTCCCCATGCACCACGCTGAAGATTATCACACAGGGATAGGATAAAGACAGGATCACTCTCCTGTCTTTATCCCATCATTGACTGTGATTCTGCAAAAGGCTTTCAGATCGCAGCGCTATTGTCCCGTCATTGAAGAGGCAATGCATTAACGCGAGCTCCCGTTAATGCAAAATGCCGAGCAATGCTGCCTCAATGATGGGACAATGACAGGATCTGCACAAACTCTTTCACATGATCACAGTCAATTGCACTTTCTGTAAGGGATAATGTCCGGATAAGCACAACATCATATGAAAATCTTCCCATGATCTTGCTATGAGGATGGGAAAAGTACGAAACAAGGACGTTTCATCCCATCTAATAATCCCCTCAGCCTTCTGCCAGCCCAGTCTTTCTTCCAAGGGGGTTGCCTATCCCTCCCCAGTCAGGCCTGCTTTCCCTTTCCTTCCCTTGTCTCTTGCTACTTCTCAGTGAGATTTTGCCTCGCAAGCTGTATCCTCAATTGCACAATCTTATTTTATTGTACTTGGAACATGGAAGGAGAAATGGTTCACTCTCACCCGTTAATTGTCTGCTTCCATCTTTTGTGATTCCCCCGGCTGTGACGTAGCCATTGCCAAAGCAGATTAGACCAAGGCCACATCAAAGCCCCCAGACTCCCCACAGTACTGGACAGTAGCAGAGGAAGCTGAGCATGAGTCCTCCACAACACACCTTGTTAGCATCGCAGCACACTGGGGCCCTCTGGGAGGCAGGTGGGGGAAGGTAAGCAGGAGGGCCTCACAGAGAAGGAACAACTTCCTGACTGCTTCAGGTCATCACTTTGGGCAATGGGGTGTGAGATTTGATTACCTTTCTGATAGAATCTTTGCTCGCAAACCTCCAGCCATTAAGGGATGTGAAATCAGCTGCAGTGATGACTGGTGGCACCCATTTCAATAGGATGCTGAATCTCCTCTGAGGTGGTCTTTCTGGTGGCTTAAAAAGAAGTTTCAAAGGTGCTGGACCTATTTGGGGACTACGGGCCAATGCAATGCAATAACCAACATAACTACCCTAATGCAGATTTACTCTATGGAAGCCTGTTCTCAGAATGGGCTCTAGGCTGGCTTGAACAGTTGTTTTAAAGTCTGGTATAAAACCTAGAGTGGACTCATGGCCACTCTTGACATGAGAACCACCAGTTGCTGCTTATCAGTTGGCCACAGTGGCTGGTTAACAGTGCAGGAGTTCATCAATGCTGGCACATGGCAGAATTGACACCAAGGCATTTTCTAGTAATGCCCAAGACCTAGTGACCCAGAAGCTGTTGCTGCTGTTCCCTGGGCTGATACCTTTCTGATGGGTATAGTGATGGTAACTACATATATTCTCTTGCTGCTGTTTGCATCATAACAAGAATGGGGAACATGTGGACTACACTTCTAAAGCCAAGTGATAGGGATGATGTAGGTTGTAGTCCAATGCCAACAACATGTGGAGGGCCATACATTGCCCACTCCTCAGTATCATCATCTCTTACCACCATAAACATCATCTTAGTATCCTAGAATCCTAGAATCACACAGTTGGAAGAGACCACAAGGGCCATCCAATCCAACTCCCTTCTGCTATGCAGGAAGACACCATCAAAGCACTCCTGACAGATGGCCTTCCAGTCCCCAGAAAGAGATTCTACCACATTCCAAGGCAGCTTCCACTGTCAAGCAGCTCTTACCACCAGGAAGTTCTCCATAATGCAGAACTTCCTGAGAATAAGAGCTGTCCAACAGTGGAACAAACCCCCTTGGTGTGTAGTGGAGTCTCTTTCTTTGGAGGTTTTTAAATGGAGGCTGGATGCCCATCTATCGAGAGTGATTTGATTGTGTTTTCCTGCATGACAGGGGGCTGGACTTGAGGTCCCTTGAGGTCCCTTCCAACTCTATGACTCTATGTCCACCTCCAGTCCACCTGCCTTGGTCCAGGCCTTGGAGGTAGAGAGGAACTGCTGGACCTCATCCCCTTCCCCTCCACTACTCACTTCTCCTTTTGTGTCATGTCTTTTTAGATTGTAAGCCTGAGGGCAGGGAACCGTCCAATTAAAAAGACTGTATGTACAGCGCTGTGTAAATTTACAGCGCTTTATAAATAAAGGTTAATAATAATAATAATAATAATAATAATAATAATAATAATAATATGTTTCCTAATGCTCTGCCCCGTCAGTTGCAGGTGAGTCCTTCTGCTGGCTGAGGCTGCTTTCCAACAGGGAGAGCTGGCTGAGGCTGTTTTTCACCTGGAGGACTTAGAATCATAGAGTTGGAAAGCCACGAGCCCCATCCAGTCCAACCCTCCTGCCGTGCAGGAACTCACAATCAATCTCACAATCAAAGCATCCCATCTTCTACATGATGTTCCTTCACATATTTAAAGGTGGCTGTCATGTCACTTCTCAGTCTTCTTTTCTTCAAGCAAAACATTTTCAATTCTACAAATTATTCAGTATAAGGCACGGTTTCCTGGCCATTGATAATCTTGGTTTCCACTCTCTGGACATATTCCAGCTGGTCAGTATCCTTCTTCACTTGTGATGTAAATTCAATAAATAGAACTAAAACGTACAAAAGATTGGCAACAAAAAGAATTAAACCAATAGCAGTATGAAAACAATTTAAGACATACAATTAGAAACAATGACTTTATTTGGTAAAAGTTATTAAAATATGACTGTCACATCACATCTCCCCCCCAAACACACACCCCTCCCTTAGACGTGCCACATGCGAGCTGAGTTCCAGAATTTTAACCATTTTGCTCTCTCTCCTCTAATCATTCCAGCTTGTCAATATACTTATTGAACTGTGGTGCCCAGAGGTCTGACCAAAGCAGAATTGAATGACACTACGACTTCCTTCCGTCTAGACATTATACCTGTTGATGTAGGTTAGAATCACATTGGATATTTTGGCTGCCACTTCACACTGTAGACAAATGAAATGTGTAGATCAAGAGAGAGCAAATGTAGTGAAGTCATTTTTCTGATTTGCTGTCAACTTAACTTTCACTTAAAGCAATCCTATGAATGAGAGACATCCAAGTCACTCTGTTACCAACAGCCCTGCTCAGCACTTCCAAATTCAAGGCAGCCATAGCTTCCTTAGCTGAATCATTCTAGCTGTTATGGGGTCTTCCTTTTCCTCCAATTTTATTGAGCATTATTATCTTTTCCAGTGAGTCATGCTGTCTCATGATATGTCCAGAGTATCACAGAATCATAGAATCACAGGGTTGGAAAAGACCACAAGGACCATTCAGTCCAACCCATTCTGCTATGCAGGAAGACTCCATCAAGACATTCCTGACAGATGACCATCCAGCCTCTGTTTAAAAACCTCCAGAGAAGGACTCCATCACACTCCAAGGGAGTGTGTTATACCATAAAACATATTGCCATTCCTCCTAATGTTGAGGTGGAATCTCTTTTCCCGTAGCTTGCATCCATTGTTCCAGGTCCTGTTCTATGGAGCATCAGAAAGCAAGCTTGCTACATCTTCAATATGACACCCTTTCAAATATTTAAACAGGGTTATCCTATCACCTCTTAACCTTCTCTTCTCCAGGCTAAAGATGCCCAGCTCCCTAAGCCACTCCTCATAGGACATGGTTTCCAGACCTTTCACCATTTGGGTCACCCTCCTCTGGACATGCTTCAGCTTGTCAATATCCCCCTTGCATTTTGGTGCCTTTCGTGTTTTCTGCCCAAGAGCAGGACCTTACATTTCTCCTTGTTGAAATTCATTTTGTTTGGCCCAGCTGTCTGATCTTTCAAGGGCATTTCAAATTCTCATCTTGTCGTCTAGGGTTCTAATGTGGTGTTATCAGCAAATTTGATACGCATGTCCTCTACTCTATCACCCAAGTCATTGATAAAGATGTTGAATAGCATTGGGCCCAGGACACCGTACTAGTCACTTCTCTCCAGGATGAGGAGGGGCTATTGGTGAACACCCTTTTAGTCATCTTGACTTCTAGGGAGACCTCAGACTTGATTTGCACGGTATCCATTGAACTGTCCTCCAGTGCCACATTTCAAATGATTCTCTTCCTGCGCACTTTCGTCACTGTTCAGGGCTTCCCCTTCCTTTTCTCTCACCAAAGGTGCCTGGATGAATTACATTTCCATCATTTTTTTTGTGGGGGATGATAGGCCAGGAAAACTTAACAGTTTTATTTTATAAAAATAAAAAACAATTAGAAATATGATGGTCTGGATGACCCTGACTTTGTATGCAATATGTTCAATTGTTGTAGAGACAAGAGACAATTTTCACCCCTGCGGATATTTATTTCATATCCCTCCTTTCTTGTTGTACTGGACCCAAGGCAAGTTACAAGCATTTTTAAAAAGGCGTACAGTTTTAAAAATTATTTATACATTTAAAACTATGTCTAATAAGAACGATACAAAAAACAAATCTATGCAACAACTAATAATACACACATTGCAAAAAAACCACCCTAACACAGCTACAACTGCAAACTACTAGATGTAGTTTTTAAAATTCTAAATGTTTAACGGAACTCTTTAATTCTTTTAAAAACCTTTTAACAAAAATGTTTGGTATAATTATTTTATCAAACACACATACACACACACACACACACACGAATATATCAACATGTAAAAACTACATCTAATAACAAAACATCTGTAGAGGTAATAATACACACATTGGGGGGGGGGAACCTAACAAAAGAACTACCATAACTAAAATGTCATTTTTAGATGTAGTTTTTAAAATGTTGCCTATATATATATATATATATATATATATATATATATATATCCCCTATAGAACTGTGGAATGTGTAGTTTGAGGAGGCACCACAGTGCTCTGACAGATCAGTAGTTTGTAGTTTGGTGAGGTATTCAGATCAGCCTGAATACCTCACCAAACTACAAATCCCAAGACTCTGTAGGAAAAAGTCAGGGCAATTAAAGTGGTTTCCAACTGCTTTAATTCTGCAATGTGGCTACACCTTAAGAAACTCCACCAACCTGACCTCCCTGAAACTTGTGCCCTGCTTGCCAACAGAATGGACCTCCTTCTCCCCACTGCAGCTGAGGTCTGGTAAAGTAAGTGGGGAGGGAGTTGCAATTGTGGCAACAGTCTCACAATTGTGGCTATGTAGTAACCGTAAATACAAAACAGTTACCTAGATTTACTCCTCTGTAACTGCATGGCATCTTTTGTGTTGGACTACAACTCGGGAGACCAGGGGTCAGTTCTCACTTTGGCCATGAAAGCCAGTGTGTGACCTTGGGCAAAACACATGCTCTCAGCTTCAGGGACAGCAATGGCAAATCTGAACAAATCATGCCAAGAAAAATCCATGACAGGTTTGCCTTAGGGTCACCATAAGTCAGAAATGACTTGAAGACACACAACAATAACAAATACATCTGAGGAAATAGACTCAAGTCTAGGAAAGCTCATGCTGCCAACTTCTTTCTTTCAGTTAGACTCAAAGGTGCTACAAGATCTCTCTACACAGTGATTCTACAGACTAACATGGCTATATCTTTGAATTCTAACAATAACAAACTGTTCTGTATTTCCAGTTGCTAGTCGCCATTGTAACCCTTTTGCCACAACTGTACCACCCCAAAACTTATTTTACCAAGCTTCAGCCAAACGGGGAGAAGGTGCTCCATTCTGCAGCCAAAGGTGCATGGATTTTTCTCAAATTTATTTTTATTGTTCCCCAATATGTAATCACACCTTGGTCAAATATATAGAATTTTCAATATTTAGGGTAGCAGGAAGTTAAATGCAAAGAAATCCAATTATCACAATAAACAATTACAATATTAATATGCAATAATAAATGATATATAATAATAATCAGTATATCTAAATAAATCAAACATTACTCCCTGGACCAGTTTAAAAAGGGGCTTAAAACTTTTCTGTTCCAGCAGGCTTACCCCTAACATTCCAATGTAACCCCCTTCTCTCTCCTCATTGTTGCTGTATTTGGTGCTAGTTGGATAATTTTTTACCTGTATTTTAATAGCTGTTATAATTGTGTACTTTCTGTATTTTAATTTTATTGTTATTGATTGTATTGTGTTTTTTTACTGTTGTAACCTGCCTTGATCCCAGGAAAGGCGGGCTAAAAATAAAGTTTTTATTATTATTATTTATAAATAATTATAATCTATTGAACCAATGGGGGTAGTGACAGACAAAATAACTAATGCAGAACTATAATTAACGCCTATTTCCCATATTCTGTTCCTCATACCACAATACTTTTAATAGCCATTTTATATCATTTCTTGCTTTGTCTCTATCTTACACACCACTGTACTTTTGTTTGGGCAACATCTTAACCCTATATTCCATCTCCGTTCCTTTATCATTCTCAGCTTTCTTTTCCATCCATCCTCAAGCTTTCTGCATGTTCCCGACTCTTCACTCTTCCATAAAGCCTTCTTCCAATCCCCTTCTTGTTCTTATTCCTTTATTTTCCTTCTTTAATTCCCTCTCCTTTTTTTGCCCCCTTTTCCTTCCTTCCCCTTCCTTTTCTCTCACCAAAGGTGCATGGATGAATTACATTTCCATCAATTTTTTGTGGGGGATGATAGGCCTGGAAAAGCAACTGCAATAGAGTATTGGCCAACGTTAATATTTTCTTTTCTTTTCTTTCAAGTATCCTGTTTCAGTAAAAGCGTATCTGCAGGTCTTTGCACCATGCATTGCAGAAGTGTTAAGCCGAAAAGCTCTGGCTGGACCTTTCCCTTAGCCCTTGGGCCTCTGAGCTACAGCACCACAGCCACCATTGCTGCTGTGCCAAAGCCAAAACAAAGTAGGAGACATTTAGCCCTGAAAATGAGTGCCAAGCTCCAAAGCTCTCATGCGGCGCTGACACATTTTTATATCCCATGCAGGAGACTTTTTCACGTCGAGGCTGTTTTGCTCGAGGGATCGTGGCAGTGAGCGACAGCAAGGGGAAACTGCACCTGGAAAACAACAGTGTTAACCCAGGTCAGGAGTGGAGCTCCCAGGAGCGTCAGAGATAATCACAGCCTTTCCCACCGCTGATATCTGGTGGCAGGCTGACAGAACTGAGGTCATCAATATATTTCGCTTGGAGAATATATGCCAGCGTGGTGCTTCACTTGTGCATACAGACTTTAAATATGAAACCCAGTGTCTCATGCAGGAAAGCGCATCTCCTTGGCTCCCTCTCTTAATTTGGAATAGAAATCAATTCCTATTCTGCACCCACTGACCCCAAATGTTTAAGATTTTTTGCTAAATGAAGGTCATGAATATTCTTTTCATGTTCTTTGGGAACGTATGACATTCAGTATCAGCTCTCCATGCTGGTGGCTCCGAAGTCTGTGGAATAGTGAATTTATGCTGGGTTTCAGGATTAACCTTTACGTGTGCGATCCAAAGGCACAGAATTTATTTGGGGAATAAGGTCTGGAATGCTGTTAGAGAGATAAACGTGCCAACGACAGTAATGATTGCACAATGGACATATTCTGCAGATAGTGGTAGACACAGAGTTGTGGAGACAGCATATTCACCTGTGCCATACCTTCGCAAGTTATGTATTGTACATTACATATTGTGGTTTTGCATCCTACACTTTGTGTTGCGGTTGCGCATTGTGAATTGTGATTGTGCATTTTATACTTTGCATTGTGCTTATATACTCTGGCGTGGTTGTGCATTACATATTGTGGATTAATTATACTGATGTTTATCACACTATGCTCTTAAAGAGGTACTATTCCAGTGTGACTCCTCTAGCAGCCTCCTGTTGCATGCTGGGATTGGCAGTTTTAAGGAGGGGTATTTAGAATTCTCAGGCAGAGAAGTTCAGCTCCTTAAAACTGCCAATCCCAGCATGCAACAGGAGGCTGCTAGAGGAGTCACACTGGAATAGTACCTCTTTAAGAGCTCGTCTGATAAACACCATTGTGACATAGTCATTTGACATATGTCATACAATGCATGGGGGCTGTGTAGCGGTCATGTAAGATATCTCCATGCAAAAATATTTACACTAGGCTGAGGGAATATTGGATTGCATCCAGGTTTTGACCTCTTGGCTGTGTGTGTGTGTGTGTGCATGGGTGTTCATGTGTGCATGCCTTCAAGTTGTTTGTTGACTTATGGCGACCCCCATGAATTTCATAGGGTTTTCTTAGGCAAGGAATCCTCTGAGATGGTTTTGTCAGTTCCTTCCTCTGCTTCTAAGAACAGACAAGATCTGGTTTTTTGGACTTCAAAAAACAGAACATCAATTGCAGGCAACCTGGTTATACACTCATAAAACTGCAACTAGAAGGAAAGTAAGCTTGGGGGTAGCCAGTCCAAGGGCATGATTTACACTTGAGTAAGTTGGCTGCTGCTAAGCAGATCTAGGCCTGTGCCTTATGCTTGGATAGGAGACTACCTGGCAAAGGCATGGATCCAAGGTTGAATTCCATGGTGGAAGAAAGACAGGGGAAATTAAAGAGTTTCCTAATGGAAAAGGGGACTGAGCTGCTGATTCAGTAACCCCAAGGATATTCTGGGGGGATTGCTGCAATAAAGCCAGCACTGTGTAAATTAGCGGTGGGCAAAAACCATGGACCAGAGGTGACCTTAAGTGCAGCTGCTGAAGACCTCCCAGAAGACTCCCAAAGCCCCCAGACTCCCCAACATATTTGGACCAATTTTTGAATGTTTGGGGGGGGGGGCTCAAAAACCAGCCAAGAACATTTTATGGACATACAGTCAATGGCCTTCAGGTAGCTGCACTGGAACAAAAACATTTCAAGGGAAGACTGGAATGAGAAATAGCTGCACTGTGGTATATTCATAAATTCTAGTCCATTGGCAGAAGTATGAATAGAGATACTACAGCATGGTGTAGTGGTTTGAGTGTTGGTCTAAGAACCTGGAGGCCAGAGTTCAAATCTCCGCTCAACGATGGAAACCCACTGGATTACCCTGGGCAAGTCACACACCCTTGGCCTCAGAGGTTGACAAAGGCAAACCTGCACTGAACAAATCTTGCCAAAAAAGCCCATGATAGGCTCATCATCATAACATTGCCATAAGTTGGAAATGACTTGAAGACACACAGCAACAAACAAAATTGGAGCAAGTTGCTGGTCTGCTACCTGACCTGCAGAGTTGCACAAGCCCTTGTCTTGAAATGACCCACAAAACCTGGAGAATTTGTACCCTTGTCTCTTGCTTGGAGACGACTCAAAAATACTGGGGACTCAGGGGCAAGCTCTAAGACTTGGGAACCCTAGTTGTAGCTAATGAGTTCAATATGATTCCCTGGCACATTAGGGAAAAAGTGCTGATCTCCAACATCAGCTAGCTTGAGGACCAACTGGGTTGTGACAGTTAAGCAGCAAACCTGCTAAACCTGCTAAAAACTTTTGCTGAGAAGCTCAAACCTTTCATCCACATGGGAAATAAATCCATAAAACCCTTCCATCTCTTAAACCCATGTTTCACTCGCAAGATTAGGGTGATCAGAGGAAGCTATCATTCTAGGCTGCTATAAAAGTGACAACTGTAATGTGCTGTATATGGAACAGACCTTGAAGACAACCTGGAGATACCAGTTGATGCAGATTGTGGCCCCTTGCATGATTCTTGAGACCAGACAAGCAGAACCTAGGGCATGACTGCATTTGAGGAAGTGGATTGAAATCCACAAAAGTTAATGCTAAAATAAACTACCTGTAGTTAATTTTAAATAAGCCACTAGACCCATTCCTCTCCTACCCACCCCTTTCCACTTCATGCTGAAACAGATTAACATGGCTGTATCTTTGAAAAGTGATGAAGGATGATGAGAAAGGTGCAAATAACGGATAAGGCAGAGGAACAGTTTTGCATATTCAAATGCATACCAGTGTGTTTGTATTAGTGCTCTTTGTAGGAAAATGATTATTATTACTCATATTATTTCCTGCCTAAGATCTACTATCTTTAAAAATAAAAATCAAGGAACAGTACTCTGCAGGTGATGGAGCAGACAAGAGCACCTGCATCTCTGAAACACCTGTGGGCTGGATTACATTTGATTTGTTCACCTTTCTTCTAATGATTCTATGAGTCTAAGTTTGGATCTGAATTCAGCTCAACTGTTGGACTGGCTGGGGGATTCTGGGTGATGGGGGGATTTTGGGATTTGTATTCCAATTTTTCCTTGTGTTTGCAAGCTCTGATGCTGATGCACAGGAGCTCCTTGTCAAATGTGTTATGTTTTGATTTGGCAGAAATATGTTTCCCTCCTACGTGGTAGATATTAAATGCTGGATTAGCATATGGCTTCTGCTGACAGAGTTTAAACTGAGCACCACCACCCACAATCCCACCCACACCTCTCTCTTAGCTTGCTGAGAAGTGTCATTGTAGTGGGAGACTGGGAACCAGTCCAAATTCTTGGTGTTGCTGTGATCCTTCTGGAGATGATGTAAGTGAGGAAGACTCCCTAGAGAGCAAAGTAACACTCTACAAGAGTGTGAGACAGCCTTAGTGGCAGAGCTTGGGGAAGTTACTTTTCTTGGACTTTGTTGTTGTTATTTGGACTTCAGCATGTGACACACTACAAATGAGAGACCTCCAGGTTTACTAGTCATCAACTTGCTAAGGTCTTGCAAACACAAGGAAGCCCTGGCTTCTTTGGACTTTTTCACACAATGGTTGAAAAATGGAATTAGAGCAAGATAGCAGTATCTGTGGCCGTACCTTGTCACACAACATTGTGTCTGTCTGATAGCTGATCTGTAGTCCATCCTGGGTCTCATTCTTACTTACAAATAAATTGGTGTGCAATCTGAATCGATGGATCGATTCAACATCAGAGCATGGTTCATACTACATTTGCCCCGATTGCATTTTCTTGCTGCAAAATAAATTAAAATAACCCACTTGTGGTTCAAACTGATGAATGATCGATTCAAAATGGACCAGCTCCAGCTGGCCAAAGGGCAAATTTAAATCGATTCTGATCCACATCTGGTTCACACTTGCGCAGAATCGATTTATCCAAAAAGTTGTGGGGGAAAATCAGCATCAAAAAGACGCAGGTTAATGGGTCTAGCACATGGCCCCCCTCTCCAGTTCGCTTGAGTGAATTGATTCAAGTGGGTACCAGGGTCATTTGAACCAGTTCAACCCAATTTGTGATCCGGTTTAAAAGGTAGTGGGAATCAGGCCCTGGCGTTATCCAAGATATTGAATGATATCCCTAAAGTATGTCCAGCACCTTATATAGCTGCTCTATATTTACTGAAACCCAAGAGTGGATTCATTGCCCTGCTGACATGGGAGCATCCAGCCACCACTGGGAACTTCCCAGCTTGCTGAACTCTCTCCCCCTCCATAACAAGGCAAGCCCTTAAGATAGCTTCTTTAGTTCACACTAAAACCTAAAGCAGATTCGCCATCCATCCCGGCACAAGAGCCACCAGTCAGTACTGAACGGATCAGCCTTTGACGTTGATGCAAGACAAATCCCAGAATCAGGGGCTGTGTGATGTTCAGCTCAACGGCTTCTCTCTCTTTTGTCATTTCAGCTTTTTTCTTTTCTGGCCTAAAACTGCCAACCATGGTTATCCTCTCAGAGCTTTGAACCTGAGTAGTGTGCGGTGGCCCGTAGCTGGAGGATATAGTAGATACCTCCCTCCTTTCTCTGAAGCTGCTCGGTTCTTCTCCTCTGCCCATTCCTCAGCTTTGCCTTCATATTCGTCAAACCTCATCAAAGTGACCAACATTCCCTGGAGAGGCAGCTCTTGCCCGTCTCCCCTGGTCCTTGCCTCACGACACCCCAGGGCCATGTGCAGAGATCAGTGGATAATCCCCCAAGGATCTGCCCTCTCCTCCTTTGCTGCTGGAGTTTTCCTTTAGGTGGAAAGTTACTTTTTTGAAAATTATTTTTATTGAAGTCTTAAAACACAATATGTATATACATACACATATCTAATGGACATACACTTAAGCACATGAACATATACACCTAAACATTTAAACACTGATCCCTACCACCCACCTTTTATAAAACTAACTTGCAAGCCCCAACCTACATATTTTACCATCCCCAAACTGCCTTCCTCGCTTTGGTAAAATTGAATAAAATACTTCTCATTTTTCTCAGAATGTATTTTCCTCAACTGTTCATTAATACCCCTCATACTGTTTTCTTATTTTCATTTTAACCAATTTCCCATTGTTATGCAACCTTGCCTTTGTTGATGAACATTACTTTCTTTAAAACGCACATGTCTCTCCTGCTAATTCTCAAATCCATAAATAGTTACATCTCCTCGATATCCTTTTGTATATTCTGTAAAGAGGCTCCAAATAGCTAAAAAAAAAAAAATTCTATAGCGTTCCCTTTAATCAAGTTCGTTAATTTTCCATTTCTATAATTTCCATTAGTTTTTCCACTTACTTTTTTTTTTAAAACAAACAAGTAATGTGTAATTCCACTTCATTTTCTAAACAAAGTATTTATTTCATTTTTTTATTTATTAAAGTATTTTTCTCCTGCTCTAAATCCAAAATTCTCAGGTGGAAGGAGCTCTCTCGCCAGCTGCCGAGGAAGGATGAAGCTATGCCTGGCGGCTCTTCTCTCCCTCAAAGGCCAGAGCAATGGCAGTCGGAACATGGAGGGAGGACCTCTCACCAGCCATTGGGCCAAGGCATCATGGAGCTGGAGTTACACAGCAGCGGTGCTTCACAGTCCTGGTGTGAATGCCACACAACTGAAATGAGATGCCAAATGTGCAGCTGAATGCACATCCAAATGCACATGTGCACTCATGCTTCCATACACAAGGGTACTGCTTTCACAATTGGACTTCTGCAGCCTTGAGCTGAATGTGGACTGTTGTTGTTGCTGTTAGCTGCTTTTGAATCAATCTCGACTCATGACGACGCTGTGAATGATACATCTCCAAGCCCCCCTATCCTCTATCTCCCTCCTCAGGTCCTACAGGCTCAGGCCTATGGTTTTCCTGACTGAATATATCCATCTGGCATGCGGCCTTCTTCTCTTTCTATTTCCATCTACCTTGTGGACTATCTGCATCAAATACAAATGTCCAGCTGGTTCCATAGGGGAACTTACACCTATACAAGATAAGAATAGGATCTCATCCATTAAGTTACTTGGTGCCCTGAGCATTAATTTTCAATTGCTTTCTGTTATTATTTTGAAGAGGAAAAACCCCTTAGGTTGACAAGAGAATGGCATAAAACGTGTTGTCAGAACGTTTCCCGATAAGCCACTAACGCCCTTTGAAGTAACATTAGAAAGTAGCTAGAAGCTCTCACTCATTAGAATAAGTAACCTTGCTCTTACTTGTTACATTGTTTTTTTAAAAAAAGCACAACTTGGTTACACTTTGGATGCCAAAAAAATAACTAGCTAGAAGTAACTATCTTACTACTATGCTCTGTTATTGTTATTTGCTGTTGTGTGCCTTCAAGTCCTTCCTGATTTATGGTGACCCTAAGGTGAAGCTATCACAGAGTTTTTGGGGACTGAGAGTTTGTGACATTATTATTATTATTATCCTTTATTTATATAGCGCTGTAAATTTACACAGCACTGTACATTCAATCTTTTAGACCAGGGGTAGGCAAGCTTTTTGAGCCGGGGGCCGGGTTGCTGTCCCTCAGACAACTGGGGGGCCGAAGCCAAAAAATAAATAATTAAATTTTTTTAAAAAATTAAATATATAAATAAACTGGGACAAATGTAGGACAAAATTTTCAAATGGAGGACACGCAGAAAAATTTGCTGATTTTTAAAAAAATGTTAATATAAATGCATATTTCTGAGGCTTCTATAGACAATTGCCCCCAAAAGGCCCCAGTGGCAATCGGCGGCAGGACCGGGCTGGGGCCGGTCCCAAGGCCTTGCCGGGCCAGATCCGGCTCGCAGGCCGCAGGTTGCCTACCCCTGTTTTAGATGGTTCCCTGCTCTCAGGCTTACAATCTAAGAAGACACGACACAAAAGGAGAAGGGAGTGGTGGTGGGGAATGGGATCAGGTCCAGCAGTTCTTCTCCACCTCCGAGGCCTGGACCAAGGCAGATGGACTGGAGGAAGGGCTTGGCTTCTTAATGGATGGTTAAAAGGAGGCTTCCTGGGTCAGAGAGGGGCTCGCCTCTGGGAATGCTTCTCTAAACAATATAGTCTTTAACTCAGTTTTGAAACTGGGTAGAGAAGTGATGAGGTGTGCATGTGGGGGAAGAAGGTTCCAGGAGTAGGGGGCAGCAAGCGAGAAGGGACGAATTCGTGAGGGGGCAGTGGTAGTCCTACACTGTGACAGGAGACCTTGACTACCAGAGCGGAGGGTGCGAGTAGGAATGTAAGGAGAAAGAAGGTCAGATAAGTAAGGAGGGGCCAATCCATGGAGGGCTTTGAAAGTCAATAACAAAAGCTTGTACCGGATGCGGAAGGGGAAGGGGAGCCAATGAAGGGAGGAGAAAAGAGGAGAAACATGGTCAAAGCTGCGAGCGGATGTGACAATATGGGCAGCTGAATACTGGACAGATATTAAAGGATGGAGGTGTGAAAGAGGAAGCCCTGTCAGAAGGAGGTTACAATAATCTAGTTGCGAAACCACTAGGGCATGGACTAGAGTCTTGGCAGTAGAGGCTGAGAGGAATGGATGGATCTTGGCAATGTTGAGGAGAAAGAATCTACAGGTCTTGGCGGTGGCCTGGATCTGGGGAATAAATGACTGAGAAGAGTAAAAAATGAAGCCAAGACTGCGGGCTTGATGAACCGGTTGAATAGAAGTGTCGTCGACAGAAACAGAAAAGGAATAATGAAGGGTGGGTTTAGGTGGAAAGACGAGAAGCTCAGTCTTAGACATGTTGAGCTTCAAGAGCCGAAGCCGCATCCACTGAGAGATGGCAGTCAGACAAGAAGAAACTTGCTGTTCAAGCCCCGTCGAAAGGTCAGGGGTGGAGAGATACAGCTGAGTGTCGTTGGCGTACAGATGATAGGAGAAACCAAAAGAACTGATGAGTTTACCTAGGGACACTGTGTATAGAGAGAACAGAAGGGGACCCAAGACAGAGCCCTGGGGAACTCCAACAGATAGGGGAACAGAGGATGAAGTCTGACCACCCGTGACCACTGCAAAAGATCTGTTTAACAAGTAAGATTTAAACCAGTCGAGAGCAGAGTTGGAGAACCCAAGGTCAGAAAGTAAATCAACCAGGAGACAGTGATCAACAGTGTCAAAGGCCGCAGACAAATCAAGAAGAATGAGAATAGAGTAGAGGCTGTTTGTCTTGGCCCGCAAGAGATCGTTTGAGATCTTGGTGAGGGCTGTCTCTGTAGAGTGCCGTGGGTGGAAGCCAGACTGGAAAGGGTCCATGATGGAGTTGGCTTCAAGAAACTTAATACAGCGAGAATAAACTACCTGTTCTAGGACCTTAGAAAGAAAAGGAAGAGAAATTGGGACGATAGCTAGACAAAGAAGAGGGGTCGAGCGAGGGTTTCTTCAGAATTGGGGAAACGAGAGTATGTTTGAAGTCAGAAGAAGAAGACTTGTCCTGGAACCAAACCCCAGTGGATACCAAAGGCCCACTATATGTATGCATGCATGTGTGTTGCTGGAGAGTATAGTTAGGAGCGTGTTTTTGTAACTGTGCTCTGTTCATGGGTTTCCCAGTTTAGCATCAGCTTTGCCGCTGGGAGAACAGAACACTGAACTAAATAGGCCTTTGGTGTGATCCAGCATGGCTCTTATGTTCTTATGCCTAATCTGCCTTTTAGAAGGGATGGCCATTATGGCATCTTGTGATGAATCCCATAGTTTAACTATGCACTGCATAAAGTAGTACTTCCCTTTGGCTGTCCTGAATTTACCACCATTCAGCTTAATCGGATGACCCCATTTTTCCTGGTATTAAGGGGGGGGGGGGGGGGAATGCCTCCCTATACATTTTCCCCACACCACACAGGATTTTACACACCTCTCATATACTCCCCCCACACTTGCTTTAGAAATTAAACAGACACCAATATTGACAGCCTCTCATCAAAGATGAGTTTGTGCTCTGCCTCTGGTTTTACCTTTTTGTTTCCTTTTCCAAGCTGCACAACATTATTTTTAAAATGCGGCAGTGAACAGAAGTGTGCATGGATACATCAGGGGTGGAAAGAACATTTGTAATGATTTCTTGTTAGGATGGAAAAAATATGAGATTCCCGACAGTTAGGAAACCCCACTGGAAAGAATAACAGACCAGTGGGAATTTTGTGCAGTTTTCCCCTGGTATTCAAACATCCGGATGTATTGTAGAGGAATTATTATATGAAGGAAAAAACATGTGGGTTGTTGGGAACATTCTACAAAAAACTGTTTTCTAATCAGAAAATGGATTTACTGATCAGAAAATACTATGCTGGGGGTGTGTGTGTAGAAAACCCACATGTTCTCCTCTACAATCCCTTTGCAATACTTTGGGACTTTTGAACACAGGGGAAATACTTTGGAAGAATGTTTATTTTCTCCCACTGTGAGAAGAAAGCTACAGTAATTCTTTGCCCTCACATGCCAGGGAAAAATAGTTGAGGATTGACTTTCTCATGTATAAAGGTCTGAGGGTATTGGCAGTATTCTTTTCTTTAAAAGAAAATCCTTTTTTTAAAAACCATGGTGTCCGCCTCACCTAAAAACATTTGGAGACTAACTGATTTTATTCAAAACTCCACATATGCATGATTTTCAAACTGTCAAACTGTTTTGACTGGTTTTAAATCATTTGGTTCTAACATCTCAAATTATTTAATACTCTTTTAGCCTGCTCAAAGGATTTCTTTTACTGGTTTCAGTTGGACACATTGATTTGACTGCAGTCTGCCCTGAGATCTTTAGATCTAGGGGAAGATAAAAAAAAAATTTTAATTGATCAACAAATATCAGATATTTGGGCAAAAGGGTGCCATGGTGAAATCGCAGGGCTTTAAAGTGATTCATCATCTGACCGATTATGAACTGTTCATTTCATTAATAAAAGAAAGAACAAGAAGGAGTCATACTTCTGAACCACTTTAGCCGAATTATGATCAATAAGCGCATTAAGATATTTTCAATTTTATCGTTTTTCTTTTCCTCACCCCCACCCCATTGTCTTTGACATTTGGGGTTACTAAAGGATTATATCCATAGGCTGTGGTAATCCCTGTCTATTTAGGATATACATGGGCAACTCCCCAAGCATCAAAACATCTGCCCCATTCTCCAGCACATCTGTCACTTGGGTGGATTTCACAAGCAGCGTTCTTAAATGACCAAGGCTTTACATTGATGGAAACGGACAAATGTTGGGTTATTCACAACACATTGCCTTGAATCTTGTTGGTGTCATATACACCTGTAATTTCTCTTACGCGCAAGGTGGTATTTTGGGGGCCATTGTACAATGGATTTATTCAGTTCAAGACTGCACAGATAGTACACTACAGTACAACCCCTGTATCTGTGGGAACAGTACATGTGGTTTTTCTTACTCACGGCTGAAAAAATATGTTTTCTGTGGGCATTTTCTAGGTCCTCCAGCACCATACTATGGTATGCTTTCAGTGGAAGCTGTCATACTGTCATACTGGAGGACCTAGCAATGCCTATAGGGGTGATCATCTCTAAGAATTTTTAGGCCCTCCAGTACAACTCTATGGTCAACACCCTCTGGAAGTCATTCATTCCAAAAGGGTTCGCTATTATTCCCAAAGGGCTGGATTTTGGTTGGTTACTCCCAACTAAAGTAGAACCATTGGCTGACATCCTGCATCATCTCAGGGTAGCATAAAGATCTACCAGAGAAGTTCTGTTATGCTAGCACTACCCATTTCCTCTACTGATTATGACTATAGTGCATTTGAGTAATGCTTCTGTGCCTAGGCATGGCAGAGCAGTGCCTGCCTCTTCTTCTTTCTCTCTCTTAGGCCAGGGCACAGGCAGTTGGAATGGAGGGAGGGCCTTGCATCTGCTTCTGAGCCCATGCATGATGGAGCTGTGCCTGTGTCTTTTCCTTTCCCTCTGCAGTCAGTGCAATGGCAATAGGGATGGAGGGAGGGCCTTCCCTCTGCTTCTGGACCTAAGCATGATGGAGCCATGCTTGCTTCTTCTCCTCTCCCTCTGAGACCATGGCAGTACAAGTGAGATGGAGGGAAGGCCTTTCACCTGCTTCTGGGCCTAGCCATAATGAAACCATGCCTGCTTTTTCTCTCCCTCCAAGACCAGGGCAGGAGTTGGGATAGACATTGTGGCAGTGGTGTCTTAATCACAAATGTGAATACAAAGCATTTATAAGATGTATATGCATAGCCTGTGACATCGTAACTACCTAGCAAGATGTCAGCTGATGGTGATCACAAACTGAAAGGCAGTAGGAAAAGAGGAAGTCTATAGCTACATTTCAGTCAAGGTGGCTCTGGCCTTGAGTTTATATGACCTGACCAGGGCAGTTGATGACAGTGGCTGCATCTACACTGAGAATTAATGTAGTTTGAAACTGCTTTAACTGCCATGGATCAGTTCTAGAGAATTCTGGTATTTCTGTTTTGGTGAGATATTTAGCCCTCTCTGTCAGAGAACTCTGATGCCACAACAAATTACAAATCCCAGGATATCATAAGATGGAGCGATAGCAGTGAAAGCAGGGTCAAACTGCATCAGTTCTTCAGTGTGGCAGCAGCCAAAGCGGCTTGGAGGTCACTCATTCATAGGGTTGCTGTGAGTTGAAGTCGACTTGAGAACAAATAACAACAGTTCTGCATGTGGAACTTTGTTCATCCCACCGTCAGCTGGATGCATCCTTCCCTCGAGATCCAAAATAGTCAGTCCATATATGTGACAATTCCCCCTTGCTCACTTTCAGCATCATTTTTTCCCTGTGTATGTCACCATCAGGATTCTGATCACTGAATCAATTGCTGAATGGTGAGTCAACCATCTAAACAGTTTCATTCAGTCTACTCTGATCAGGAGCCACAATAGGATTTGGGCCATAAAAACAACAACATTGCTTTCCCTCTCCTGCCATGCTGGGGATTTTACATTTTTGTAACTTAAATTTCTTTCTTTCTTTTTTTGCCTAAGAGAGAGAGAGAGAAGTCTGTCAGCTGATCCGGGTGATGATGCCTCTTGTGTATTTGCAAAATCTATGAATGCATCTAAAGCACCCCTTTGACAGAGTGCCGCTGAACAAACAAGCCAGATCTGTAAAAGAGCTGAAGACACCCAAATTAGCAGGGAACAGACATTAAATTGGTTAACTGTTGTCCTCCACACAAAAACAGCCAGCCCCTATTTTTAATGACTATCTAATTACCAGCAGTTTTTAATTACAGGGTGCGAGGAGGCAGGAGGGAGTTTACAAAGCTGCCATCCGTTCTCAGCACACACATATGTGTCTGGAAGGGCTGTGATTCCTCCCCGCACCCCTTTTCTCCATGATGCCAAGAGTGGAGTCTGGAAGGGTTCATTTTGGCTCTCATTAATTGGACTACAACCATAAATACATATGTCTCCTGCATGCAAGGAAAGACCCAGGGCCAAATGCTATTTCTAAATGAGGAATCAAACAGGGAATGATGATGATGATGATGATGATGATGATGATGATGATGATGATGATGATGATGATATTGATCAGGAGAAGGAGTAACATTTCCACAAAGCTTTGAAAAGTTTCTTTTGGAGGCCACAACTCCTTAAATCCATCAGCCATGCCACTCCAAATATATCTTGTCATGCCCAGCCTGGAAGATGGCTTGGAGGACTCAGAGGATGAGCTAGAGCCTCTGGGATCTGAACCTATAACGGAGGAGCCAGAGCCCCAGGGGCTTGAACCTGTAATGGAGGAGCCAGAGGCTGGCCCTAGTTCTGCTGGAGCAGAGTCTATGGCCCCTCCAGAGGTTCAGCAGTCAAGTTTGCCTGGTGCCGAGGCTGTGGACATGGAGGAGGATCTGGGCAGCATGCCTACCTTCAATGAGCGTCGAGCAGAAAGAGAGGGCCTTCGAAGATCTCGGAGGCTTTATCAGAAGCGTCTTCGTAATCAGGCACAGCTGAAGGCCAGCTCCTTGCCTTCTTAAGCACCTGGAGCATGTGTGGTTCTTTGCCAGTGGATATCTGACTCTTTTAGAGGAAAGACTCTGTCTCTGGCTCCTTGGCTTCTTGTCTTGACTACCCGGAAACTTGACCTTGGACTGCTTTATCTACCTGCCTATCTGTTACCCTGAACCTCGGACCGTCTGACAATTCTTCTGGTAAACCCTTTTGGTAAAGCTACTGCAACTCTCCAGGACTGAGTAGCTTACACTGACTTTGCTGTGCTGGGAGGGGGTTGTTTGTTTGAAAACTAGCTGTCTTATCAGCCCTTTGGCTGCTTTCCCGGACATATCTAGACTGGCATACTGTTGGTATTTTCCACACATGTAAATTCTCTTACACGTGTGGGGTAGAATCCTATTGGTTAGTCACAACTAAAGTAAACCCAACAATTGAATCAACTGGTAAATGGTAACCAGGTAGGTAAATCTAATTGATCTAATGACACAACTGTAGTTAAGACTATCGATAGGGTGTAGGCCACCATTATAATTCTTAGGCCATCATTGAGTTGGAAGAGACCCCAAGGGCCATCCTGTCCAACCGGTTGTCATGGAGAAATACACAATCAAAGTACCCCTGACAGATGTCCATCCAGCCTCTCTTTAAAAACCTCCAAAGTAAGAGCCCCCACCACAATTGGAGCCAGCATATTCCACTGTCAAAGAGCTCTTACCATCAGGAAGCTTGAGGTGGAATCTCTTTTCCTGTAGTTTGAATCCGTTGCTGCATGTCCTCTAGTCTGGAGCAGCAGAAAACAAGCTTGCTCCATCCTCAATCTGGCATCCTTTCAAAAATTTAAATATGTCACTTCTTAACCTTCTCTCCTCCAGACTAAACATATCCAGGTCCCTGAGCCCTCCTCATAGGGCATGGTTTCTAGAACTTTGACCATTTTGCCACCCTCCTCTGAACACATTCCAGCTTTTCCATATCCTTCTTGAATTGTGGTTCCCAGTTCTCCTTTCACCATCACCAACAAGTGAAGACTTTTCTATTCCAGCAGGGATATGAAAACCTGATAGTTTTATATAATGGGTGCTGTTTTCTTGTGCAGTATTATTTTTCATCTATGCATTAAAGTTAATGTTTGATATGTTTTAATCCAGTAGACAGAGAACCGGTGTGGTGTGTGTGTTGGACTATGACTCTGGAGACCAGGGTTCAGTTCCCACCTCAGCCATGGAAACTCACCTTGGGCAATTCACACACCCTCAGCCTCAGGGGAAGGCAATGGCAAGCCTCCTCTGAACAAATCTTGCCACAAAAAAAACATGATAGGGTTGCCTTAAGGTCGTCATATGTTGGAAATGACTTGAAGACACACAACAACAACAGTCAGACAGACAGACAGACAGTTTTAATTTATATGCCACCTTTCTCCCAGAGTGGGACCCAAGGTGGCTTCAAGAAATAATAAATTAAAAAACATCTACAACAACATTTAAAAACAATTAAAATCACTTTATAAAGCAATTAGGTAAATGCAATCATCCCTTTCTACTACTTGCTGGGGTTGTGGCTGAGGAAATCCATTTCTCAGCTGAGAAAATATTGCCCAGGTTTGTTGTTGTTATCATCATCATCATCATCATCATCATCATCATCATCATCATCATCATCATCATTATTTTCTTATATCCCACCTTTTTCCCAATATAGGGACTCAAGGCAGCAATGGAAGCTGACCTCAGAGGGACAGTGAAGTGGAGCAGGGAGTATTGACATTATCCCTGGTTTCCCAAAAGTCCCACCATTATCACCCTGCAAGCCCTGAATCCACTAGCTCAGCAACAGAACAGACCTTCTCCTCTATATACAGAGGCTAATGCATCCAGTGTCTGGAAACCATGCTCCATGAGGAGCAACTTAGGGAGATGGGTATGTTTAGCCTGGAGAAGAGACAGTTAAGAGGTGATATGAACACCCTGATTAAATATTTGAAGGGATGTCATACTGAGCATGGAGAAAATTTGTTTTCTGTTGCTCCAGAGAATAAGATCTGGACCAATGAAACAGGTTCCACTTCAACATTAGGAAGATCTTCGTGACAGTAAGCGCTCTTTGACAGTGGAAGACACTGCCTTGGAGAGTGGTGGAGTCACCTTCTTTGGAGGTTTTGAAACAGAAGCTGGATGGCCATCTGTCAGGGGTGCTTTGATTTTGAGTTCCTGCAAGTCAGGGGGTTGGACAGGATGGCCCTTGAGGTCTCTTCCAACTCTAGGATTCTATGATTCTGTGACACTGGGGCAATGAATCTGCTCTGGGTTTACATTAAAGAATATAAAAGAAGCTATCCAAGGTGCTGAGCTGATTTGGGGCATTGGATGCAGCTAAAACCCAGAATGGATTCACCACTCAGCTGACATGGATGTGATACGTCAATAGAGCTGTAAGCCTGGGTTTACTTAACTGGGAGTAAATTCAACTGAACCGAGAGGGAATTGATTCTCAAGAGACATGCACATGATTATAATATAAATAAATGTCAAGAAATATTTGCACAGGGATCGAACAGCACAGCTGTTGCTTTGGGCCTACTCAAACTTAATGTCAAGATTGCTAGACATTGTATGGGTACTGCAGGGGTGGAAGGCCTTTCATCCTTCCTCATGTTTTCTAGTCTAATACCCAGAATCCCATGGGCAATGATACCATCTAAGAAATGATAGACTCATAGAACCTTGAGGGATGCAAGAAACCCTAAGGGATATCTAGCCCAAGTCCCCATCAGTACAGGAATCCAGAGCTAAGAGTCAGAGAGCCTACCATCCTTTTTTGTTAGTCTATTTCACTGTCGAACATTAGGGGTTTCCCTAATGTTAAATCATAATCTCCCTTTGTATAATTCTGTTGGATCCTATCCTCTGGAGCAACATAAAACCATTTCCCATTCAACAGTCTTTCAGATATTTAAAGAAGGGTAAAAGACAATAATGCTAGGAAAGGTGAAGGGCAATAGAAAGAGAGGAAAACTGCATACTATATGGATAGATGCAAACAAAGGGATCATGGCCCTGAGCCTGAAGAACTTGAACAGAGCAGCTAAGGACAGAGGGGCTTGAAGTTGTCACATTCGTAGGGTCACTATGCATCAAAGTCAACTCAAAGGCAGCTAACAACAACAAGGTGCAACTGAGGGCAACCACCCAACTCCCCCCGGGGGTGGAGGACCTATTAGAATGGTCCGCTCTCGAAGGCAGATGGAACCCAAAAGGTTCCAAGAAGCCTTAGAGGGATTTATGGTTGGATCTGACAGCAATTCTGTTGATGCCCTAACGGATACCTGGGACAACGATCTTACCAGGGCTATAGACAGCATCGCTCCTGAGCGTCCTTTCCGGCCCGCTCCTAACAGGAAAGCCTGGTATACGGAAGATCTTCAGGAAATGAAGCAGGCCACACAATGACTAGAGCGCTGCTGGCGGAGACATCAGCCCCTCTCCGACAAGACACTCCATCAGAGTCTTTTGAAGTCCTATGGAGTGGCAATAAGTGCAGCAAAGAATTCTTTCTATGCTGCACGTATTGCGTCTGCAGAGTCTCGTCCGGCAGAGCTGTTCAGGGCGGTGAGGGAGTTGACGCAGCTATCGCCTGCCATGAACCCTATATTAGAACCAACAAAAGCCTGCTGTGATGACTTTAATAACTTCTTCGCAGATAAAATCTCTTGGATAAGGGCTGATCTCGATGCTGACATTAAAACAGAAACAATAGAAGAGGCATCCAGAGCTTCCGTGGACTCCATTAAACTGTAACACTTTGAGTTTGTAAATACCAATGAAGTGGACAAGCTCCTTGGATGTGTAAATAAGACAACATGCACTCGCGATCCCTGCCCTTCTTGGTTGACCGTCCAGGGAGGAGATGCCATAACTACATTGTTACGATTAATAATCAATGCATCCTTCCGGGAGGGCAAATTTCCATCTAAATTGAAACTAGCAGTGGTTAAACCGCTGCTGAAAAAACCCTCCCTGGACCCCCTGGTGAGAAACAATTATAGACTGGTCTCTCTGCTGCCATTCTTGGGCAAGGTGATCAAGAGAGCGATCCAAGCTGTCTTGGATGAAACTGATTATCTGGACCCATTTCAAACTGGCTTCAGGGCGGGATACGGAGTTGAGACTGCCATGGTCGCCTTAGTCGATGATCTCCGTCTGGGCATCGACCGGGGAAGTGTGACCTTGTTGATGCTCTTGGACATCTCAGCAGCTTTCGATACCATTGACCACTGTATCCTTCTGGAGCGCCTGAGGGAGCTGGGTATCGGGGGCACTGCACACCAGTGGTTCCGATCCTACCTCTCTGGCAGATTCCAGATGGTGAAGCTGGGGGACACTTGCTCCTCCAAGAGGGAACTGACATCTGGTGTCCCTCAAGGAGCTATTCTGTCCCCTACGCTGTTCAACATTTACATGAAACTGCTGGGAGAGATCATCTGGAGATATGGGGCGTGGTGTTATCAGTATGCTGATGACACCCAAATATGTTTCTCTATGTCTCCAACTGATACAGGGACTAAGGATGGCATCTCTCTTCTGAATGCCTGCCTGGAGTCAGTAATGGGCTGGATGAGGAAAAACAAACTCAGACTGAATCCAGAGAAAACAGAAGTACTTTTGATAGGTTCCTCGGGTCTAAGGAGGGAAATTTGCCAACCTGTCCTGGACGGGGTCACACTTCCTCTGAAGGACGAAGTTTGCAGTTTAGGAGTACTTCTGGACTCGTCCCTGCAATTGACATCTCAGGTAGATGCAATGGCCAGATGTGCTTGCTATCAACTTTGTTTGATACGCCAACTGCGACCCTACCTAGACCAAAGGGACCTTGAAACGGTGGTACATGCTCTGGTAACCTCTCGTCTAGATTTCTGTAATGCGCTTTACATGGGGCTACCCTTGTACCAAGCTCGGAAGCTTCAGTTAGTGCAAAATATGGCAGCCAGATTGGTCACTGGTTCATCAAGGTTCAACCATATTACACCTATCTTAAAAGATCTTCACTGGCTCCCTATTTGCTTCCGGGCACAGTATAGGGTGTTGGTTATTACCTATAAAGCCCTACATGGCTTGGGGCCGAGTTACTTACGGGACTGCATCTCCCTATATAATCCGTACTGTACTCTTAGAACATCAGGTAAGAACCTATTGGAGATAGCAACCTCTAAGTATGTTGCAACTTCACAAAGAGCATTTTCAACAACGGCTCCAAGACTCTGGAACAGTCTTCCTGAAGAGATCTGCTCAGCGGCCTCATTAGAAACATTTAGAAAAGCAGTTAAAACTGAGCTTTTTAGCTGAGCGTACCCCACCTGATATGAATACCCCCTTGATATGATATGAATGATATGCCCCTGTCTGTGTATGATCCCTGTCTTGCTTGTTGATGCTATTGTTATTGTCTGATGTTGGATATTTTATTGTTTCTAGCTGCTTTTAATTGAATTTTATATAAACACTTGTGCTTTTATTTAGTATGTAACCCCGCTTCGATCCACTGGGAGAGGCGGGGAAACGTAAATAAATTTTATTATTATTATTATTATTATTATTACACAAACTGTATTACATGGGGCCTAAATACCCTAAAGGCACCGGATCCCATCTGATCTTGGAAACTAAGCAGGGTCAGCCCTGGTTAATATGTGGATGGGAGACTGCCAATGCATACCAGGTGCTGTAGGATTTATTGCAGATGAAGGAACTGGCAAAATCACCCTTGAGTGTTCCTTTCCTAAGAAAACTCTATTAAATTCATTGGGTCACAATAAGTCAACACATGTCTTGAAAACACACATACACACATACACACATTGTATCACCTCTCAACTTTCTTTTCTCCAGACTAAAACATCATTCTTCATAAAATTCAAAGATATAGGCATGGTAGTCTATAGAATCAATATGTAGAGAGTTCTGGTAGCACCTTTGAGACTAATTGAAAGAAAGAAGTTGGCAGCATGAGCTTTCTTAGACTTGAGTCTACTTCTTCGGATGTATTTAGTAGAGTGGAAACCAGGGAGAGACATATATATGCCGTTGGTATGTGAGAATGTCAGTTTAGACCTTTATGTGCCTACAGACAGATAGGCAAACCTCAAACAGGTACTCATCCACAGGAAGACACATGACACAGATGGGGACACAGGTACTAAGCCTTGACACAAACCAAGATGCCAACTCTGCCCACACATTTATCTAGGAAATGTCCTCACAAGACCTAATGGCATCACACACAATATTAGGGGGAGCTTCACGTGTTCATCCTCCAGTGTGATTTATGCCATACTATGCCATCAATGCCCATCAGCACTCTAAATAGGGCAAACAGGCCAGTCCCTATACCAGAGGATAAATGGACATAAATCAGCCATTAGGAATGGGAATACACAAAAACTGGTGGCAGAACATTTCATCTCCCTGGGCATTCCATCTCAGTCCTCAGAACAGCGGTGCTTGAACAAAAGAACTACAAAGGTAGATTGGAAAGAGAAACAGCAGAATTGAAATTCATCCATAAACTACAGGCCATCAGCAATGGATTGAACAGAGACAATGGCATCCTGGTTCACTATACACATTTCAGTACCATTTGACCCCATTCTCAGGGGTGTCTTACACTCATCTATTCTCTCCATCTGCAGGCTAGTTTCCAAGGCCAAACTGGTCGTCTCTTCATTTCCATACGCACTGGCAACTTCCCAATGTCTTTGTTCACTAATGACCATTGTTAAAACTAGATCTGCTATTTTATTTTCATACACAAATGATTTTGAGCTGACATTCTCATATACCAATGGCATATATATGTCTGTCCCTGATTTCCACTACACTAAATGCATCTGAAGAAGTAGACTGAAGTCTACAAAAGCTCATGCTTCCAGCTTCTTTCTTCAGTTAGTCTCAAAGGTGCCACAAGATAACATCTATACGAGCGGAGCTCCCATTGAGGTAGTGTGGGGCAGGGGGAGGTATGGCGGTGGGAGAAGGGACTTACGTTCCAGGGGAAGGAGAGATCGATGCGTCATATCTATCTCTCCTTCCTGTCCCCCTCCTAACCAAAGGAACCTGAGGGTCGCTCCAACCGTGCCACAAACCCTGTCACTGCTCCTGTGCAATGCCAGGTCGATTAATAACAAGACCCACATCCTCCATGATCTGGTGGAGGACAGTAATTGCGACCTGGCTTGCATTACCGAGACCTGGCTTGGGCCTGAAGGGGATGCTGTGTGGGCTCAGGCCCTGCCTGCTGGGTTCTCGGTGAAGGACCAGCCCATGTTAGGTGGGCGGGGGGGGTGTGTGGCCTTGATACATAGGAACACCTTGTCCCTCACCAGGAACCACATCCGACAGACGTCCTATATCGAGTGTATTTACCTGACCCTAAAGGCTAGGGACAGTCTGGGGATTCTGTTGGTGTATCGGCCACCCCGTGCGCTAACAGACTCCCTTAACGAGCTGACACAGCTGGTCGCTGAACTGATGCTGGAGACGCCCAGGCTACTTGTCCTGGGTGACTTCAACATCTCCCTCACGGCCAGCTATGTTCCATCCGGTGCAGCTCGGGAATTCATGGATACCATGGCGGCCATGGGCCTGTCCCAGCTGATACAGGGTCCAATGCATTGTGCGGGTAATACTCTTGATCTGGTCTTCTGTTCGGATGCGGAAAATCCGTGGGCGGAAATAACTAATATTTCCCCCCTGCCATGGACGGATCATTTCCTGGTGGAGGCAAAAATCAAGGTCTCTACCCAGATCCCCCCCGGGGGTGGTGGACCTATTAGGATAGTCCACCCTCGAAGGCTGATGGAACCTGAGAGGTTCCAAGAAGCCTTAGAGGGGCTCATGGTTGGAAGTGACGGCGATTCTGTTGATGCCTTGACTGGTATTTGGAATACCGGTCTCTCAAGGGCTATACACAGTATCGCTCCTAAGCGCCCTCTCAGGCCCGCTTCCAAATGTAAGCCCTGGTATACGGAAGATCTCCGGGCAAGGAAGCGGGAACTGCGACGGCTAGAGTACCGTTGGCGGAAACACCTTCGCTTAGACGACAAGGCTCTCCTAGACCAACTGTTAGAGGACTACGGAGAGGCAATACGAGCAACAAAGAATTCATTCTATGGTGCTCGTATTGCGTCCGCAGAGTCGCGTCCGGCAGAGTTGTTCAGGGTGGTCAGAGAGCTAACTCAGCTCCCTCCCACCCTGAACCAGATCCTTGAACCTTCTAAGGCCTGCTGTGACCGATTTAACGACTTTTTCGCGGATAAAACCTCTCGGATAAGCGAAGGTCTTGATGCCGACATTCAAGCAGAACCTAGAGTAGAGGTATCCAGAGCCTCCGTGGACTCTATTATACTGGATCGGTTTGAGTCGGTAAGTACCGATGATGTGGACAAGATCCTCGGAAGTGTTCGGAAGACAACCTGCTCTCTCGATCCCTGTCCCTCGTGGCTAGCGGCCCAGGGGGGACCGGCGGTAACTTCGTTGTTACGCCGGATTATTAACACATCTTTGAGGGAGGGCCAATTTCCATCAGATCTTAAATTGGCCATTGTAAAACCTATTTTAAAAAAAGCCCTCCCTCGACCCCCTGGTACATAATAATTATCGGCCAGTTTCGCTGCTGCCATTTTTGGGAAAGGTGATCGAGAGGGCGGTTGCAATCCAACTTCAGGCAGTCTTGGATGAAACGGATTATCTGGACCCATTTCAAACTGGCTTCCGGGCGGGTTACGGGGTTGAGACGGCCATGGTCGCCTTGGTCGATGATCTCCGTCTGGGCATTGACAGGGGAAGCGTGTCCCTGCTGGTGCTCTTGGACATCTCAGCGGCTTTCGATACCATAGACCATGGTATCCTTCTGGGACGCCTGGCAGAGGTGGGAATCGGGGGCACTGCGCTCCAGTGGTTCCGGTCCTACCTCTCTGGGAGGTCCCAGATGGTGCAGCTGGGAGACGTGTGCTCCGATGAGCGGGCCCTTATAACTGGGGTCCCTCAAGGAGCCATTCTGTCTCCCATGCTATTTAACATTTACATGAAACCGCTGGGAGAGATCATCCGGAGACATGGGGCGCGGGGTTATCAGTACGCTGATGACACCCAAATTATTTTCTCTATGTCTCCAACTGTTGCAGTGACTGAGGATGGCGTCTCTCCTCTCGTGGCCTGTCTGGAGTCAGTAATGGGCTGGATGAGGGAAAACCGACTCAAGCTGAATCCAGAGAAAACGGAGGTACTAGTGTTAGGTTCCCCTGGTCCAGGAATGACGGTGGTTCCACCTGTCCTGAATGGGGTCACGCTCCCTGTGAAGGACTCCGTGCGCAGTCTGGGGGTGCTTCTTGACTCGTTGTATCACCTGACTGCTCAGGTGAATGCGACGGTCAAGAGCACCTGTTACCAGCTTCGGCTTATCCGCCAGCTGCGCCCATACCTGGCCCAGAGGGACCTAGAAACTGTTGTACATGCTCTGGTAACCTCGAGACTGGACTTCTGCAACGTACTCTACATGGGGCAACCCTTATACCAAACCCGGAAGCTTCAGATGGTGCAAAATATGGCAGCCAGGCTGTTCACTGGTGTTTCCAGGACCAGCCATATAACACCGGTGCTGAAAGATCTTCACTGGCTGCCTATTCGCTTCCGGGCCCAATATAAGGCGTTGGTGATTACCCATAAAGCCCTAAATGGCTTGGGCCCTGGTTACCTGAAGGACCGCCTCTCCCCATATATACCGTCCCGCACCCTCAGAACATCCGGGCAGCTATTACTGAAGGTGCCGGGGGCTAGGCTTACTTCCGTCACAAGGCGGACATTTTCCATCGCCGCCCCGGCCCTTTGGAATACGCTGCCCACCGAGCTCCGCTCGACTACCTCCCTGGCCCAATTTAAAAAGGATTTGAAAACCTTTTTCTTCCAGCTAGCATTCCCCGCATAAAATCCTGTGGGCCTCCCTCCTCTTCCGTGGCCATGAGGACGGGCTATTGGGGTTTTTGCTGGTTTTATTCTATTGTATATTCTATAGTGTGTTTTTAAAGTACTGTATGTATCATGTAATGTATGTAAACCGCCCTGATCTGAGGAAGGTGCGGTATATAAATAAAAACTTTATTATTATTATTTTTAAGATCTCTCTACATACATTCTTCAGAGAATTTGGTTTCCAGACCTTTTGAACATAGTGGTTGCCAGCCTTTGAGCATGGTCCAGACTGTCAATTTTATTTAAACTGGTATGCTCAGAACTGGGCACAACTTCACATGTGTTCTGTCCAAAGCAGAACAGAGTGCTATCTAGGTCTTGTCTTTGGAAGCCAAAGTACAAAACATGCAGCAGGTCAAAGGTTCCTTACCATCCATCCATCCATCCATCCCCTGGTCTTCTGGCTCAGAGATTCTTTCCTGATGTTGTCCAATAAAATATGCCCCTGTCCGACACTGTTTATCTCTCAAGACACTGTGGTGGTTTTTATGACTTTGGATAACGAAGGCAAAGATAGCAAAGCAGTCTGTTAGTCATAAATACATTGTTACAGGTGTTACACTGTTTTCTTATTGCTTTCAAAGAGCTGTCCAAAAAGTTAGTACTTTATTTCACCTTGATCAGGATCTCATAACAACAACAACAACAACAACAACAACAACTGGGATTTAACTAATGCGCTTTGTCTTTCCAGCTTGTTCAGGCTGGATTTATGGGATGCAGAACTATCACACAAAGGCAGGGTTTATCTATGCTGAAATGAGAATATCATCCACTCTTCAGTTTTGAACTAATTGTGGACATTTTCGCATGTGTCACTAATTCTGAAATACACTGTTCACTCTGTCCAAATTTAGTACTCACTTTTAAAAGTTTCTGAATTGAAGGTGAACCTAGCAGCCATTTAGCATTCTTCCTTCTATGTCGCATGGAGGCTGGTGGCTCTAATGTCACTGAGAGGTGTCCAGATTTTAAAGCTCTATCCAGGAGGTGCTGAAACATACTCCCCAGACATCTTCACCACCTTAAAGAGCTCCTTTAAAATTCCACTAAAACCTGAAATGGATCCATTGCCCAGCTGAATCCACTGCCTATGTAAACTGAGAGGTTTTCATCTCGTAACCATTATTTATCCACTGAAGGATGTCCAAGAACTTTCAGCAGAAAACCAGAGAAGGTTGACAGATGAGGATGGGACAAATGATTTGCAGAAAAAATTGAGTAGGAACCTAAGATTGTATTCGTCTAGAGACTATTAGCATAAGGAGGACTCAGCTGTCTTGGTCTCAGAAACTGTCACAATCCATTGGGGGAATGGACTGACTCAGGCGTGACCAAGGTGGAAGACCTCCAGTGCACTAGCAAAAGGTGGAAACTAAGTGAGTATTTCGTAGCTGCATTAGCCTTATCCTCTCTCCTTGCTCCTGTGAGCCCCAAGTGAGTACAGTCATGGACAGATGTTTCCCTTGCTCAGTCACCCTTGAAGAGACGATCCCCAAGGATCCTCCCTTCAACACACACATTGTTTGCAACAAGTCAAGCTCAGATCTTTCTGGCCTCCCAAAGCATTGCTTGGAAGAAACCTGTTCTCTGGGACTCTCGCCTCATCACATGGTTGTTTTCATGCCACCAAGAACAGTCCCTTTTGAATTGCGCAAAAGGGTTGCACAGCAAAGCTTAGTTTCATTATGGGCAGGGGACTTGGAGTTGGGCTGTTATGCACAAACAGGCAACAAGAAAGAGGTATACAACTAGTGCTGGAATTCCTATTTTGATCATAAAAATTGAGCTGCATCTAAAAATTAGGAATCTCAGTATTTTTTTTCTTGGCAGAATTTGTTCAGAGGAGGTTTGCCTTTGCCTTCCTCTGAGGCTGAGAGATTGTGAAGGGTAGCCATGGGTTTCCATATCCCACTAATAAATAATAAAACTTTTATTTGTATCCTGCTTTTCTGCTGTGGGGCAATCAAAGCGGCTTACAACACCAATACACAGAACATAATACATATACAATGCAATATCTAACCCCTCCTTAAAAAAGAATTAAACATAATGCAATTAAAATTAATCTGTTAAAAGAGAATATTATCAACAGTTCAATAATCCAGTGGGCAAAGTGGTGGCATACTACATAAGAAGGGGAGAATTTAGGGATTCAGAGCTTGGTCAGCAGAGTAATAGTCCATGCTCAAACCACCACACCATGATTATTACAATTTTAAATGTAAAAGTGAATCGTTTCAAGAATTGTCTGCCTGCTGGGTGAGCTTATGGCCCTTATCATGCGAGCAAAATTTGAAGTTATCCCAGGGTCAATGTGAAGGCAATGTGAAGGCAATGCAGGGGCAATCATGGGGTTTCAAGTTTGTTTATCACACGACACCAAACGCAATCAGGAGCCATCCTAAACACAATCGGGGGTCATTCCAGGGTTAGGTAAATTCGGGGGGAAAGAAGATTTACCAAACCCTGGAATGACCCCCGATTGTGTTTAAGTTGGCTCCTGATTGAAATCCTATGATTGCCCCTGCATTGCCTTCACATTGATCCAGGGATAAGTTCAAATTTTGCTCATGTGATAAGGGTCTATGAGAGTTTACAAGCATTTTTCAATACTTTGTTGAACTGTTTGTGTTTATAAAAAGCCCTATAGATTTTTGGGTTTTGTTTTGTTTTTGCAGAAAACAGTGTAAGACTCTTTTTGTACAAACAATTGTGTGAGGAAGGGTTGGTGAGAAAACAGGGTAGAGTGGTTTGAGCGTAGTGGACTTGAATACTGAAAGACACCAGGGTTTGGCCATGAAAATTTGAACATTTCCTCAATGAAACATCACAAGATATTGATACAACATTTTTTTGTCAAGAACAAGAAAGCTCGCAACATTCCTAATACAAATGGAATCCTGTTGGCTGGTCCTAGCTAGAGTAGACCCTACTGAATAATAGAATGATACCTTATCACACTAGCAAAATCCCACTGAGAAACGGGATTTAAAGTAGATTCAAATGAGGAAAAAAAACCTGCAAATGCAGGAAGTTTATCACATGACCCCAAAAGTAAAAAGCTGCCATTTTTGTCCCTTTTGCCTTCACTTTATCTTTGCATTATTTCACTTTGGTGGTGACATTGTGTGATAAACGTCCCTCATTTGCGGGTTTCCCCCCGTTTAAATCGCATTTCTCAGTGGGATTTCATTAGTGTGATAAGGTGTATAGAGTTGGAAGAGACCACCAGGGCCACCCAGTCCAACCTCATTTTGCCATGCAAGAAGACACAGTCAAAGCACCCAGAAGAGATGGCCATCCAGCCTCTGTTGGAAAACCTCCAAAGAAGGAAACCCCGCCACTATCCAAGGCAGCATTTCCCACTGTCCAACAGCACTTACCATCAGGCAGTTCCTCTTAATGTTTAGGTGGAATATCATTTACTCTAGTTTGACTCCATTACTCCAGCTTCTAGGATTTCCCATGAATGATTTGTTGTTGTTTATTGTCTCTTTATTGCCTCTTTAATAGTGATGTCATGTGAAGATCTTAAATGCGATATTGTGTTTTGCACAGGACCATCAGCTGTTTAAACCCCAGTTTTGCCCTGTTTCCTCCATGTGATACAGTCACTAGTCTCTGGAGCAGCAGAAAACAAGCTTGCTCCATCCTCAAGATGACATCCCTTCAAATATTTAAACATGGCTGAATTCTTTGACTGGCTAAAATACAAAAAAGGTAAGACTTGGAGAATCAGCTGTGCCTCACTGAGGTTAATACTTTTCAGATGAAATAGATGGCATCAGCAGAACAGAAGAGTCTTGTTCCATGAGACCAAAGGCCTATTTAGCTCAGTATGCTGTTTCCAACAGGAACTCACCAGAGGTCCTGGAAAGCCCATAAGCAGAGCATGAAAACAATAGTCCTTTCCCCACTGTTCTTTATTCAGCCTGAACATGGAGACTCCACTCAGCCAGTAATGGTGATCATGGTGTTTATTTTTGCATGCTTTCAAGACAACTCTGACTTTTTGTGACCTTACACTAGGTTTTCTTGACAAGATTTATTATTTATCATGGCCGGGATTGTACAAATACAGAATACTTGAGAGTCTTCTGTATTTGTACAATGCCGGCCATGATGAGTTTGCCCACTGCTTTTGCACTATGATATCGTGTGATTTTAATATAAATATGTTGATTTTAATGTTTGAATTTTAATCTTAAAACGGTTTAATTCCTTTTCGGGGGGGGGTTGTATATCTCTGTACATCTGCACTATTTCAATTGTCGGAAGCCGCTTTGATTGTTTCTTACTAATAAGCGGGATATAAATAAATGTTTTTTATTTATTTATTTATTTATTTATTTTTATTCGGAAGAGGTTTTCCATTGCCTTCCTTTGAGACTGAGAGAGTGTGACTTGTCCTAAGGCACCTGTAAGTTTCCATGGCTTGAACAGGAATTCAACCCTGATCTCCTAATGTCTGAAGCTACATCTGCACTGTAGAATTAATGCAGTTTAATATCATCTTAATTGCCATGGCACAATCCTAGAACTGGAAGATTTAGGATGCTCTAGTAACCACAAGGCTTGATTTTTGCAATGCACTCTTCATTGGGCTACTTTTGTACCGTGTTCAGAAACTCCAATTTGTTCAAAATATTTCATCCAGATTGATCACAGGTACATTCAGCAGTGAACGTATCACATCTATATTAAAATCACTCCACTGGCTACCAATTAGTTTCCAGGCAAGTTACAAAGTGTTGGTTATTATCTATAAAGCCCTACATAGTTTGGGTCCAAGTTACCTATAGGATGGCCTCCTTCCATATAATCCACCCTGTACACTAAGGCCTTGGGGGGACATTTACTTCAACCTGCTAGGACTAGGCTGGCAACTATAAGCCAGAGGATTACCTCAACCACTCCTAGACTGTGGAATGACCTGCCATGAAAGATTTAACAACTAACTATGTTGTTAGAACTTAAAACAGTATTGAAGACCTACCTTCTCCGGTAGATCTACCCAGTCAATTTGAAATTTTTAACTGGTATACGTACTTTAAAATTTATGTCTAGATGATTTTGATGTAGACTGGTTGTCTTAATCTTAGTTAATGTTTTTGAACCAATGTGTTTAAATGGTTTTATGTGTTTAGTTATATATTGTATTTTTATTTGTGTTGTACCCCACCTCAAGCCTTGGGGCAAGGCAGGTAAGAAATTCATGTCACCACTCCATTCTCTCCCCGTCAACAGCAACAACACTCATATGCGCACAATAAATCAAACAACTTGTTCCTATATAAACCCAATACATTATAATCCCCACTCCCTCCCACTGATAGACAGTAGTAGCAACACACACACACACACACACACACACACACACACACCATTGGACAGCTGGGCAGTGGGGTCTGGATGGGAGCAAAGGGCTAAAGCAGGGGTCCCCAAACTTTGTTCCTCCATGTGTTTTGGACTTCAGTTCCCAAAAGCCCCAGTCAGCTTGGCCGACAGCTAGGAATTCTGGGACCTGAAGTCCAAAAGATCTGGAGGACCAGTGTTTGGGAATCTCTGGGCAATAGGATAGCCATATGCACCCTGTCCAAAATAAGACAGACACAGAGGTGCATGGGTGGAGCATTATATTCCACTTGCTTAATGCAGATACTCAGCCAAAATCTCTTACTGGCTGCTCAGCATTCAGGAGGATGATAGCTTGTCCTTTTTTCTGGCTCTCAAATTGCAGTTCAGTGGTGCCCAGGACTGTCCACTGATTGAACGCACAGATGACCCTTCTATTGTCAGCTGAGGTTTCATGATGGAAGATTATTACACAAGGGGCTACTGAATGCCAATCTTCCACAACAGACTTAAAGGTACACACACATTCGTGTCTTATACATGCATATGCTCCTTTACAGTAACAGTCTTTGTCCAATGAAGATCAGCTGTTTTCAGTTCAAAGTTGTGGAAACAGACTTGCACATTCATGCATACTGTGCATGGATGTGCATTTGCATTGCACAGCTGTACATCATGCCTGAGGAACATTCCAATGAGAAATGGTTGTGTTCAGTTCAAAGTTATGGAAGGAGAGTTGCTCATGTGGTGACATTATACATGGATGCACATTGTAGAGGGATGTGCATTTGCATGGCATGGGTTTGTACATCACACATGATGTACATCATGCTTTGTGCATGCTGAGGTGCAGAGGCATTCAGCTATACATTTGTGAAATGTTGCAATTCGTTAATAAGGCAGAAATGTGCAACTGCCATGTAACTCTGAGAGTGTAAAGGTTATGCTCTGTATCCTTGATGTGAGATCTTACTTGAGATTGCAGTTGTTGTTGTTGTTGTTGTTGTTGTTGTTGTTGTTGTTGTTGTGTGCCTTCAAATCATTTCCAAATTGGGGCAACCCTAAAGTGAACCTATCATGAGGTTTTCTTGGAAAGATTTGTTCAGAGGAGGTTTGCCATTGCCTTCCCCTGAAGCTGAGAGCATGCGCCTTTCCCAAAGTCATCCAGTGGGTTTACATGGCCAAGCGGGGAATCAAACTCTGGTCTCCAGCATCATAGTCCAACACTGAAACCACTACGCCATGAGATTGCCTGAGTATATAATGCCAAAAGGATACTGGATGATCACCTCATGTCCCCATTTTTGCATGCCTGGAATGCTTCCTCCCACAAAGCAAGCAATTTATTCAGTCTGCAGCTAAACCTTTTTCATTGAATTCTGTAGTTATGGTCATCTCTGGCCTTACCCCCTACAGCTCACTCACTAGAATTAGACAGCCCAGCCAATACAAAAATCCTTTGCTTTTGCATCAGTTACTCACCTCTAGGACTACGACTAGAGAGTGTTTCAGAAAGTAGAGTATTTCAAGAGCTCTTGCTGCTCTCTGTACTTCACAGGACTTTTTCAACTCCCTGCAAACCATTTTATAAAGCTGCCAACTGCTCTTTTCAGTTCGGCAGCTCTCATTCCTGAACACCGTCCTGTGCTTTTGTATTGTTCTCTCACCAGCCTCGACTTTAATTTGTTTCCTCATCTGGCTGGGCTTTAATAGATGCCTCCCTATCAGAAGGCTGAATTTAAACCAGGCCAGAATTGAGAGACTTGGAGGGACTTTGCCTGGAGACAAAAATCAGACCAGCAAAATATATGGGGATTCCAGACAGTGGTCTTTTGGATGGGTTAATCATTTATTTGTCCATATAACATTGGAGAAGGGTTGAAACAATATGACAGTCATGAGGAAACAATGTATCCCATCCCCTTTTGGCCCCATGACTATTATGAGGCTCCCAGGTTCCCTTAGCACTGCCCAGATTTGGGAGATGGGGGATGAATTACTTTTATTTTGGCCTCCAAAGTCCCCAGGAATCATCAAGGGCAATTTTTCTATTATGTCTTCAACACCTACATTATTTTATATAATCATAGAATCAAAGAGTTGGAAGGGACCCCAAGGACCATCAACTCCATACTGCCATTGTGTTTAGGTGGAATATCCCATCCTGAAGCTTGGAGCCATGGCTTTGTGTCCTAGTCTCTGGAGCAGCAGAAAACAAGCTTGCTCCATCCTCAACATGACATCCCTTCAAATATTTTAAAAAGCTATTATGTCCCCTTTTAACCTTCTCTTCTCCAGGCTAAACATATCCAGCTCCCTAAGCCACTCTTCATAAGGCATGGTTAAGCCCAGGAGAGTCATAGGGGCTAAACAGACCACCCCTTTGGAGTGGCCTGCTGCCACCCCTTCCAGTGCCAGATCAGGAATGCAGCAACTACATACTGCAGCCATGATCCAGCCTTTCCCCAAATACTAAAAAGAATGGCAAAATGCCACTCCTTTTTGCATGGGGAAAAAGGCACCTTTGCCACCATGGTGGTACTTTCTGGCACTCCTTTTGGTGCTGCATCATCTGGACACAGCCCCAAAGGAGCACTGTGAAGCCACCTGCTATGCAGTTGGGTGCACACTGTGATGGCAATGCCAGAGCAGCATCGGGGTATGTGTCATGCAAACACCACGCCTCCACTCTGCCTCAAGTCCCCATATAACACTGGTCTGTACAGTCTCTAAAACAGCCTGAGTGTGGGCCAAACAATGGTGTCATTATTCTCTCTAGGATTCCTCTTGTAAGAAAAAGGGTGCTGTGTTTTATTTCAGTAGTGGGTACTAATACTGTAGCTTGGAAATGCTCCTGCAATGATTTTTGATGACTGGTGGCTACTAGCTGCATTGCAGTTGCTTTGGACAGATTTTACCTGGAATAACTGTGTTCATTTCTGGGAAGGACATTGACAAGCTGGAATGTGCCCAGATGAAGGTGACCAAGATGATCAAAGATCTGGAAACCCAGCCCTATAAGGGATAGCTTAGGGGGTTGGATATGTGTAGCTTGGAGAAGAGAAGATTGAGAGGCGACATGACAGCTATCTTTAATTACCTGAAGGCATGTCATTTAGAAGATGGAGCCAGCTTGTTTTCTGCTGCTTCAGGGACTACAATAAGAACCAATGGATTTGAAAGACAAGAAAAGAGATTCCATCTAAATATAAGGAACAGCTTCTTTAAGTGTAAGAGCAATTCAACGATGGAATAGCATGCCTTGAAGGATACCGGACTCTCCATCTTTGAGGGCCTTTAAACAAAGGTTGGATGGGCATCATTCAGGAGCACGGTAGATGTGTCTTCCTGCATGGCATAGGGTTGAACTAGATGGCCTTTGTGGTTCTTTCTAACTCTGAGGTTCTGTGACTGAGATCGATCTGTGCTGGGTGAGAGGAAGAAACTGAGACTGCAGAGCTAAAATGGCAGCACATTTTGCCCTCTACCATTAAACTAGGGTGGGGAACGACACCAAGGCTGCATCTACACTGCAGAATTAGTGCAGTTTGACACCACTGTAACTGCCATAGTTCCAACCTATGGAATTTTGTGATTTATAGTTTTGTGAGATATATGGCCTTCACTGTCATAGAATCATAGAATAATAGAGTTGGAAGAAACCACAAGGGCCATTCAGTCCAACCCCCTGCCTCTGTTTAAAGACCTCCAAGGAAGGAGACTCCATGACACTCCAAGGAAAGAGTTTGTTCCACTGTCGAACAGCCCTTACTGTCAGGAAGTTCTTCCTAATGTTGAGCTGGAATCTTTTTTCCTGGAGCTTGCATCCATTGTTCCGAGTCCTGTTTTCTGGAGCAGCAGAAAATAAGCTTGCTCCCTCCTCAATATGACATCCCTTTATAATAATTAAATAGGGCTGTCATATCACCTCTTAACCTTTTCTTCCCCAGGCTAAACATCCCCAGCTCCTTAAGTCGTTCCTCATAGGATGTGGTTTCCACACCCTTCACCATTTTAGTTGCTCTCCTTTGGACACGCTTTTTGAATTGTGGTGCCCAGAACTGGACACAATATTCCAGGTGGTGCCTGACCAAAGCAGAATACAGCGGCACTATTACTTCCTTGGATCTAGACACTTTTATTGATGCAGCCTAAAATTGCATTGGCCTTTTTAGCTGCCACATTGCACTGTTGACTCATGTTCAATTTGTGGTGTACTTGGACTCCTAGATCCCTTTCACAAATAGTCTCATTCAGCCAGGTTTCCCCTATCCTATATCTCTGCGTTTCATTTTTCTGCCCTTACATTTCTCCATGTTGAATTTCATTTTGTTAGCTTTGTTCCAGCTTTTTAGTCTATTCAGGTCATTTTGAATTCTGATCCTGTCCTCTGGAATATTTGCTACTCCTCCTAGTTTGGTGTCATCTGCAAATTTGATAAGTATGCCCCCAAATTCTGTCATCCAAGTCATTGATAAAGATGTTGAATAACACTGGGCCCAGGACAGAGCCCTGTGGGACCCCACTGGTCACTTCTCTCCAGGATGAAAAGGAGCCATTGCTGAGCACCCTTTGGCTTCGGCTGGTCAACCAATTACAAATCCATGTAACAGTTACCTTGTCTAGCCCACATTTCACTAGCTTGTTTACAAGAATGTCATGGAAAACCCTGTCAAAGAGCTCTGGTGCCACAGGAAAGTACAAATTCCAGGATTCCATAGCATAGTGACGGCAGTTAAAGTGGTATCAAACTGCTTTAATTCTGCAGTGTGGCAGCAGCCCAAGTTGCTGTTATACTTGCTTAAAGAATATTTTTGTGGGCCCTGTCACCATTACCACCCCTGCCACTAATCCCATTGCCACCACAAAGCTTCCGAGAACATAGTTCTGTTTTATATCATGTCGGTCCTCCTGGTGTACCTTATAGGCAAAGGAATGACAGTGTTGTTGTTCTGGCCACTGCTGCCATTTAGTTTCATAGCAGCAGGATGAATCGCTGGTGGGCTCAGGCAATGTAGGCCTCTAACTCTCAGACAATGCTGACCACTGATGCACCATATTCTTTGGCCTGTATGTGCCACCATGTCTACTATGGCATCCACCTGCTTTCTTCTGTCACTTACACATACTCTGCCTTTTTTTTATTTGTTGTTGTTGTGTTGTGTGCCCTCAAGTCTTAAGGGATCTCCTCCTTCCATACAATCCGCCCCGTACCCTCAGATCCTCTGGGAGGAATTTGTTGCAGTCCACAAAGACCAGATTGACAATGACAGCGACCTCCCAGAGGACTTTTTCTGCAATCGCTCCCACTTTATGGAATGGCGTTCCGGACGAGATCCATCAAATTGCCAACCCTGAGAGCTTCAAGAAAGCTATCAAGACAGATCTCTTCCGGCAGGCCTTCCCGGAATAGATCCCGGCCATGTAACGCTCCCCCCACAGACATATACAAATTAAGACTCTGCCCACCTTTATTTTATTATTATAGTATTGTTTTTAGATTTTTATCTGTAATTTTAATGGATGGAATTGTTTAATCCTTTTTTGGGGGGGATTGTATATATTGTATTTTTTAAAGGTTGTACACCACTTTGATTGTGGAAACAAAAAGTGGGATATAAATTAAAGTTTTATAATTTTATTTATTTATAAGTCATTTCTGACTTATAGTGTCCCTAAGGTGAACCTACCACTGGGATTTCCTGGCAAGATTTATTGTTCAGAGGGGTTTTTCCATTACCTTCCTTTGAGGCTGAGAATGACTTCCTCAAAATCCCGCAGTGGGTTTTCATGTCTGAGGAAGAATATGAACCATGTTCTCCAGAGTCCTATTGCAACACTTAAACCAGTACACCACATTAGCTCCTCCTATCTTCTTTGTTGCTGTTGTGTGTCTTCACATCATTTCTTACTTGATGTTGAATAGCAAAATCTGCTCAGAGCGGATTTCCCTTTGGCGTCCTCTTTGGCTGAGAAAACATGACGTGCCCAAAGTTAACTAAGGTGTTTCCATGGCTGAGGTGGGATCTGAACCCTGGTCTCCAGAGATGTGGTCTGACAATCAAACCACTACATCGTATTCCTTTCTTTCTCTCTAGAGAAGTACACTCGCTTTTTCCTATGTTTCCAGGCACATGACTTACTATTTATTTTAATCATTTCTATCCTGACCTTTGCCCAATACTGGGATTCAAGATAGCTTAGAAAATATGCACACCAGTGCCAAATTAAAACATACAAAAATAACATATACATATTTTTAATACAAAAATGTTTGTGTGTGTACATGCCCCTGTTACAATTTGGTATCTCAGGAGATGTATAATGCCCCAGTGGGTGCAAGCAGCCAGTCTAGGCCCCAACATGTGTGTGTGTTATTTTTTTTAAAAAAAAATCTATAAAATTAAAACAATTTAAAAAGTCATTAAAAGACAGAATATAAAAATTAACACAACAGCACATTGTTAAAATCCCATTGCGGTCAAATCCTAAAAGCCTGTTGGAATTAGAAAAGTATAACTTGTTGGCAAAGGAAAGCAAAGAACCATACTATCTTTTCTAAGGAGGGAATTCAAAAGCTTGGGAGCAGCCACCAAAAGAAAAGTAGTGGGACTGAGATAAATTCCTCTCTTAAAGATCTTAGAGCATGGGTAAGCTCATATGGGGAGATGTTTGTGTGTGCATGTGTGTCTTCAAGTCGTTTCCAACTTATGGTGACCTAAGGCAAATCTGTCATAAGGTTTTCTGAGGTTGAGAGTGTGTGACATGCCCAAGGTCAGCAAGCAGGTTTCCATGCTTGAGTATGGGCTTGAACCTTGATATCCAGTCGTACCCCAAAACTCAAACCACTACACCATGCTGCCTCTCATATAAGAAGATGTCTTTGTTGTTGTGTGCCTTCAAGTCATTTCTGACATCGCAACCATAAGACTACCCTATCATGGGGTTTTCTTGCCAAGTTTCTTCAGCCGGGGTTTGCCATTTCCACCCTCTGAGTATGACTTGCCCAAAGGCACCCAGTGAATTTACAGGATGAGTTGGGATTTGAACCCTGGTTTCCAGAGTCCTGTTCCAATGCTCGAATCACTACATCATGTTGGAAGATACAGTCCTTCAAATAGCCTGGACCCAAGCTATATGGAACAGAGAAGCAGTATTTAAAGCAGGTTTAAGGGTAAAACATGATGGTAAAATGTGGGCTAGACAAAGGAACTGTTACATGGATCTGTAATTGGTTGACTGGCCGAACCCAAAGGGTGCTCAACAATGGCTCCTTTTCATCCTGGAGAGAAGTGACCAGTGGGGTCCAACAGGGCTCTGTCCTGGGCCCAGTGCTATTCAACATCTTTATCAATGACCTGGATGACAGAATTGGGAGCATACTTATCAAATTTGCAGATGACACCAAATTAGGGGGAATAGCTAATACCCCAGAGGACAGGATCAAGATTCAAAATGACCTGAATAGACTAGAAAGCTGGGCCAAAGCTAACAAAATGAAATTCAACACGGAGAAATGTAAGGTATTGCACTTAGGGCGGAAAAATAAAATGCACAGATATAGGATGGGTGACACCTGGCTGAATGAAACTACGTGTGAAAGGGATCTAGGAGTCCAAGCAGACCACAAGTTGAACATGAGTGAACAGTGTGATGCGGCAGCTAAAAAGGCCAATGCTATTTTAGGCTGCATCAATAGAAGTATAGTGTCTAGATCAAGAGAAGTAATAGTGCCACTGTATTCTGCTCTGGTCAGGCCCCACCGGGAATATTGTGTCCAGTTCTGGGCACCACAATTCAGAAAGGACACAGAGAAACTGGAGCGTGTCCAAAGGAGGGCGACAAAAATGGTGAAAGGTCTGGAAACCATGCCCTATGAGGAACGACTTAGGGAGCTGGGGATGTTTAGCCTGGAGAAAAGAAGGTTAAGAGGTGATATGATAGCCCTGTTTAAATATTTGAAAGGATGTCATATTGAGGAGGGAGCAAGCTTGTTTTCTGCTGCTCCAGAGAACAGGACCCGGAACAATGGATGCAAGCTACAGGAAAAGAGATTCCACCTGAACATTAGGAGGAACTTCCTGACAGTAAGGGCTGTTCGACAGTGGAATGCACTCCCTCGGAGGGTGATAGAGTCTCCTTCCTTGGAGGTCTTTAAACAGAGGCTGGATGGCCATCTGTCAGGGATGCTTTGATTTGGATTTCCTGAATGGCAGGGGGTTGGACTGGATGGCCCTAGTGGTCTCTTCCAACTCTATGATTCTATGATTCTATATCCACAAGCACACTTCCAGATTGAAAAATCAGCAGTGAAGAGCAAATGTCTTTATTTTGTGTGAAGGGAAATTTTTCAAAAGCCAGCTTTTGGACTAGAGATAGGAAGTTGAACCATGCACTGCTCCAGATGTTGCTGTATAGCAACCCACATCAGCCCTTGCCAGCATAACCAAGTGATGGTGGATGCTGGGTGTTGTTGTCCAACAACATCAGGAGGGCCAAATCATTCCCATTCTTGAATGGAAGGCTGATGTTGTTCACATCTCCTTTGTGTGGCCTTTTCAAAGGCTGGCAAATGTATAAGCAAAATGATGACCGAAGAGGCCATTGATCCAACCCATCAGTGTGGTTTTATATTCTTAAGCATTAGCAGCCTCTGATAACACATGTGCATAACCCAGGAATGCTGGGAGTTGCAGTCCAATAATCCCTTGAGGTGCATCATTCCCACTCCTCTTCAAGACATTGAGATAAATGTGATGAAAAAATGGCTGAGATTCTTTTGCTATTTTACATGCATATTGATTCTGTTATGCTATAAAAAGGCTGTACCTTTTTGGCCATGGTGTCACATTTGTACTCAATTCAGAGTTCTGCAAGTGTAACTATTGCACATGGAGTTGGACACTGTTGAATGGTGCATAATTTCTCAGCCATGCCTTCAATGTACCACCTGAGTCACTGTGGCTGTAGAAACAGTAAGCACATCCACAGATATGTGGGTTCTGGGCAACACAATTCAAGGAAGATGTTGGCAAGCTGTACCATGCCCAGAGGAGGGCACCAAAATGGTGGAAGTTCTGAAAACCATTTTCTATGAGGAGCAACTTAGGGAGAAGGGTATGTTTAGCCTGGAGAAGAGAAAGTTAAGGAATGATATGATAGCCATGTTTAAATCTTTGAAGGGGTGTCATATTGAGGATGGAGCAAGCTTGTTTTCTGCTGCTCCAGAGATTGACACAGAGTAATGAATTCAAACTATAGGAAAAGAGATTCCTCCTCAGCATTAGGAAGAATTTCCTGATGGTAATTGTTGTTGGACAGTGGAAGACACTGCCTCGGAATACTGTGGGGTCTCCTTCTTTGGAGTTTCTTCAAAAGAGGCTGGATGGCCATCTGTTGGGAGTGCTTTGCTGGCGTCTTCCTGCATGGAGGGGGTTGGAGAACATCCTTGTGGTCTCTACCAGAACTATTATTCTATGCTTCAATTGTTGCACAGTATTTGTATTCAGCAGCAAGGTGGTATCGCACATGTACCACTTAACTACTGAAGTGTGAATTTACACTATGTAAACATGGTGTAAGATTTCAGCTGCACTTTCTGCACAATGGTGGGGTAGGGACAGCCACCTTAGTTTTTTGAAGAAAAGGTTAGAAAGGGACTTTGTTTGTTGTTATCCATCTCGAGTTGATCTCGACCCATGGCAACCCTGCAGATGAGACATCTCCAAGACTCCCTATGCTCCACTGCTCTGCTCAGGTTCTGCAATTTCATACCGATGACCTCCTTAATAAAGTCCATCCATCTAGCATGTGGCCTTCCTCTCTTTCTGCTTCCCTCTACCTTTCTTAGCATTATTGTTTTTTCCAGTGAGTCATGCCTCCTCATGATGTGGCCAGCATACAACAGCCTCAGTCTAGTCATCTTGGCTTCCAGGGATATATCCTACTTAATTTGCTCTAGGATCCATTTGTTTCACTTCTTGGCTGTCCATGGTAATCTCAGCACTCTTCTCCAGGCCCACATCTCAAATGAATTAATTGTCTTCCTATCCGCTTTCTAAACTGCCCAGCTCTCACATCCATACATGGTAATAGGGAATACAATGGCTTGTATCATGTATGATTCTAACTTTTGTGCTCAGTTGTATGTCTTTACATTTTAAGCTATTTTCTAGTTCTCTCATAGCTGCCTTCCCCATTCTTAGTCTTTTTAGGATTTCTTGACTGCAGTCCCCACTCTGATCAATGTTAGATCCCAGATATGAAAATTCTTTTACTATTTCTATTTCCTCATTGTCTAGGTTGAATCTGTGTAAATTGTAAGCGGTCATTATTTTCGTTTTCTTGATGCTCGACAATAAGCCTGCCTTTGCACTTTCCTCCATGATCTTCCTTAGTAGTTGTTTGAAGTCTGTGAAGTTTTTGGCTAGTAGTATGGTGTCGTCTGCGTATCTTATATTGTTGATATTCCTTCCTCTTATTTTCACTCCTCCTTCTTCTGTGTCCAAGCCTGCTTTTCATATAATATGTTCTGCAACAAGTTGAACAAATAGGCCTCGGAGGTAGAGAGGAACTGCTGGACCTCTTACCCTTTCCCTCCACCACTCCCTTCTCCTTCTGTGTCATGTCTTTTTAGATTGTAAGCCCAAGGGCAGGGAACCGTCTAACTAAAAAGATTGCATGTACAACGCTGTGTAAATTTACAGCGCTTCATAAATAAAGGTTAATAATAATAATAATAATAATAATAATAATAATAATAATAATAGGGTGAGAGGATGCAGCCTTGTCTGACCCCTTTGTCAATTGGGAACCACATCACATCTTTTCTGTGGCATCAGCTTTCGTGAATTACATCCAACAAAGTGGGCTCAGAATCCCTGAAATGTTGTGCCAAACCTTTTGCCAAATAAAACTTGTTCTTCTCTAGGGTACCTGGAGATGTGTATTCTTTTCACAGCCAAGATTCCTAGAAGAGCTGTTGTAGAGTGATGGAATGTAGGGCTGTAGAGAGTGTCAGAAAGAGTGGATTCAGATTATGGGAAGGCCAGAAGAGGAATGATGCCAGCACAGGTTGGAATATCAACTACAGATTTTTCTTCCCCTGAATCTGTCCTCGTTGCTTTACCCTTCCCTGCCACTTCACTTTAGCAGCTGCAGAAGAGATACACAGACTTCACAGCCATTTCTCAATATGCCTCTTTCCCTAGCATGCTCCAGCCAAATGTTAGGCCTTTTGCACTCTCAGTGTTACTTACTGCAGTTGAAAAGATGGACCTTAGGAATCAGGGGTGAGCCCTATAAAAAAACAACACACACCCCAAATTGCTCTTGGATAAAATGACTCTTCTGGCTGAATCTGGTGGGTTGGGGTGCTGTAGTTCCATCCTATGGATTCTTGAAAGCTCTGCTTTTACAAAGTCTTTAGCCTCCCTCCTCTGCCAGAAAGGTGCTGGTGCCTCATAGGACTACAAATCCCAGGATTCTGCACCATGGACCCATGGCAGTTAATTGGTGTCAAACTGCATTATTTCCACACTGCAGATGAACTTTAGGTTGCCTTTGCAAGGGTTTAGCCTGCATATGGATGCCAGCCAGCACTTGACCTCTCTCCATGGTGCTGAAGACTCATTTGCTGCCTAGGCTCCTGTTCTGAACTGTCTAGCAGAGAACCCACACCATGCTTGCAAGGTTTCAGTCAACACTCGCATAGTTACACACACACACTGTGCTACACCACCCTTCTTCTGAACATCAGTGCCATGCAATGGACTGTGTATCTATCAGCATGCCAGTTTATTGTCTTCTTGTGCTATATGGAATGCACAGTGGCTGTTACTTCAATCTCAGTGGATCAAGTAGTACAGCTGGCAAAGAGTTATTTAACAGCCAAGAAGATGTACTTGCATGGCTGGAATCCTGTTGGTTAGGCCAGCCAGAGTAGACCCGTTGATTTAACTGTTGAAGAGACAGCATATGGCTAAACCCCATTGATTCAGTGTTTCTCCTCTAGCCAGGACCAGGAATCGGATGTGAAATGGCTCCATTGGTGGAACTCCACTGATGTAACCATGAATTGAATATGTCCATGGCACAACAACATGTGTAAGAGAACTTAAACATGTGATTTACCTATGCAATACATGGGGTGTAGGGGTACTTTTTGAAGTGGCTAGGCTGTTTGGTGCTGTGTTAAATGGAGGTGAGAATATCATTATAGTGGGCATGAAAAACTATGAAAGTCTAGAGGACCACATTAACCCTATGGAGATTTTGAAGGGTTGCACCCTGCACCAAATCCCATAAGATAAAAAAAAAAAAACCACTCCAAAAATGCTCCCAAATGCCCTTTATGGGACATGGGGACATATTTTGGGGCCTTCCTGAGCCCTTACAAGATATTTTAAGAGATTGAAGGCAAGGTATTTGGCCCTGGGAATCCAATACAGGGTATTTTAAAGGATTGGGAGCTACATGAGGTCTGCGTGCCAGATTTTGCCCACTCTTGATCTAAGGTAAGAAACAATGCATCTTTAGCCAAAATCCAAAGTACACATTGTTCTGATACCTTTATTAGGCCAACCTAACCAAAATGTGAACTTTGGATTTGGTTTTATGGTCAACACATTTGCCAGAAAGTTGACAACAAAGTACCCTGCATACATCCTAAGGAGGCAACTGGGCCTATTATGTACTTTCAATGCCTCCAAATTGTCTCTCCATTCTCTCCTCTACTCATTTTCACTGGTAGTTGGTAGCTCTCATGTCAGTGGACAGTGAATCGAATCCAGGTTCTCTAAAAACCTGAAAGGGTGATATACAAAGTGCTGAACCCAGTTTGGAGACACCATTCAGTACAGTACCATTCAGAAGCAAACTCCAACACCGTGTGGAGCAGCATTTCCCACCACTGGACAAACCTTACTATCATGTAGTTCTAAGGTTTCGGTGGAATCTCTTTTCCTGTAGCTTGAATTCATGGTCACAGTATTCCAGATGAGGTCTGACCAAAGCAAATAAAGCAACACTATTATTTCCGATGATGATGATGATGATGATGATGATGATGATGATGATGATGATGATAAAATTTATTTATATTCTGCCTCTCCAATGAGATCAAGGTGGCTTACAACATTAAAATATAAATACAATACAATAAAATCTCCAATAATAATAATAATAATAATTATTATTATTATTATTATTATTATTATTATTTGTATACCGCCCTATGGCAAACCAATCCGGGCGGTTAACAACAGTAAAATATAAAATATAACAATTAAAACCACTTTATCCCTCCCCCCTTAAGACGATATTAAACAGTATAACATATTAAAACACAATATCAAAGCATAAAAACAACAATTAAAAACTAAAAACCCTGATGTCCCTCTGTTGATCCTCAACCATCACTAAGATGGGGCCACAGGAGGAATGAGGGAATCAGGGAACCTGGGTCGGGATGGTTAATCTGGAAAGGCCTGCCGGAAGAGATCCGTCTTGACCACTTTTTTAAAGCTGTCTAATGATGTTATCTGACGGATCTCATCCGGCAGGTCGTTCCAGAGTTTGGGGGCCCCCATCCTTCCACCATAAACCCAAAATTAATAACAATAACTATAATAAATAATACAATTAAAATTATTAAAACAAAGCAAACAGGGTAGTCAATGGGAGGTGACTGAGTCATTAATCTGAGAAGGCCTGTCGGAAGAGATCTGTCTTGACTGCTTTTTTAAAGCAGTCAAGATTAGTAATATACTGGATCTCCTCTGGCAGGCCAGTCTATAACCTAGATAACCCATGATCTAGATATTACACTTCTATTGATGCAGCCTAGGATCATATTGGCTTGTTTAGCTGCTGCAACACAATGTCAACTCACACTTAGCTTGAGTCTGGAAATAAAAATTATTTTTGGCTCAAAAGTCAGGGCTCTTCCTCCTGCCCAATAATATTAGGAATTTAACTTTCCTGGAAAAAAAAAAGGGGGGGGGGGCTTAAGCTTGGACCCATATGTCCTAAGTGGTCTATATAGATTGGGGCAGGTGGGTGGAAGAATACAGGAGACCCATGACAACAGACTTGTTCTGAGTGTCATTGGTGTGGTGATCAGGCTGCTGGGTGACAAATGGCTAATGGTATCCTAGCCAGAACTTGAGAAAAGCTCCTTCTCTTGGACTACAACTCCAAGAGTTCTCAAGCCAGCTGGCTGGTGGATTTTGGCAGTCACTGGTTTTCATGTCAGTGGAGAGGAGAATTTCCTTCCAGGTTTTGGATAGCTATACAAGGTCCTGAATTTACTTGGAAGATAGGTTTCAGATCTATGGGTAAATCCTTTGAGGTTCCACCTAAAACCTGGATCAAATTCACCACCTCATTGACATGGGGGCTATCAGACACCCCTGGTAATCCCTAGAAAAATTCTTCTCCCCACTCCATCCCACCCAAAAACACCCTGAATTAAGAAGGCCAAAAATGCAAGAAAATGGGTGTGTTGGGAACGGAGAAGGAGCCAGGGTGGGTTTTCACAACTTTGAGCTACGAAATATTTTGAGACACTAGTGGTGAGGAATGCTGGGTGTTAGATTTAGTTAGAAATGGGGTGTGTTTTGGAGGCAGGAAAGAGTATGTATAAATGTGAAAGGTGGCAGGGGGGGATCCCTTTGTCTCTCCACTGGGGAATGAAGTGAATGAAATCCCAAAACACATACCGATAAACTAGGATAGCTCAGTGCTGCTCTAAGTGATGATCCCGGGGGCAGAACCAGCCCCTGAGCCATGGACTACCACTCCTTGGTATGTTTCCAGGAAAGAAAGAAACAACTGTAGTTGGTGGGCACAAAAATAGTGCTGGTCCCTATCACACTGAGGGGGAAATATAACTGGCAGTTTAGGCAGCCTGAAGATGATAGCCTGAAAAGCACAAGCATGCCTTTAAAAGCACTGTCCAGGGTGCTGAACCTACTTGGAGGCTAAGTTCAGGTGTCTGGGGAAACCCTTTAATATTCAACCCCAAAAAATCCTGAATTAGGTTTATCATCCCTTATAGTGGGTTGTTTTGGAAGTGAAGCATGTGTGTGTGTGTGTGTGTGTGTGTGTGACAGAGAAAGATGTGTGTGTGTGTGTGAAATATATTTGTTGTTGTTGTGTGCCTTCTAGTCATTTCCAACTTAAAGCAGCCATAAAGTGACCCTATCATGAAGTTTTCTTGGCAAGATTTGCTCCAAGGGCGTTTTGCCATTGTCCTCCCTTGAGGCTGAGACATTTGTCTTGTCCATAGTCCAACACTCAACCCACTACATCATGCTGGCTCTAAATAGGTATGTAGATAAGATAGAGGTAAAGTATGTGCCTTCAAGAAGGATTTGGATTCATGGCAATTTCATTGGGTTTTCCTAGGCACGGAAAACCAAAAGTAGTTTGCCATTGCTTCAGAGTATAGTCTAGTGCAGTGAATCCCAAACTCTGGCCTTTCAGGTGTTGTGGACATCACTTCCCAGAATCCCAGACCATTGACCAAGTTGGCTGAAGCTTCTGGAAGTTGAAGTCCAAAACACCTGGAGGACCAGAGTTTGGGGATCACTGGTCTAGTGCTTCTCAGACTTTGATCCTCCAGGGGTATTGGACTTCATTTCCCAGAAGCCCTAGTCAACCTGGCCAACAGTCAGGAATTCTGGGAGCTGAAGTCCAGAATGTCTGGAGGACCAAAATTTGGGACCCACTGCATGGCAGTACTTCTCAGGCTCTCTGATATGGGGGAAATCAGCATTTTTTTAACTAATGCATCAGGGACTAGCACCATATTTGTGCCCATTGGTTTCAGGTGTTTCTTTCTTGCCTGGAAACTGGCTAAAGACCTGTGGCCTTTGGCTCAAGGACTGGAAGCAGTTCAGGGACCTCCACTTTGAGTAGCAAATGGCCATGCACAGTGCCTGGTATTCCCTGGCAGTTTCCCAGCTCTCCAGGCCTGACCTAGAGATCTTCAGGGTAGTTAGGGAAACTAGTTAGTTGTGTGTGTGTGTGGGGGGGGTTTCGGAGGTGGGACAGAGTCTGTGTATATGAGGAAGGCCAGCAATAGCGGGGAGGAATCCATTTTGTCTTTGCAACAGGAGTTGCAGAAGATCCCCAAAGTGGATGCATATATCTAGGCCTATATATTTCCTACAACACCAGAGTTCAATTCCCAGTTCGGCCATAAAACCCACTGGGTGACCCTGAGCAAGTCACATGCTCTCAGCTTCAAGGGAAGGCGATGACAAACCTCCTCTGAGAAAATCTTACCAAGAAAACTCCAGCCTTTGCAACTGCAGTTACAGAAAATCCCAATTTTTCCTATCTGGGTCTATATATTTCCTATGATTCTGGAGGCCAGGGTTCGATAGGCCCACCTTAGGGTGCCCATAGGTTGGAAATGAAGGCTCAAAACAGCTATCAATCTGTCTATGGTATCAACACACACACACACTCACACATATACACATATATAATGATTTTCAAGTGAACCCTAGAGCTAGAGATCTAGCCCGACTTCACTTCTACTGCAGAGTGTCAGGCTTTGACAAAGTCCTGGTTTGTGCATTGTGTGGGAGAGAGATAGAGAAGCGGGGGGGGGGATTCCAGGCACTCTGCAACAGCATCACTCCATGCATTTGATGCAAAGGTTGAAATGGGGCATGTGGGGTCCTTTCGGAAGGGAACCTTGCAGCCCTTGGTAGGGGAGGCGGCGGTGGTGGTGGGGATGGGTTGCAGGCCATCAAACCTTCACCTTTGCAGCAAATCTCCCAGCTGCCAGGCCTAGGGAGGGGGGTTTGCTTAGGTATGTGCATCTTTGACTCAACAGCTTCTATCCCCCCCCCCTCCCCACTCCATCCTTTCCTCCATCATCTCTCCTTGCTTTCCTTCCTGGGTACCACTTGCCCAGGATGCCACCCAAAGCTGGCAAGGGGGCTCAGGGGGCTAGAGGAGAGGGAAAGGTTTTCAAGGCTGAGCTCCCTTGCCAGCTTTGAGGGGTATCCTGAGCAAGTGGTACCCGGGTTTCAAGGTTTTCTGGACTGAGTCCTTTTGCTAGCTTTGTGGGCATTCTGGGCAGGTGGTACCCGGGAAGGAAGGAAAGCCAGGAGAGATGATGGAGTGGCGGCGGCGGCGGCGGGGGTGGGAGATAGAGGCTGTTGAGTCAAAGATACTGGACCAAGGCGTGGGGGGGGGGGGAGAGGAGGAGGAGGAGTCCAGGTCGATCCGGTTCAAGCCAGCCAGGAGGCAGAGGGTGTCTCCCCCCCCGTTTCTCCCCTGCGTCCCTCCCTCCCTCCCTCAATGCCAGGCGCTCTGGCGGCGGCGGAGGCGGCGTGGGACGTGTGGGGCGGGGCGGGGGGTCTTCCTGTTCCTCCCCCTCCTCCCTTCTCTCTCCTCCCCCCCCCCCCCCGTTCCTTCTCCCCCGTCCGCCCCCGGGCGCCCCCCCGGGGGGGGGGGGGGGGGGGGGGGCCCGGGGGGGGGGGGGGGGGGGGCCTCCCTTCCCCCCCCCCCCCCCCCTCCCCCCCCCCCCCCCCCCCCCAGGTTCCTTCTCCCGCGTCGGCACTCGGGCTCCCCGCTTGGAGGGAAGGGAAGGAAGAGGCCCAGGAAGGGCTAGCGAAGGAGGGAAGGAAGGAAGGAGGGAAGAAAGAGCCAAGAGAAGGAGGGAGAGATGCAGAGGGAGCGAGGGCTAGAGAAGAAGGAAAAGGAAGGGACAGAAGGAGGGATGTGGAGGGAAGGCTAGAGCAGGGGAAAGAAGAAGGGAAGGAGGGAAAGAGAGGGAGGGAAAGGCGAGGAGGGAGGGAGGGCTGGAGGAGAGGGGAAAGGGAGGGAAGGAGGGAAAGAGGGAGGAAGAGAGGTGGAGGGAGTGGCTAGAGAAGGAGGGAAGGAGGGAGGGAAGGAGCAAAGAGAAGGAAGGAGAGATGCAAAGGGAGGGCTAGAGAAGGGGAAGGAGGGAGGGAAAGAAGCAGAGATGCGGAGGGCGGGCTAGAAAGGGGGAAGGAGGAAGGAAATCGGAAAGAGGGAAGGATGCGGACGGAAGGCTAGAGAAGGAGGGAAGGAGAAAGGGATGCAGAGGGAGGACTAGAGGAGGGAAGGATGCGGAGGGGAGGCTAGAGGAGGAGGAGGGCAGGATGCGAATGGAGGTCTAGAGGAAGGGGGCCAAGAGGGAGGGAGGGAGGGAGGAGGGATGGGGGTCTGGTCCGGGTCCTTAGCGCCTCCCTTCCTCTCCTGGCCCGGAAGCGGAGGGGGAGGAAGGAAGGGAGGGAGGGAGGGGGTGCGGCGGCGGCGGCGGAGGGGATCCCGAGCCCTGCGGCCGGAGCGGGGCCGGGAGGAAAGGAAGGGAGGAAGGAGAGAAGGAGGGAAGGGGAGGAGGGAGGGAGGAGGAGGAGGGGGGCGCGGGATGCGGCGGGGGCCGGGATGGCGGCCAAGTCGGACGGGAGCGGCTTCTCGCAGCTGCACAACCTGGACGACCCTCCCCGCCGCCTCCCGGCTCCCCACCACCACCCCCATCATCCCCATCGCCACCACCCCCACCATCCCCACTCCTGCTCCTCCTCCTCGGCCGCCGGGGCCCTGCGAGGAGGCGGCGGCGGCGGCGGCGGAGGGCGCGCTGGAAGCGGCGGCGGCTGCCTGGGGGCCGGGGCGCCGTCGTCGGAAGAGGAGGAGGAGGAGGAGGCCGGCGGCAGCAGCTCCATGCACATCTGCCACTGCTGCAACACCTCCTCCTGCTACTGGGGCTGCCGGAGCGCCTGCCTGCGGAGCCTGCTGGGCCGGGCCCGGGGCCGCCAAGGGCCCTCCGCTCCGCTGGCGCCGCCCGGGGAGCCCTCGGCGGCGGCGGGGCTGCAGCCGGGCTCCTCCTTGCCCTCCGGCCCCGGGGCCTCCTCCTCCGCCGCCGCCCGGCCCTGGCTGGACTGCCTCTGGATCGTGCTGGCGCTGCTGGTGCTGCTGGGCGACGTGGGCACCGACCTCTGGCTGGCCCTCGACCACTACGCCCGCCGGGACTACCTCTGGTGCGGCCTCACCCTGGCCTTCGTCCTGCTGCCCTCCGTCCTGGTCCAGATCCTCAGCTTCCGATGGTTCGTCCAGGACTACACCGGCGGAGGGCTGGGGGCCGTCCAGGGCCTGACCAGCCGAGGGCCCCCCATGATGGGCTCCGCCGCCTCCGCCAGGAGCAGGGCCGCCGGAGCCCCGGCCCCTTCGGCCCAGCGCCTCTGCCGCCTCTCCGTCTGGATCTGGCAGTCCGTCATCCACCTGCTCCAGATGGGACAGGTCTGGAGGTAGGCCTCCTCGGGGAGAGGGAGAGGGAGGGAGACACCCCCAAAGAAGGAGAAGAAGGGGGCCCAGAACCTGCTTCCATTTCAGACCCAGAGAAAGAGGGATTGGAGAGATGAGGGAGCACCAGAAGACAAATAGCCCAAGATGAAGAGAGAAAATATGGGGGAGAAGACCCAGGCCCAAACCCTGCTTAAATTTCATCCCCAGAGAGAGAGGGATTGGGGAAAGAGGAAGACGGGCCCCCCCCCCAGTGTAAAGGAGCACCAGAAGGTGAACACCCCCAGATGGAGAAAGAAGTTACCCCCCAAAATATTGGGAGAAGGCCCAGGCCCAAGAGCCTGCTTCCATTTCATCTTGCTAGGAAGTGGGAGAGGGAGAGATGGGGGGGGGGGAGGGAGGCTGACCACCTTTGAATATTGAAGGAGAGCCAGAAGGTGACCCCCCCCCAAATGGAGAGAGCCCCCTCCAAAACAGTATGAGAGGGAGACAGAAGGTCCAGGCCTAAGACCTGCCTAAATTTCAGTCCTGAGAGAGAGGGATTGGGGAGAAGGAGGACCTGATCTAAACAAGCACCAGAAGGCAAAAACCCCAAGATGGAGAGAGAAGGGACCCCCCCCCAAATATATATAGGGGATAAGACCCAGTCCCAGAACCTGCTTAAATTTCAGCCCCAGAGAGAGAGAGATTGGGGGAAGAGGGGAGCTGACCCCTACAAATACTGTAGAGGAGGCAGAAAGTGACAGAGGGAGGAGGATCCCAAAAATGTGAGGGAGAAGGCCCAGGCCGAAGAGCCTGCTTAAATTTCTGCATGCTAGAAAGAGAGAGAAATATTCAGGAGAGAACCTGACCCCCTCAAATATTGAAGGGGAACCAGAAGGTCAACACCCCCAGATGGAGAAATGGGGGCCTTCAAAAGTATGGGGGGGACACCACTAGGCCAAGGCCCAAGGCCCTGCTTACATTTCAGCCCCAGAGAAGGAGATTGGGGAGATGGAGGGGCACCTGACCACCTCAAATACTGAAGAGGAGCCAGAAGGTGGGCACCCCAAAACAGAGGGAGGGGAGCCCCCAAATATGGGGAAGCACCAGGAGGCCAAGACCCAAGGCCCTGCTTAGATTTCAGCCTGCCAGAAAGAGAGAGAAATATTGGGGAAGGGGGACTTGGCCACCCCCAAAATACAGAAGGGGGGAAGATTGGGGAGAAGGAGGAAGGGGGGAATTACTCCAAACCTCCACTGGGGGGGTTAATACAAGGTGATGGTCTAACATCCCCCCTTAAATTTAAGCCAGGGAGGGATGTCAGACCATCACCTTCTGTTGCCCCCCAAGTAGCAGGGTTAAGCAATCCCCCCTCTTCTTCAAGGGGTAAGCCTCCTCTCAAAAAGGGGGAGAAAGAGGACATAGGCCCCAACGTGCCTCCCCCCATCTTAGCCCTTGAGAGAGACAGAGAGATTGGGGGGGAGAGATAGGAATGCTCCCCCAAAAAATACTGCAGGGAAGAATGGCCTAATACCTCAAATCTTAGAAAATGGAGAGAAAGGAATAGTGGGGGAGAGGAAGGAACCCCCCCCCCCCGAAATTGAGGGAGAGGGCTAAGGCCCAAGACCCTTCACACAGAGAGAAACACTAAAATCTCAGCCCTGGAGAGAGAGAGAGAGAGAGAGAGAGATTGCCTCCTCAGTTTGAGGGTACCCAACATCCCCCCCCAAAAAAATCTCAGCCTCTGAGAGACTAAGATTGAGACTGAGGAGGGGAGGAAGGATTGTGATCTCTCCGCACCCCCCCCCCAAAAATAAAGATTGCGGAGAGGTAGACAGTGAAGGGTCATCTCACCCCATCTTAACCCACAGGGACTATAGAGAAGGAGAGATATGGAGGACCCCCAAAATTGAGGGGGACAGAGGAAGAAAGCCAGCCCCCCCCTGCTTTAAGTGTCAGCCCATGGGAGACAGAGAGAGGGGGTCTGGAGGCCTAATGTCTCTACCCCCTCCATCTTTGCCCACGTCACAGGCAACAGAAGGATGACTGTGAAGGCTTTGTCTCTCTCTCTCTCTCTCTCTCTCACACACACACACACACACTTGAGGGGGGGGAGCTGCCATGAAGGGGATCAAGCCACCCCTTCAACTGGCAGGTATAGAGACAAGGGGGTGGCCCCTTCCAGCTCTCATAGCAAGGGTATATAAATCCCCTTGTATGAGGAAGGCATGGGGAAATCACCCATGAATCAGGGGGTAGGGAAGGGTGGTCCTCCTCCATTTCCTTAAAGAGGAGGAGAATCAGAGAAGAAGACCCTGGTTTCTGAAATCTTCCCTGCTTTCCCAGAATCCCTTTGCTCTTGGGGCTTCTGGGTTAACAAGGCTGAAGGAGGTGATATTGTAAGAAGACAAGTAGGAGGAGATTTAGACTAGAGGCAGGGCCTCCCTCATCCCATTAACCTCCTGAAAGAGTTAATGGATGTACAGTACTGGAGTGATGAAGGGTGTGTGTTGTGTTTGATGAAGAGGGCACCCCACTTTCCCAAAACCAACAGTAAGGAAATGTTGGCTCCATGTTCTTATTCTTAAGCGTCTGCCCCCTGGAATGGTGTAGGATGTTTGGGGGCAATCCCCCACCATCAAAGGAGAAAAATCAAGTCTTTTAGGTTTGTGGCCAGAAAGCAAGGAGGGCTAGTCTGAAAATTTCCTTTGGAGAAGTGGAGAGTATGTAGGGTTACTCATACACACAGATTTTTTCATCCCACAAATGCTCCTTGGGCACACACTCGAAGGAAGAAGGAAGGCCCGATTAAGGTGATCTCCAGGAAGGAAGATGGCTGCATCTCCATGTGAGAAGAATCCCTTCCTAAGCTGCTCACTGCATCTAGTGCAACTGGATTCAGCAGGAAGGAGATCACTCTTACAACATATCTCAGACCAGAAGGATCTGATCCCACCCTGGTCCTAACCACCACCACTCCAGCTTCCCATACTAAGAAGACATCAAAGCTCACTTTCCAGAAGGCAGGGGTACAGTTGAGATGTTTCAGATGGGAAAGCAATGCTGTGCCCCTAGGTAGGCCAAGAGTTTTCTCGCTCAGGCCCCTAAAACCTTGGCGTCATCCCATAAGAGACAGCCTGTCAGAAAAGTAGGCCTTAAGCCTGTGCGCCAAGGAGAGGGGTTATTCTGGTCCAATCTGGGTGCTCAAGGGCCATAGCTGTTGATGGTTTCTGTGTTAAGGGGTATTCATTACGAATTTTAGTTTGAACTTTACAGGAGCTGTCCAGGGTGCTGAAATCACACACACACACACACACACACACACCCATAGCCCCTTTAAATTTCAGGCTAAATCCCATATTGGATCACACTATCCCCACAATGGGAATCTCCAACTGCTCAGCAATAAAGAAATTGAAAGAGAGAAGGGGCTCACTAGGGATTCAACAGTTCCCAAACTGTAGATTCCTGGATGTTTGTTGGGCTGCAGTTCCCAAAGACATGCACCCATGGCCTTCCTGGATGGGGCCTTTGGGAGCGGAGGTCCTGTAACATCCCAGAACCCAATGCTGGATGCTACTAACCATAAAGTTGATGGGAGATGTCTTGTACTTGTGCCTAGGGCCTCTAGTTGAACAGGAGAGTTAGCCCACTTCAAATAGCTGAGGATCTGGGCATCTTTCATCATCTGAGGCTTGGGGATAAGGCAGTAGGATGAAATGCTTTGAGAGAACATACCTTCAAAATCTCTGCAGTAGAGAAATAAGATACATCTTGGATCAGAGTGAAGAATACATGGCCCGTTGAATTCTTTTGATTCTTTCTCTAGTACATAATGGTGGAGGCATCTCCAATGACAGGGAAGAAATAGGAAGTACTGTAGGGCCTATCATATTGATACTCCAAACTAGAACAGACCCATTGAATCTACAGCTTTTAATTATATGTTGATCCAGCCACTGAGTCAGTAAGTCTGTTCTAGCTGGGCATAATCCAATAGGATTCCAGCCAGTATTCATTTGGGTGCTCAGAGCAGTGGTGGTGGTTGGGAGCTGTAGGATCAGCCCCTACCTTTGGACAAACCACAAAGACGACAGATCCATCATGATCCTAAGACATTGCCTCATCATCCCTCCTCCCCGCGGTCCATAGGATGAGTATCATGTATGAATCGTCTGGAGGGTTTGCAAACGTGGATCTAGTTTCCCCCTCTGTCCTCCTTCACCCCCCCCTTCCCCAGTCCACCCACATGGTTTAGCTACGTGAAGGTAGAGTAATAATGAAGAACTAGGCTGTGCCCAAGCTGGGCAGAGAGGGAGCTCTTGAGCAGCTCAAAAGCCTACCTTTTTAGAGAGGAACTGTGGGAAAAGATGCAGAGGGTGTCCTGGAGAGACCTTTGCTATAAGAGAGGAAAACCATTGCAGGCAGAAGATGGAGGGAGACAGTGGCGGGAAGGCATCCAGGCCTACTTAGTGCCTACCCTTTCAAGAACTGTGAATGCATGCACACACATGAATGCACGATGCACGCATATACAGACCCCTGGGATTTTGCAAAAAAAGGAGAAAGAAGGGGAGGTTATTGAGAATATTACAAATGAATTACAGCCCTCCCCCACTTTAAAGGACTGTAGAGACAGCAGGGTTGTGGGTGGATTGGAGGTGGGGAGTACTCCTAGACATGCATAAGATGAACCAAGGGGAGAATGGAATAAAGTTTGAAAAATGTATGGGTTAGGAAACCCCAGGTCTCTCCCTCCCTCTCCCTCTTTCTGAAATAAGAAACATGAAAATGTTGAGACTGTTTTCATAAAATGATATGTGGAGGGTGGGGGGAAAGAGTAAAAGAAAGGAAAGGAAAGGAAGAAAGGGGCGAAGAAATGAAAGGGGGGGGTTTCAAGAAACATTTTCTCTTAATTATTGCTTTCATTTAAAAAAAAACCAGCAATTTTAAAACTAAGGAGAGCAAAGTTGGATTTCAAATAGGTTAGAATAGATTGTGGAAAAAGGAGGTCAAAGGATGGCTTGATGGGAAATAGATAAACGGAGGAAGAATTAAGACTGCTCCTGTGGAATACTCTGGATGTTTGCTTTGAACCGATTTAAAATGGAGGCAACCTCTCAGAGAGGGTGGGGAGAAGCCGGTTCGGTAATAGTGCTGCTGACAGGGGAGGAGGGGGGAAGCATTCAAGAAAAAATGGAGACTGCACAGTCAAAATCTAGAGCTCTGTGAGTGTGTGTATAGCCTGTATGAAACTGCAACCCAGGAAATAACAGTGGTGAAATCAGCCACTACAAGCAAATATATTTTTTGCTTTCCTCCATCTGCATCTCTTTATGCAAAGTGGATATCCCCCCCACCGCCGACACATGTTAGCAGAACATGATGTGCGCATTGCATGCAAGGCAAGGTTTTTCAGAGAGATGTCTGTGCTGCTTGTACTACGTGAAAGAGGGCTTCATGCCCAGATGGTTTCTCTTCTCTTTCCCTCCTCCTCCTCTGATGTTCCTGTGTACCAACCACATATGCCAAGGCAGCTGTTGGTACGGACATGAACATGTCAGACAATGGATGGGTTTCCCTTGGCAGCTATGAAAGTTTGTGGCTGCGATGTATTTTCCTGGGGGCTGATTTATGTGACGCCTCCATCCTCTCCCCACCCCACCAAAAAGCTGTGGCACATGAGCACAAATGGTGACACAGGGAGATTTTTGATGGAGGACTGGAAGGCGCGCATGATTGGATTCGGAAAACAGGACTGCAGCTTGCAAGGAGATGGAAGAGAGCTGTGGACTAATCTAATCTTTGCTCATCTCTGAGGCTCTGAATATTCATTGCAAACAAGTGGGACCTACTGAGAAAGGCTTTCTCCAGACTTTGCAATCTGGAATGGGGGATTTTAGTTCAGAATGGAAGTATGATGAATCTTTCATGACGGGTTTTAACAGGGGTCTCTCTTTGGCACTACAGACAGTAGTAGGATCTGTCGAAGGAATGCTTAGAGGTACCCTCTAATGTCAACCTTTTGAGTGTGGCATTTTGTATATTTGGAGCAGAGGGTGTCATTAATGTTTCTTCTATTGCTGTCTGTTATTTGAATTATTCCGGGAAGCTGTGGTGGAACTAATGAACAAGGGCAATCTTTTAAGCTGATGTTGGTAGGAGTTAACTTTTTTCCATGTTGGACTGATGAAGCATCTGTATTCAGAAGGATTTGTTGGAGAGAGAATGGGAACCAGCTAGTTGCCGAACTGCCTTCTTGCAGAATTTCTCCCTTTAGCAGCCTACCCTAGACAGTGCAATTAGTCAATGTATCGCTGCTGAGGTTAGTTGCTTTTTTAGCTGTTCCGGATGAAAAATGAAAGTTTTCTAAATGTATTCAGTTCTTCACCAGGAAGTGCTCTTTCCGCCAAGTTTAGTCAATTGCATATACATATATTTGGCAGAGATTAGAAAAATTATTTATTTTGATCACAGCTTCCAGAATCTCCCAGCCAGATTCTGGGAGATGTTGTCCCAAATTTAACTTTTCCAAGCTCTGGTTGCATTTGGGCAAGCCTTGTGAGAAGTACGGGGGCCTTTATAATTCACCTCCTTCTGACTAGGCAAACTGGACCTCTACCTTACAAAGCTCTGGCACACCCCCAAGTGTCATCATCCAAAAGGAATTAAGAGGTCCTGTATGGATGGATAGCACATTCCAGGCATGTCTAGGATGAACAACAATCTTGGTGCTTCCCAGGTTAAATTAAGTGCTTTTATAGGTTGTGGGATTTACTGTCACGTGATGTGGTGGTGGCTGCCAGCTTAGATACCTTTCAAAGGAGATTAGATAAGCTCATAGAATCACAGAGCTGGAAGAGCCCACAAGGGAAATCCAGTCCTACTCCATTCTGCCATGCAGGAAGACACAATCAAAGCGCTCCTGATAGATGGCCATCCATCTTCTGTTGGAAAATCTTCAAAGTAGGAGACTCTACCATTGTCCAAGGCAGCATATTCTACTGTCGAACAGCAATTACTGTCAAGAAGTTCTCCCTAATGTTTAGGTGGAATACCTTTTTCCGTTGCTTGAATCCATTGCTCTGTGTCCTGGTCTCTGGAGCAGCAGAAAACAAGCTTGCTCCATCCTCAATATTACTTCCCTTCAAATATTTAAACATGGCTATCATGTCCCCTCTTCACCTTCTCTTCTCCAGATTAAACATACCCAACTCCCCAAGCCACTCCTCATAGGGCTTTATGGTTTCATAGAGGTTTGGCCCATGCATACTAGTCAGGCAAACTATGTATTGCATCCCTCATTAAGGCCTTTTTATATCAGCTTGTCCCGCTGGTGGAATAGAATAGAATAGAATAGAATAGAATAGAATACAGTTGGAAGACACCCCGAGAGTCATCCAGTCCAACTCCATTCTGCCATTCAGGAATACACAATCAAAACACTCCCTGTGAAAGATGGCCATCCAATCTCTGTTTAAAAAACTCCAAAGAAGGAGACTCCACCACATACTGCAAGGAAACATATTCCACTGTCCAACAGTAGATTAGCTGGAGGCCCTTGTTTGGCCAGAGTATGAACAGGATCTATGCCATTGGTCTGATGTGACATATTCTCATGTTCTGCTGGTGGTGAGTCTGCTGGATGTGTCCAGTTTCTTGGGATCTCTTTGAGCCCCAAATGTAGGTGACCAACTGGGGAGCAAATCCTGGGCTATTGAGTTCCTACTGCCCCTGTGATTGTGTTTGTTTGTTTTGTGATCCTCAAAGACATAGTTGCGCAGGACTAGGTCTCCATCTCTTTCTTCAAGTTGGTTGGTCTCTGCTTCCTCCCCTCCTACAGGCTCCAGAAGGGCAAAGAGCTCATTTTGAACCTACTGACCAGCAGGAAGACTTTGCAAGGAAACCTGAGCCACTGTATATGCACAATCCCTCAATCCCAAAGCATGACACTAATACACTACCCTGCCATAGGTAAGAACAAGACCTTGGGAAAGTGACTTTTTAAAGGGAGACTACTGCTCCCTTTATCCCAATCCAAGATCCCCAGCCAGCATGGCCATTGGAGATTCTGGAAACTGTAACTCCCTCTCCCCAAGTCACTTTTCCAAGCTCTGAGAGCAACATCTGATGTTGCCTTTTGCTGGATCAGACCATGATGTCCTTCCTAGTTCAGTCTTGCCTAATTATAACCAATAGCATCTCTCTAGGGATTCTAAAATCCTTTCCCATCCCTTACATGAAGGTCACAAAGAGCAAACTTGGAATCTTTTGCAAGCAAAGCTCTCTAACCGTATTATAGCCAAAGTATTCGACTTGACCAGCCACCGTTTTGGAAATGGAGTCTCCTTTCTGTCTTTCTGGCAAATTTGCTGTTTCTTCATTGCTTACTTTCCATTTCTTGTTGCCCTTAATGACATTACTTCTGAATCCCTGCTTGAAGAAAAGGATTGGAGGGGAAGGGTCGAGTCATGTGTCCTAGGAACTTTGTGGACAGGTGGTCTCAAGTCTGGCTGATCTTTTCCAACCAGATGTCCTCAAGAAATGTTAAGACTACAGCCTGAATTGTAGTGTTTAGACCCACCTAGAATAGATCCATTGAGTCAAAGTGATTTGTTTATGTGTTGATCCACCATTGGGACTAACAAATAGAATTCAGGCTATTTATTCTACCACTGCAGAATTCTCCCAGCAATGGGGGAAAGTGGTTAGAATCGGTTGTGGAGGAAGCAAGCTTGTTTTCTGCTGCTCCAGAGACTAGGACCTAGAGCAATGGATGCAAGCTCCAGGAAAAGAGATTCCACCTCAACATTAGGAGGAACTTCCTGACAGTAAGGGCTGTTGGACAGTGGAATAAACTCCCTCGGAGTGTAGTAGAGTCTCCTTCCTTAGAGGTCTTCAAACAGAGGCTGGATGGCTATCTGTCAGGGATGCTTTGATTGTGATTTCCTGCATGGCAGAGGGTTGGACTGGATGGCCCTTGCGGTCTCTTCCAACTCTACAATTCAATGATTCAATGATTCTATTATTTGCTTTAAGAACAGTGGGCCCTTCATATCTGCTGGGGATTGGTTCCAGGACTCCCTGTGGATACCAAAATCGATGTATGCTCAAGTCCCATTATATGGAATGGTATAGTAAAATGGTGTCTCTATTATAAAATGGCATGATCAAGGCTTGCTTTTTGAATATATATATGTGTGTGTGTGTGTGTGTGTGTGTAAATATTTTCAAGCCATGAGTGGTAGAATCCATGGATGCAGAAGCCCATGAATATGGAGGGACGACTGTATATTGGGATGGGTACCTGTTGCTATTAGTCCTTCACTGCCTGTTCAAAACTCCTAAAGTGGCATCTTCCGTTCCAAAGCCAGAACTGTGTGTGCACTCAGACTTATGGGATGGGTGATTTCCTATGGAAAAAAAAATAGAACATCAGAAAATCTTCTGGAAACTTTCAACTGAAAACTTTCGAAAATAGATATTTTTGGGCAGAATTTGTTTTAATGCTATATTTTTTTCATGGAAGTATTTCCACATGATATACTGTATGTATCTACACTGATCTATAGTTATCTGGGCTGTTGTACTGAAATCAGTAATAAAATGTTCAATGAATAAATCAGATATTTTCTAAACTTGAAATGAAACTGACAAGTAATGTAGAGAGTGAATGAATGAATGAGGCTGAAGGTATTGCAGTAATACTTCAAGAAAATAAAGTTAAACTGGTGATGCAGGGAATATCAGGGACATCTCTCTTTAAAATATAGTATTCTTTCAGTTGTAATATTTTTTAAATTAAATCACAGAATCCTAGAGCTGGAAGATAACCAAAGGGCCATCCAGTCTAACCTCATTCTGCCATGCAGGAGTACACAATGAAAACACTCCTGACAGATGGCCACCCAACCTCTATTTAAAAATCTCCAAAGAAAGATACTTCACTACCCTCTGAAGCAGCATCTTCCACTGTTGAACAGTTTTTACTGTCAAGAAGTTTTTTGGACTATGTTGCCATGTTCTGGAAGAGTTTATTCCTGACGTTTTGCCAGCTTCTGTGCTTGGCATCTTCAGAGAATGCTGGCATGGAAGTGAGTGAGTTCACCAAACTACAGATCCCTAAATTCCTGGTGTTGGTGCTATGGCAGTTTATGTAGAATAAAACTGACTGAACTGTGTTCTGGTCACCACAAGTCAAGAAGGGTATTGACAAGCTGGAGCATGTTCAGAGTAGATCGACCAAAATAGCGAAAGGTTTGGAAACCATAAGGCCCTATGAGGAGCAGCTTAGAAAGCTGGGTATGTTCAGCCTGGAGAAGAGAAGGCTGAGAGGTGACATGATAATCATGTTTAAATATTTGAAGGGATGGCATATTGAGGAGGGAGCAAACTTGTTTTCTCCTACTCCCGAAAATAGAAAATAGGAAAATTTCTAAAACATGGCCACATAGCCCGAAAAACCCACAAAAAACCTTTTTCTGATTGTTGCAGCCTCACTTGCTGGTGGGAGAGGGCCAAAAGGGCCATCCTCCGTGTGCCCCAATTTTGCCAACCAAACAGATCTCTTTTCTCTTATAGAACTGTTGGGTGTTAGGGGGGGGGGGGGGGGGGGCATTTGCCTGCTTACCTACAGGATCACCTCCTCCTGTATAATCTGCCCTGTACACTCAGGTCCTCTGGAGGACATTTACTCCTGTCAGCCAGGACTAGATTGGCAATTGTCAGCCAGAGGACTTTTTCATCAGCCCCCCCCCCCCCCCCCGAATGTGGAATGACCTGCCAGAAGAGGTTCAACAGCTGAATATGCTGTCCGAATTTAAAATTGAATTAAAGACTTATTTCATCCAGCAGGTCTACCCAGTCAATATTGAACTATGAATTTTAAATTGGTGTGTTTTATTCTGTATAATTTTAATGTGTTATGGTCATTTTAACCTTACGTTTATATGTTTTAACTTATATTCTAAATGGTTAGTTATATATTGTTTTTTAATCTATGTTGTGGTCCTCCACGAGCCTCAAGGAGAGGTGGATAAGAGGAACATTGATTATTATTATTATTATTATTATTATTATTATTATTATTATTATTATTAT
>NC_056522.1:6632538-6739906 GCF_019175285.1 Sceloporus undulatus | reverse complement strand
GAGTTTTAGAATAATTTTAGTGTAGTTCTGTGTGCTTTTAAGTTACTTGTTAATTTATGGCAACCCCATGAATTTCATAGGACTTTCTTAGAAAAGGAATACTCAGAGGTGGTTTTGCCAGTTCCTTCCTCTGAAATAAAACCGTCAGCACCTGGTCTTTGTTGGTGGTCTCCAATCCAAGTACTAACCAGAGCTGACCTGCTTAGTTTCCAAGATGGGATCTGGTGTCATTAGGGTGTTTAGGCCTATGAAGCAGTTATGGATCTCTGATTTTAGGCTACGAACCTGTACCTGCAATACAGAATGCCAGCCATAATAATTGATATTAATATAAAAATAAAAAATAAAAGCTTTATTTATATACCGCCCTTCTACAAAATCAGGGTGGTGTACAACATTTCACAAATTCAACACAATACAATAAAACACATTATAAAATGTACATTCAATTAAAATAAACAGTAAAACAGCTCCAGCCAGCTTGCCATTGCTGACGAAAAGAAGAGGGTGGGGTTATTCGGGGTGCACATCAGGGGTATGCCTGCTTGAATAAAAAAGTCTTCAGCCCCTTTTTAAACTGGGCCAGGGAGGTGGCCGAGCGGAGCTCAATGGGCAGAGAGTTCCAGATGTTGGGGGCCGAGGTGGTAAAGGCCCTCCTAGAAGTGGAAACTAATCTGGCCCCTGGAACCTTTAACAGTTGCTGCCCAGATGTTCTGAGTGTGCGGGGCGGATTGTATGGAGAGAGGCAGTCCTCAAGGTACCCTGGGCCCAAGCCATTTAGGGCTTTATAGGTAATTACCAACACCTTGTATTGCGCCCGGAAGCAAATAGGCAGCCAGTGCAAACCCTTAAGCACTGGTGTTATATGACTGGCCCTGGATGTGCCAGTGATCAGTTGGGCTGCCATATTCTGCACTAGTTGCAGCTTCCGGGTATGGTACAAGGGTTGCCCCATGTAGAGCGCGTTGCAGAAGTCCAAGCGAGAGATTACCAGGGCGTGTACAACAGTTTCAAGGTCCCTCCGGCCCAGGTAGGGACGCAGCTGGCGTATCAGCCGAAGCTGATAACAGGTGCTCCTGACCGTCGCATCCACCTGAGATGTAAGGTGGAGCGACGAGTCAAGGAGCACCCCCAGACTGCGTACTGAGTCCTTCACAGGAAGCGTGATCCCGTTCAGGACAGGTGGAACCACCGCCATTCCTGGGCCAGGAGAACCTATCACGAGCACCTCCGTTTTCTCTGGATTCAGGCTGAGTCGGGTTTCCCTCATCCAGCCCATTACCGACTCCAGACAGGCAACGAGAGGAGAGATGCCATCCTTGGTCACTGAATCAGTCGGAGACATAGAGAAGACTATTTGGGTGTCATCAGCGTACTGATAACCCCGCGCCCCATGTCTCCGGATGATCTCTCCCAGCGGTTTCATCTAAATGTTAAAAAGCATGGGAGACAGAATGGCTCCTTGAGGGACCCCAGATATAAGGGCCCTCTTATTGTAGCACACGTCTCCCAGCTGCACCATCTGGAACCTCCCAGAGAGGTAGGACCAGAACCACTGGAGCGCAGTGCCCCCGATTCCCACCTCTGCTAGGCGCTCCAGAAGGATACCATGGTCTATGGTATCGAAAGCCGCTGAGATGTCCAAAAGCACTAACGGACACGCTACCCCTGTCAATGCCCAGACGGAGGTCATCGACCAAGGCGACCATAGCAGTCTCAACCCCGTAATCCGCCCGAAAGCTGGTTTGAAATGGGTCTAGATAGTCTGTTTCATCCAGGATCGATCGAAGCTGGATTGCAACCGCCCTCTCAATCACCTTCTCCAGAAATGGCAATAGCGAAACTGGCCGATAATTATTATGCATCAGGGGGTCAAGGGAGGGCTTTTTAACCAAAGGTTTTACTGTGGCCAATTTTAAGCTTGATGGAAATTGCCCATCCCTCAAAGATGTATTGATGATCCGGTGCAACAATGAATTCCACCGGTCCCCCCTGAGCCGCTAGCCATGAGGGACAGGGATCGAGAGAGCAAGTTGTCTTCTGAACACTTCTAAGGATCCTGTCCACATCATCGGTACTAACAGACTCAAACTGATCCAGTTTAATAGAGTCCACGGAGGCCCTGGATACCTCTTCTCTAGGCTCTGCTCTAATGCTGGCGTTAAGACCTTCGCTTATCCGAGAGGTTTTATCCACGAAGAAGTTGTTAAATTGGTCACAGCAGGCCTTAGAAGGTTCAAGGATCTGGTTCAGGGCGGGAGGGAGCTGAGTTAGCTCCCTCACAACCCTGAACAACTCTTATGGATGCAACTCCGCGGATGCAACACGAGCACCATAGAACAAATTCTTAGCTGCTCGTATCGCCTCTCCATAGTCCTCCAAAAGACGGTCTAGGAGAGCCTTGTCGGCTAAGCGTAGGTGTTTCCGCCAGACGTGCTCTAGCTGTTGCAGCACCCGCTTCCTTGCCCGGAGGTCTTCCGTATACCAGGGCTTCCTTTTGGAAGCAGGCCTGAGAGGGCGCTTGGGAGCGATACTGTGTATAGGCCTGGAGAGATCTGTATCCCAGGTGTTAGTCAGGGCATCAACAGAATCGCCGTCATTTCCAACCATGTGCCCCTTTAGGGCTTCCTGGAACCTTTTGGGTTCCATCAGCCTTCAAGGGTTGACCATTCTAATAGGTCCACCACCCCCGGGAGGGATCTGGGTAGAAGCCTTGATTTTTGCCTCCACCAGGAAATGATCTGTCCATGACAGGGCAGAAATATTAGTTATATCCGCCCACGGATTTTCCGTATCCGTACAAAAGACCAAATTGAGCGTATTACCCGCAAAATGCATCGGACCCGAAACCAGTTGGGACAGACCCATGGCCATCATGGTATCCATGAATTCACGAGCCGCACCGGGTGGAATATAGTTGGCCGCGAAGGGGATGTTGAAATCACCCAGGACTAGTAGCCTGGGTGTTTCCAGCATCAGCTCCGAGACCAACTGTGTCAGCTCGTTAAGGGAGTCTGTTAGGGTACAGGGTGGCTGATACACCAACAAAATCCCTAGACTGTCCCTGGCTTTCAGGGTCAAGTAAATACACTCAATGAAGGAAGTTTGACGGATATGGTTCCTGATAAGAGGCAAGGTGTTCTTATAAACCAAGGCAACCCCCACCCCCCCCCCCCCCCCGCCCACCTAACCTGGACTGGTCCTTCACTGAAAACTCGGCAGGGAGAGCCTGAGCCCACACAGCTTCCCCTTCAGGCCCGAGCCAGGTTTCAGTAATGCAAGCCAGGTCACAGTTGTTATCTACAAGCAGATCATGGATAATGTGGGACTTGTTGTTGATAGACCTGGCATTGCACAGGAGCAATGTTTACCTGTCTTTTTTTTTTTCCTTTTCCTTTTGGACAATTACTGTTTCCCAATTAGTTCACAAAATAAGATGAGATTGAAAAGATCAGTCAACAGGGCTTACAACAACCCTGTTAAGTATTCAAAGGTATAGCCATGTTAGTCTGTAGAATTAGTATTAGGCAGATTTTGTCAGTAAGGTGCTACAAAATCCCTGTTAAGTATGTGGGGTTGAGAGAAAGTTGTAGTTGTGGGTGCCTTCAAGTCATTTCCAACTTATGACAACCCTAGGATGAATCTATCATGGAGTTTTCTTGGCAGGATTAGTTCAGAGGAAGTTTGCCATCGCCTTCCCCTGAGGCTGATTTGCCCGAGGTCACCCAGTGGGTTTCATGACCCAACAGAAAACCAAACCCTGGTCTCCAGAGTCATAGTCTAACATTCAAAACACTATGCCACACTGGCTGTATTGAGAGAAAGTTACCTACCAAACATCACTTGCTGTATTCCATAGGCTCAGTGAGGATTTGAACCCAGATCTTTTGTGAGCTGCCTTGGATCTAATTTAGGAGAAAGGCAGCATAATAAATAAATAAATAAATAAATAAATAAATATGCCAAACCCCAGTCTGACACGCAAACCACAATACTATCCCAGCTTCTTTCTAGAGGCTCCATAAAGGATGGATCCAAAGAAAAATGTGACCAAGCATTCCCAGAAAATATTAAGTTTGAGGAGAGATTCCACAGAGATCCACTTTCAGACCAAGGCTACACACAGGTTATCAAAGCTAAGGATGCCCGGATACTCTGTGGGGACCAAATTGCTCAGGGCTGTGTCCCAGGAGTTTGGTGTGGATGGATAAAGGGGCTGCATCAAAGCATACACTAACATTGTGGGCCTTATCCAGTTTCTATTACTGTCTCCAAATGTCTGTTTTCAAAGCTGGCTGGGAATTGTGGTCTAACCCACATGGAAGCCAGCAGGTTGAAGGAGAAAGAAACAGAATAAAGAGAGAATAGCATAGTTGGTGTCTCCCTGCTGGAGAACAGATTTGGGAAATCTTTCCCAGCCTTGTGAAATTTGCTATCCAAAGCAAACCAGCTGTCAATGTGGAGAAAAGAAATCTTGAATTCAGGACCTTCTGCAGGCAAAGCATGTTCTTTGCCAGCTAGTTATGTCCATCAGTAGCTCCCTTGTCATCAGGTGCAGTGAACCTGCTCCACATTTTAGACTAAACTTTAAAGGAGGTAGTTGAGAAGCTATCCACATGTTTGGAGGATAAGACCCAGCACCTTGGATAAATCCTATACAGTCTAGGTTAAAACTTTGAGTCAATCACTGTCCCACTGACATGGCCTCAGCTGGTGATGGACCCTTTGCATTGGAAAATCTTCCCATATGAAGGGTCAGACCATTAATGCTTTCTTCTTCAATGTTAGGCAAAGTCTTTCTGTGCAAGCTAATTTTATTAGTGGTGCTAGAGACTAAGGGTACGTCTACACTGTAGAAGTAATGCAGTTTGAAACCACTGTAACTGCAGTGGCTGCATCCTACAGAATCCTGGGATTTGTTGTTTTGTGAAGAATCAACACACCACTTTTGTATTACTTCCATTTTGCTGGCCAAAGAAATAGATCAATGTTTCTTTAACATGCTGGTGGTATCTGGTTGTCTGATCTCTCCATTTTCTCTTTCTTTTGCTGTTCATACATGCTCAGCAAAGGACTCTAGAGACAGCTGTTGTACATCTTGCCTGTTGTAGAAAAGCACACACACACCAGGACTAGCTATAGTAGAATCCCATTCTTTCCCAACTGAAACTTTATTGCATAGTTTACTGCAGACAAAGGGTTCACGTACACTGCAGAAATAATGCAGTTTGACACCACTTGTACTGCCATGTCTCCATCCTACAGAATCCCAGGATTTGTAGTTTTATGAGGCACTCCTTTTCAGAGAGCGCTAGAGACCTTGTAAAACTACAAACCCCAGGGTTCCATAGGATGTCACTACAGCCCTTAAAGTGGTGTCAAACTATATTATTTAAACAGTTAGGATGCACCCTAAACCAGGATGCTTTTTTTTTTTTTTTTTTTTACCCAAAAAATGAACTGTGCTGACAATTTCTGTTATCACTTTCAAAGATACCTGCTTTTGGAAGAAAAAAAGAGAAACAAAACGGAACATGTTGCCATGTTTTCGCAAGTCAGATGAACAATCCCAGAAGATGGCAAAATGGATTTTTTCCTCCCGTTTCCCTTGTTTGTTTATACCTTTTGTTTAAGCCGTGGCCGCAAGTAGGTTAGTGGGTCATAATTTGCTGTCTTGCCCAATGTAAGAAGTTTAGCTCGCAACCGAGGTCGTATAATTTAATCCCTCTTCGGTCAGGGATGGATTGTGGCATGGCATATGTGGATTCCCATCCCAGCTGCTCTCTGGCGGAATAGGCCAAAGGAAAATCACATTTGATTTATGTTCAGCTGCAGTCAGGATCCTGGGAAACGTAGTTTAGGTCAGGGTGGGCGATCATGGTGTATCCAAGGGCCAGTTTTATAGCATTGGGACCTTCGGGGAACCATGCAGGTTGGCAAAAACCAAAAAGCAATAGAAAAGAGGGGAAAAAGAAAACAAAACTGGAAGCAAACCAATGGTGCCAATTTGTTTCTCGATTGATCTGAAGGTGCTAGTGATGATATTCGAAGCACTAAATGGCCGGTGACTGCGATGTTTGAAGCTGTGCCTCTTTGTCTCTCATGTCAGGGACAGTTCCGCTTACTCCTCTGCATTCCCACTTTTTCAGCTGTTCTCAAAATGTCCCAGTTTCTCTTTCTTCCTCCTCACACTTTTCCCATTTCTCCTTAGCTGCCACTGCTGCTGCTCATTCTTCTTAGGCTGCATCAACACTGCAGAAATAATCTGGTCTGATACCACTTTATCTGCCATGGCTCAAGGCTATGAAATCTGGGGATCTGTAGTTTGTTGTAGCACCAGAACAAGGCACTGAGGCATGGCAGTTAAAGTGATATCAAATCAGATTATTTCTTCAATGCAGATGCAGCCAGAATCTTTTTCTTATACAGTGGGCCCTCCACATTTGCTGGGTTTAGGGCTGCAGGACTCCCGTGAAATTGGAAAAACCGCTAATTAAAAAATACGACATTTTTACTTGAAAGAACACTGATCTGGGAATTCTAGGTCCTCCAGTGCAACTCTATGGTCAACATCCACTGGAAGTGGACCACAGAATTACACTGGAGGACCTACAAATGCCTAGAGAAGTGTTTTCCCTAGAAATCTGTAGGTACTCCATCATGACTCTATGGTCAAAATATGGTAGAGTTGCACTGGAGGACCTAAAGATTCCTAGAGAGAACATATTAGTCAAATCCGCAAATAATCAAAATCCATAGAAGTCAAAGTGGCCAATGTGGAGGGCTGACTGTATTTATTTCTATCCCGCCTTTTTCCCAGTTCAGGACTCAAATTATTGTTATTATTAGTATATTCATTTATATCCCATTTTATTCCCAAAATTGGGACTCAAAGCAGCTTACAGTTTAAAAGCACGGTACAGTGGTCCCTTCTTTTACGCTTCTTCCGTCGCTGCTTTCAGTGTATGCTGAAAGCAGCATATAATGCTCCTGCATCATAATTAAAAACTTACAGAAGTGACAATTAAGCAGCTTACCAAATTTTTTTTAAAAAAAACTTATTAAAAATCACAAGACACAAAAGTTAAAATGAGAGTAAATGACCAAACAACCAAAAAATTAAAATGACATTAAAACTTATTATTATTATTCTTAGTAGTAGTAGTAGTAGTAGTAGTATTTATACAGGTTGAGTCTCCCTTATTCTGAAATCTGAAATATTCCAAAACCCTTTTTCCTGGGTGGCTGAGATTGTAAAACCTTTGCTTTCTGATTGTTCTGTCTACCCAAACCTTGTTCAATGGACAAATTTATTTAAAATATTGCCTATATAATTACTTGTTCATTGTGTATATAACTATATAATAATTTGATTATTAAGAATATTGTGTAAATAATATAATTACCTTCAAGCTATATGTAGAAAGTGTATAGGAAATGTAAATGAATTTTGTGTTTAGATTTGGGTCCCATCTCCAAGAAAAACCCTCCCAAATCCAAAATACATCTGATCCCATGCATTTCAGTAAAGAAGACTCAACTGGTAGCTTACTTTTGGTGCTACAAACTGAGTTCAAAATGCAAAAGTAGTTAGCATTCCCTTAACTCAAGAGGGAAGAGAGAACTGGAAGGGGCAGAATTTTAAGCTGTTGTAACTTGTTTGAGCTGTTTAGTGTTTTGTTGTTGTTGTTGTTTGTTTAAACTACTTACTGGTTTTAATTTCAGAGCCAGTGTGGTGCAGTGGTTTGATGCAGACTGTGACTCTGGAGACCAGGATTTGAATCCCTACTCAGTCATGGAAATCCGTTGGGTGCCAAGAGGCTCAGGCAAAAACAGTCTGATGCAGCCTCTCCTAGCTTATCTGTTGTTCTTCATTAGTAACTTTTGCCATCTTGACCACACTCTGATGTTGTCTGGCTAAGCATGTCCTAGTTTCCATGTGTTAAATGTTGAAGGGTATGCTCTCTATATACTTGCCCAAGGACTGAAATTTGCTGGAAGGAACCTCCTCTGTGTCCCATCAGTAAAGAAAACATGATCAAGATTCAAGACTGACGAGAGCCTTTTTGACTGTGGCACCCTCATCGTCTAGGACAGTGATGGCAAACCTATGGCATGTGTGCCAAAGGTGGCACTCAGAGCCCTCTCTGTGGGCACACATGCTGTCGCCCTAGCACAGAGTTTGCCAGAGTTTCTTACTAGAAAGCCTGAGGGACATGGCACTTTGCAGTAAATAAGTGGAGTCTGGGTTACAGTTTGGGCACTCTGTCTGTAAAAGGTTCACCATCACTGGTCTAGGAGCAGCCACAGAGCAGGCTGTCTCCTGAGTCCTCACTAATGCACCTATTTTTGCACTTTTGGAAGGAAGCCAAGGACAAAGGAAGGAAGCGGGGGGAAGAAAGAGAAATTGGGACATTTTAAAAGCAGCTGAGAGAGTGGGATGGTGGAAGATCAATCAGGACTGACCCTGCCAAACTGAGACAGCTGGAGAGTTTGTAACTACACTCATCCCTCCATATTTGCAGCTTTGATGTTTGCAGATTTGATTATACACTGATTTGATTCATATGTTCTCTCTAGGAATATCTGGGTCCTCCAGTACAACTCTATGGTCAATTTTAAGTAAAAGTTGCCCTAAAAGCCCTAGAGATTCCTACAGAGAATACTCTACTAGGCATTTGTAGCTCCTCCAGCGCAGTTCTATGGTCAGTGTCTGTCGGACGTTGACCACAGACCAATTTGTCGCATAAACTATAAAGACATGGAAGTAGTAGAGAAGTAATGGTCTCCGATATTGTTATATTGTAATGCCAGGTGTTGCACTGGAGGACCTAGAGATTCCTAGAGGGGAGTCCTCTCAGGTAAAAACATGGTGTTTTTGTTATTTGCGGTTTTTCCATATTCATGGGGGTCTTGTGCCCCTCACCCCAGCAAATATGGAGGGACAAGTGTATTGTTTTTATGTTTCTTGGAAGTTTCCCAGAGACATCCAGTCAGTCACTGAAAGAAGCAGGTAGAACTAGACAGACCTTTATTTTCCTCCAGCATGGTGACTAGATTTGGTTCTTCCCTGTGGCATAATGGTTCAAGGAGACTGTCCAAGGAATCCCTTTAATCCAAGGATTTAAAAAGTGTCTTCCAGATGCGCTTAATTCGTCACCATTGGTTATGCTGGCTAAGGCTGCTGGGAGTTTCAGTCCAATGATATCTGAATGGCCAAATTTTGCTACCCCTACTTTAATGGGAGTTGTTTTTTCCTTCAGCATGGCAAATAACTAACATGCTGGTGTTTATGCAACTTTTCTTTTTTGTGCCAATGCACATGTAGGTGTGTTTGTCGTGTTAATTGCTGTCAAATCAGCCTTGGCTTATGATGACCTCATGAATGAGAGACTTTGAAAAACCTCTTTTATTAAAGGTCCTTCTCAAATCTTGCAAACTCAGGGAGTCTACCCACCTGTAATGCGGCCTTCCTCTTTCCCTACTGCCTTCCACTTTACTGAGTATTATTATCTTTCGTTTTTTATCTTTATACTGAGCATTGTCACAGTGCAAAGTCTTACTGGTGGACGTTAAGGAAATAAAAATAATGACCCTGGAGGATTTAAATAAATTCCACTAGATGATGAGGAAAGTGAAATAAAGATTTTCCATATCTTGGATCAGAAAGTTGATTGCAATCAAGAAATTAGAAGAAGATTGGGACCGGGGAGGGCAGCTATGTAAGAACTACTGGTAGCAGAGATCCTTAGGTGCAAAGATATATAATGGAACACTAAAATAAGGATCATCCAAGCCATTGTATTCCCTATTGCCATGTATGGATGTGAGAGCTGTACAGTGAAATCAACTCATTTGAGATGTACTATGGAGAAGAGCGCTAAGGAGAGCATGGACAGCCAAAGAAACTGGTCCTAGAACAGCAATAGCGATAGCATTTACATTTCTATACTGCTTCATAGTGATCTCAGCACTCTCTAAGAAGTTTACAGTCTGTAAGCCAATTGCCTCAACAAGCTGGGTATTCATTTTACTGACCTACAAAAAGATGGAAGGCTGAGTCAATCATGGAGCCCTGGGATCGAACTCACAACCTTGTGGCTGCAGCTCTGACATCTAACCACTGAGCCATCAGGTCAATCCTGAACTCTCCCTGGAATCCAGGATGACTCGGTTGAGGCTGTTGTACTTTGGCCTCATCATGAGAAGGCATGACCCATTAGAACAGACAATAATGCTAGGAAAGGTGGAGGGCAGTAGAAGGAGCGGGCAACCACATACCAGATGGCTGGACTCAATTATGGAGGCCATGGGCTTGAGTGTAAGACCTGAGCAGAGTGGTGGAGGACAGGGGATCTTGGAGATGTCTCATTCACAGGGTCGCTATGCACTGAAGTCAACTCAGTTAAGAACAACGAAAGGAGTCATGCTGTCTCATGATATGTGCAATTTCCTTTGGGACCCATTCCTTTTTCTCACTGATGTTCTATGGGAGCTGTAGAGCTGATTTCCAACACCACGCTACAGATGAGTTGATTCTGTTCCGATCTCACTATCCAGTGTTCACAATTGTACATAGAAATCAGAAATACCATGGTATGGATGATCCTGGCATTGATATTTCTTTACCTGACCCAATAATTTTCTGATATGGTGAAAATTGCAGACACATATTAAAAAAAGAAAGTGTGTGTGCATGTGTGTGTGTATCTCTGTTGTTGTGTGCCTTCAAGTCAAGGCAAACTGATGTTAGGATTTTCTTGACAAGATTTGTTCAGAGGTGGTTTGCCATTGCCTTCTTCTGAGGCTGAGAGAGTTTGACTAGCAGCCCAAGGTCACCCAGTGGGTTTGCATGGCCAAGCTGGGACTCGAACCTTGGTGTGATTTACAAGGATAATAAAAACAAGAATAAAAAGAATTAGTTTTTTGTGGGTTTCTCGGGCTATGTGGCCCTGTTCTAGCAGAGTTTCTTCCTGACGTTTTGCCAGCATCTGTGGCTGGCATCTTCAGAGATGCTGGTGAAACGTCAGGAAGAAACTGTGCTAGAACATGGCCACATAGCCCGGAAAACCCACAAAAAACTATGGATGCCGGCCATGAAAGCCTTCGACTTCACATAAAAATAATTCACAACTGTGTTAAGCTACACCATGGGCAACTCTTGTCTTCGTGCTCATGCAGAATTGCAATTTCCATTAGTCCTGCCAAAGTAGCCAATGTTAAGGGACAGTGGGAGCTGCGGTCTGATGATATTTGAAGGCCACATTTCTAAGACAAAAGTAGCAGGAACAGGTCTAAGGTGTCTTTTTAAAAGAAGATATTTCCTAACTAAAGCATTACGTGGGCTATAGGGTAGAATCAACACACTGAATTAGTCCTGGATTTAACTTAGAAGGCTTCCTGATGAAATGGGCTTGGTTGGAATCACACACATTCTGCTCCTGCTCTTTGCCAATATGCGAACTACAGGATCCTGAGTTTGTAAAATTTCTAAGCCATCTTCAAGGGTAGCCCCATGTGGAGCATGCAGCAGTAATCCAGCTATGAGGAACTCAGTTATGGCAGGTGGGGCAGAGAGAAAGGGGGAAGTAGGCATAGAAAGCAGTGTGGCTGAGATTCTTCAACTTGGAGAAATAAAGACTACGGGGGAACAACTTTGTAAAATCTTACTTGATTTTGAAAGGGGTGGATAAGAGATTTCAGTATAAATGTTCATTTATTTACATTAAAACATTTATATCCTACTCCAGGGGTAGGCAACATTTTTGAGCCGGGGCCCGGGTTGCTGTCCCTCAGACAACTGGGGGACCGAAGCCAAAAAATAAATAATTAAATAATTTTTAAAAGAAAATTATATAAATAAATAAACCGGGCCAAATGTAGGACAAAAAATTCAAATGGAGGACACTTTTTTTTAAAAAAATGGAGTACACACGAATAAATTTGCTGATTTTTAAATTATTATTATTATTATTATTATTATTATTATTAAGCTTTATTTATAAAGCGCTGTAAATTTACACAGCGCTGTACATACAATCTTTTTAATTGGACAGTTCCCTGCCCTCAGGCTTACAATCTAAAAAGACATGACACAGAGGGAGTGGTGGTGGGGAAGGGGCATCTCTAGTAGGATAATACATATAAAATACATAGCAATACAGGAAATGATTCAATAAAACAGACAACAAAAGAACATCAAATAGCAAGTGACAATTATGCAATGCCTGGGAACGCTTCTCTGAACAGGATGGTCTTCAGTTCCGTTTTGAAGCTGGTTAAAGAAGTGATGGCTCTTGCTCGCGGGGGAAGAAGGTTCCAGGAGTGAGGGGCAGCGAGTGAAAAGGGGCGAATCCAGGATGGGGCAGAGGAAATCCTGGGCTGGGACAGCAGGCCTTGACTACCAGAACGGAGGGCCCTGGTGGGAAGGTGAGGAGAAAGAAGGTCTGATAAGTAAGGAGGGCCCAGTCCATGGAGGGCTTTAAATGTCGACAGCAGGAGCTTATACTGAATGCGGAAAGGGAGGGGGAGCCAGTGAAGGGATGCCAACACAGGAGAGATGTGATCAGAGCGGTGGGTGGAAGTGATAATGCATACAGCTGAATGCTGGACAGAGATTAAAGGACGGAGGTGAGAAAGAGGAAGCCCAGCCAGGAGGACGTTACAGTAATCAAGTCGTGAGACCACTAGGGCATGGACCAGGATCTTGGCAGTAGAGGTGGAGAGATATGGTCGGATTTTGGCAATATTGTACAAAAAGAATCTACAAGCCTTGGCTGTGGTCTGGATCTGAGGGATACACGACAGAGAAGAGTCAAAGATAAAGCCAAGACTGCGGGCTTGCTGGACTGGTTGAATGGAAATGTTGTCCACAGAGACAGAAAAGGAGTGTTGAAGGTTGGGCTTAGGAGGAAAGACAAGAAGCTCCGTCTTGGACATGTTGAGCTTCAAACGCCGATGGCGCATCCACTGCGAGACAGCTGTAAGGCAAGACGAGACTTGCTGTTCAAGCCTTGGAGAAAGGTCAGGGGTGGAAAGATACAACTGGGTGTCATCGGCATACAGATGGTAGGAAAAACCAAAAGAGCTCATGAGTTTACCTAAGGACAGTGTGCAGAGAAAAAACAGAAGGGGACCCGGAACAGAGCCCTGGGGAACTCCAACAGATAAAGGAACAGGTGAAGAAGTCAGACCCCCTGCAACTACTGCAAAAGATCTGCCAGACAAGTAAGATCTAAACCAGTCGAGAACAGAGTCTGAGAACCCAAGGTCAGAGAGTATGTCAACTAGGAGACAGTGATCAACGGTGTCAAAGGCTGCAGACAGATTGAGAAGGATGACAACAGAGTAAAGGCCATTAGCCTTGGCCTGTAAAAGGTCATTCGAGATCTTAGTGAGAGCTGTCTCTGTGGAATGCCTTGGGGGGAAACCAGACTGAAAGGGATCGAGGATGGAGTTGGCTTCAAGAAACTCAAGACAGCGCGAATAAACAACTCGTTCCAAAACCTTAGAAAGAAAGGGGAGAAGAGAAATCGGACGATAGCTAGACAGAGAGGAGGGGTCAAGAGAAGGTTTTTTTCAGAATTGGGGAAATGAGAGCATGTTTGAAGTCCGACGGGAAGGAGCCTGTAGAGAGAGAGAGATTGAAGATATGGAGAAGCGAGGGCAGAAAAGAAGGAGCTATAGAGATTAGAAGACGAGTAGGAATTGGATCAAGAGAACAGGTTGCAGGTTTGGAAGAATTCAGAAGTGTAGAGAGTTCATCCAAAGAGGAAGGAGGAAACACAGAAAATTTGTTAGGCGAGGGTGATAGAAGATTAAGAGCAGAAGAAGAATCAGGAGGGACTATCTCAGAGCGAATAGTGGTAATCTTAGAGATGAAATAATTAGCAAAGTCATTAGGAGAGAATGATGAAGAGACAGGAGCAGAGGGGGGTTTAAGCAAAGTGTTGAAGGTGGAGAACAAACGCTGCGGGCACCTCTCATTGGCGGAGATCAATGATTTGTAATAATTCTGTTTTGCCATAGAGAGGGCGCGTGAGAAGGAAGCAAGAACAAATTTGAAATGGATAAAATCAGCCCACTCTTTGGACTTTCTCCAAAGACGTTCGGCTGCTCTAGAGCAGGACCGGAGAAACTTAACGATGGGAGTAAGCCAGGGCTGAGGCCTAGTCTTAGAGGAAGAAGTACGTACAGAGACAGGGGCAAAATGGTCAAGAGTCGAGGAAAGAGTGGAGTTAAATAAAGACACATTGCTGAGTCAGCAGAGTCCCCAAGGTTTAGGGAAGAGAGAGATGAATCCAGGGTCTGACCAAGATGGTTAGAGTCATCAGATTGAAGATCATGAAAATAGCGTTGAACAGTGTGACGAGGAGGTGGAATATAAGTGAGAGCAAAGGAGATTAAGTGATGATCAGATAGTGGAAAGTCAAGTGTCAGGTAGTCAGAAATGGCGCAGTTTGCAGCAAGAACCAGGTCAAGACAGTGACCAAGAGAATGAGTTGAAGAGTTGGAATGAGGTTGGAGGCCAAAAGAAGCTAGCAGAGAGTTAAAGCGAGAAGTTGTAGGATTATTGGAATCGTCAACGTGGATATTAAATTTTAAAAATGTTAATATAAATGCATGTTTCTGAGGCTTCTATAGACAATTGCCCCCCCTTGCCCCCGCTTGCCCGCCGCTTGCCCCCCTTGCCCGCCGCTTCCCCCCTTACCTGCCTCCTCCTGATAGGCCAAAGGCCCCGGCGCCAATCGGTGGCAGGACCGGGCTGGGGCCGGTCCCAAGGCCTCGCCGGGCCGCATCCGGCCCGTGGGCCGCAGGTTGCCTACCCCTGTCCTACTCTATATGATCCCAGCGTGGTGTCAGATAAAATCAGTTTAGCCAAATTGAACAATAGAAAACATTTTTTTAAAGTAATTTCAATGTACCTATAGTATATAATGGTTTGAGCACTGGACTATGGCTCTGAGACCAGGGTTTGAATACCAGGTCAGCCATGTAAATCCACTGGGTGACATTGGAAAAGTCACACTCGCTCAGCCTCAGAGGATGGCAATGGCCAACCCCTCCGCCCCCGAGGGGATAGGTTTGCCTTTAGATTGCCACAAATTGGCAATGACTTGAAGGCACACAACAACAAAATAGTATATTAAACAATTTGACAAGTTAAAAGTGACAGATCAAATCAGTTGAAGGGAGACCAATATGTTGTAGTGTTTTGAGTGCTGGACTATGACTCTGGAGACCAGGGTTCCAATCCTGGGTCAGCCATGGTAACCCACTGGATGACCTTTGGGCAAGTCACACTTTCTCAGCCTCAGAGAAACTTGCCAAGAAAACCCCATGATAGGATCACCATTAGTCAGAAACAACTTGAAGGCACCACCACCAACAAAATCAGTTGAAGCTGTTTGAAACAATTTAAAACCACAACTCATGTGCAGATTTGGATGAAATTGGCTAGGTCCCAAAGGTTTTACTAAAAAAACCCCAACCATATTGATGTAGGAATGAAGGGAGATTTGGCAACAGTTGCATCTCTAAAAGGAGGGTGAAACAGGAGAGAAGCCATTTCCCATGTGCATGTGATTGCACAAAGCATCTAGAGAGAGTAACACTAGAGGAAAAATGCAGAAGAAATATTCATTCATGAAAGTCTTTTTTTCCTAGAGACCCTGGCCCTCTCTAGACAGGCTCTTTGCGGCACATCCATGACGTGCTAGGGTTGCCTCAGGACGGCGTGTGCACATGCCCCGCAACCCTAGCACGTCGTGCACGCACTGCCATTACGCAGCGCATAACCGTTACGTCGCAGTTGCGCAGCTTCCATATGTATATGCGCCGCCTTTGATGCTTTGCGGTGCAGCAAAAAGGAGCCGCTTTTTGAGCTCCTTTTCTGCTGCGCAGCTGCACCACACAATTTGTATGCTGCAGCGCAGCTGTGCAGCAGACAGAGGTGCCGAGGAGGCGCCTCTTCTGGGTGGTCTGTACCCCGCCATAGTCATGGTAGTCTGGAGTATCAGTATGCAAAGGGATACAGTTAGTTCCAAAGGTGCTACAAGATCCATTTGCATGCATTTTTAGTTTCATAATTAAAAACAACTTATACTGGTGGTTTCCAAAAGGTGGTCTTCTCAGTGCTTCAGACTTCATTCCCTGGTGGCCTTCCAACTCTATGAATCTATTATATAAGCAAGCCATTTCCAGGACAGAAATCTAAAACATCCCATATAGTGACCACAGTTTGGTTGGTGTCTTGCTCATGTGTAAGTTTCCCTATGGAAAAAGTTGGACATTTCTGTCTGATATGGAACATTTACATTCAGTTCAAGGTAGTAGAAGTGGGGTTGTACATGTGGTACCAATGGGCATGCATGCACATAGCACATAGATTTGCAGTGTGTGTTGGTCATGGATGCACATGCACATTTAGTTGTGCATTTGCTTGCACATTTGGCATCTTGGTTCAGTTGTGTCACGCTACCATTCAACACAAGGGTTACACAATTAATGTGCAACTCCACACATGGGGATTTACGTTATGCAGCCCTGGTGTAGGATCCTGGCCAATATTAGCTTTGACAAACTCGTAGGCTTTAATGTTGTTCCAACAGACCAGGAAAGAGATGCAATTACATGGTGAGGCTGCCAACGATATGAATTGTTTTAGAAAATAAATTAAGGTTTCTTGGCCAGCTAAGTTACGTATTGATGGCTACTAGCCACGGGAGGCAAAATCACAGCCTTCATGCTGAGAGATTCTGTAGGCCTGACTGCTAGATGTTATGGATTAAGGGGATGGTTGCCACTTTCTTGGGCAGCTCATTCAACTTCGGTCCTGCATCTGGAATGGGTATGGTTGACTAATGGAATTCTGAATTCCAAGAACCACTAATCTGAAGAAACCATTTTAAAGAATCTTATATTAAACTGGCATATAACAACCAGGCTGAGAAAAGTCTTGTCCTTCAGAGGTGGCAGGAGAGCAATTCTTGTCTGTCTTAGCCAACATAGCTAAATAATAATAATAATAATAATAAAGTTTTTATTTATATCCCGCACCTTCCTTCGATCAGGGTGGCTTACAGTATAAAATTTAAAACAACAATACATACAATAAAATCCAAAATACATCACATATAAACAATAATAAAAAACACAGGCTAAAAGCCCCAAAGCCCTTCCTCTTGGCCACGAAAGAGGAGGGAGGCCCACAGGATTTTTAATCGGGGAATGCCTGTTGGAACAGGAAGGTCTTCAAATCCTTCCTGAATTGGGCCAGGGTGGTAGTCGAGCGGAGCTCAGTGGGCAGCGTATTCCAAAGGGCTGGGGCAGCAGTGGAAAATGTCCTCCTTGTGGTGGAGGACAATCTAGCCCCAGGCACCTTCAGTAGCTGCTGCCCAGATGTCCTGAGGGTGCGAGGCGGAATGTACGGGGAGAGGCGATCCTTTAGGTAACCTGGACCCAAGCCATTTAGGGCTTTATAGGTAATAACCAACGCCTTATATTGGGCCCGGAAGCGAATAGGCAACCAATGGAGATCTTTCAACACCGGTGTTATATGGCTGGTCCTGGGAGCACCAGTGACCAGCCGGGCTGCCATGTTCTGAACCATTTGCAGCTTCCGAGTTTGATATAAGGGTTGCCCCAAGTAGAGTACATTGCAGAAATCCAATCTCGAGGTTACCAGAGCATGTACAACAGTTTCTAGGTCCCTCTGGGCCAGGTATGGGCGCAGCTGGCGAATAAGCCGAAGCTGATAACAGGTGCTCTTGACCGTCGCGTTCACCTGAGCAGTCAGGTGTAGCGACGAGTCAAGAAGCACCCCCAGACTGCGCACGGAGTCCTTCACAGGGAGCGTGACCCCGTTCAGGACAGGTGGAACCACCGCCATTCCTGGACCAGGGAAACCTATCACTAGTACCTCCGTTTTCTCTTGATTCAATTTGAGTCGGTTTTCCCTCATCCAGCCCATTACTGACTCCAGGCATGCCACGAGAGGAGAGACCCCATCCCCAGTCACTGCATCAGTCGGAGACATAGAGAAAATGATTTGGGTGTCATCAGCGTACTGATAACCCCGCGCCCCATGTCTCCGGATGATCTCTCCCAGCGGTTTCATGTAAATGTTAAATAGCATGGGAGACAGAATGGCTCCTTGAGGGACCCCAGTTTTAAGGGCCCGCTCGTCGGAGCACACGTCTCCCAGCTGGACCATCTGGGACCTCCCAGAGAGGTAGGACCGGAACCACTGGAGCGCAGTGCCCCCGATTCCCACCTCTGCCAGGCGTCCCAGAAGGATACCATGGTCTATGGTATCGAAAGCCGCTGAGATGTCCAAGAGCACCAACAGGGACACGCTTCCCCTGTCGACGCTCAGACGGAGATCATCGACCAAGGCGACCATGGCCGTCTCAACCCCGTAGCCCGCCCGGAAGCCAGTTTGAAATGGGTCCAGATAATCCGTTTCATCCAAGACCGCCTGAAGCTGGATTGCAACCGCCCTCTCGATCACCTTTCCCAAAAATGGTAGCAGCGAAACAGGCCGATAATTATTATGTACCAGGGGGTCGAGGGAGGGCTTTTTTAGAATAGGTTTTACTATGGCCAATTTCAGTTGTGATGGAAATTGCCCATCCCTCAAAGATGTATTCACTATCTGGCGTAACAAAGTTGTTACCGCCGATCCCCCCTGGGCCACTAACCACGAGGGACAGGGATCGAGAGAGCAGGTTGTCTTCCGAACACTTCCGAGGATCTTGTCCACATCCTCGGTACTCACCGACTCAAACCGATCCAGTTTAATAAAGTCCACGGAGGCTCCGGACACCTCTACCTTAGGTTCTGCTAAAATGTCGGCGTTCAGACCTTCGCTTATCCGAGATGTTTTATCCGCAAAAAAGTCGTTAAATAAGTCACAGCAGGCCTTAGTAGGTTCAAGGATCTGGTTCTGAGCGGGAGGGAGCTGAGTTAGCTCCCTGACCACCCTGAACAACTCTGCCAGACGCGACTCTGCGGACGCAATACGAGCACCATAGAACGAATTCTTTGCTGCTCGTATTGCCTCTCCGTAGTCCTCTAACAGTTGGTCTAGGAGAGCCTTGTCGTCTAAGCAAAGGTGTTTCCGCCAACGGTACTCTAGCCGTCGCAGTGCCCGCTTCCTTACCCGGAGATCTTCCGTATACCAGGGCTTGCATTTGGAAGCGGGCCTGAGAGGGCGCTTCCTCTAGTGGTGAAGGATGCTGGGAGTTGCAGTCCAATAGCATCTGGATGGCTACACCCCTGAGATAATGGTCTGGAATTCGGAATAGGACTTACCTTTACATAAGTGGAGTTGTCTGTGGGAAACAGAATTGAGCAGTTTCACAAGGTCTGTATTGAGCAAAGAGCTACTGTGACGTTACTCCACAAGGGAGCCAGTGAAGTGACCATTGCACATTTGGGCCAATGTGGAACAAGTGCCAAAGTGCATTGTGTATTACCAACGATCATCTGGACAATTGATAAGGACTGCTGATGTGCATTGGGCATTCTTGCTGATCTCCTGATACACAACTTCACAATTGACTAGGAGGGTTCTGCAGCACCTCCTGTGCATATCTAAATATATGTAAATTTATGCAACGTATCATCATCAACATCATCATCATCATCATCATCATCATCATGTTTATTTATATCAAGTTAATGTCAAGGAAAAAGCAACATGGGATATACAGTAATGAAATAAAACATGTATGTGAGAGTCAGGGTGACTCAGCAGAAGCCAATTGGGAACCACACAGGTGTAAATGGTAATGGAATTAACAAGTCCTGAATGCCAAGGACAGAAATGTAAAGTGGATAATTGGACACATCTGACAATTGTTAAGTGGTCAAGGCTGAGATGATGAAATCACTAATTGTGGGATGAACCAAGAGAACCAATGAGAATGGTGTACACGCCTACTGGGTGGAAACAGACAACAGTGGGTGGTATCTTGCATTGACTATATTAATGACTATGAATCCCAATGTATTTTGTGGGTAGTAGTAGTGGGTTGTAGAGTGGATAGTGGAGGAGTAGAGTATTGTTGTGTTGGATAGTTTTGGAGCTGTATATAGTAGAATAAAGTAGATCTTTTATATAAGACTACTGAGTTGTCTGGTGTCTTGGGTGAAGCTACAAGAACCAGCTGGATCCTGAAGAAGGGTGAAGACTTCTGTGGAAGCAAGAGTGAGAAGGCTTGGAGAGTTTGTCAGGGTCTTCAGCCTATTCTCTGTAACTCTGCTAAGCTATAACCACTGGCCAAAACTGGTCAGCGCGGTGCACAACCAGGTGGTGAGTTCGAGCCAGAGGTGAAGAGCTACAACTCCCATCGTCCCTGACAGTTAAAACACTATAAATGTAGCCAGTATGGTATAGTATTTTGAGCGTTGGACTATGACTCTGGAGACCAGGGTTCAATTCTCCACTTGGCCATGAATGACCTTGGGCAAGTCACCTATTCTCAACCTCAGAAAACCTCGTGGTAGGTTTGCTTTAGCGTCACCATGAGTTGGAAAGGACTTGAAGGAACACAACAATAGTGCTCAACATAAATCACGATATAGTATCAAGGCCATAGAGTAGTCGTGATTGGAACACTGGAACTACTAGTCAGGAAAGTAAAAAAAAAAAAAAAAAAGGTCAAAAGAGATAGTCCTTTGAGAAAGGTTGGAGGAACACGCCTGGAGAAAAGGAGAATGAGCAGCAATCATCATCATCATCATCATCATCATCATCCTCTTTTTTTCCTATCAGACTCTGTTCCTTGACCATATAGTTAGCACAACATTTTGGGGAAAGTGGATTGCAGAAAAACATGGACACCAGAGATCAGTTTAGACAGTAGGTCCTTGTCAGGGCTGTTAGTATAGCTGTGTTAGTCTGGAAAATCAGTATGTAAAGGGATCTTTGCCAAAGCTAACAAAATGAACTTCAACAGGGGAAAATATAAGGTACTGCACTTAGGGCAGAAAAATGAAACACACAGATATAGGATGGGGGACACCTGGCTGAATGAGACTATGTGTGAAAGGGATCTGGGAGTCCAATTAGACCACAAGTTGAACATGAGTCAACAGTGTGATGCAGCAGCTAACAAGGCCAATGCAATTTTAGGCTGCATCAATAGAAGTATAGTGTCTAGGATCAAGAGAAGTAATAGTGGCACTCTATTCTGCTCTGGTCAGGCCTCACCTGGAATGCTGTGTCCAGTTCTGGGCACCACAATTCAAAAAGGACATTGAGAAACTGGAGTGTGTCCAAAGGAGGGTGACTAAAATGATGAAGGGCCTGGAAACCATGCCTTACGAGGAACGACTTAGGGAGCAGGGGATTTTTAGCCTGGAGAAAAGAAGATTAAGAGGTGATATGATAGCCCTGTTTAAATATTTGAAGGGATGTCATATTGAGGAGAGAGCTAACTTGTTTTCTGCTGGTCCAGAGAACAGGACCCTGGAGCAATGGATGCAAGCTCCAGGAAAAGAGATTACAGCTCAACATTAGGAGGAATTTCCTGACAGTAAGGGCTGTTCGACAGTGGAACACACTCCTTCCTTGGAGTGTAGTGGAGTCTCCTTCCTTGGAGGTCTTGAAACAGAGGCTGGATGGTCATCTGTCAAGGATACTTTGATTTAGATTTCCTGCATGGCAGGGGATTGGACTGGATGGCCCTTGTGGTCTCTTCCAACTCTATGATTCTATGATCTTGTAGCACCTTTGGGACTACCGGTAACTGAAAGAAAGAAGTTAGTAGCATGATCTTTCATAGATTTTTGTAGATGCATCTGAGGAAGTAGACTGAAGTATACGAAAGCTCATGCTAGCAACTTTTTCCTTTCATTTAGTCTCAAAGGTACAACAAGATCCCATTGCATACTTGTCAGGGCTGTTTGCCACTTTTTTTCCTGTGAAATGCCAATATATGGTATTAGTATTAGTATTTTGATGTGACATCCCTGGAGCTTTCTGCAAGTTTCTAGTCTTCAGATATGATTATCTGATTTCAACTATTGTCAGAACCAGATCAACAATTACTGCTCAATGTACATCAGGTATGCTTGCTGGGGATGGTGAGACTTGTAATCCAGCATATTCATTGTTTGGGGAAAGCTACACACTCTAAATAAACCAGGATTAGAATTGTACAATTGTTCAGACATTGGTAGATTGCAGCTCCCATCACTTCTCATCATTAGGCGGATGGGGGTTGCAATCCAAAAACATGTGGAGGGCTGCATGATTCCCACCTCAATATAGACAGATCAAAAAATGCTTCAGATTGCTCAGGAAAAAAAAAAACGAGAAGCAGTTACTCGATTATGAAAACTCAGGGAAACACATGGACTCAGCTATTTTGGTTTTGTGCATCTGTTGGCATGCCTGGCACCCAACTGTCAAGCATGGGAAGCCCATCAGTGCTGCCCTCTTTTGCACCTCCGTCAAGTGAGCTGGCAGTGCTGGAAACACAAGCAGCTCACAATACGGCTGCCACACCAAGCTGCGGACGCCGTCAGGGATGGGTTGGACACCATCCCAGCTCTGTCTAAGTCAAGGAAACACTCAACAGATTGTTTATAAACAGAAGGCATTCGACAAAATGTACACACAGTCTGACGCAAACGGAGAGGTGGGAGCAATTCCAGGAATCAAGCATAAGGGCTGAGATCCTGCATCCATCGATGGAGAGCAACGCAACACGCATGGATTTACAGAGCAGTTGATTCAAACTGCCTTGTTAGCAAATGGCAAATGTTGCAATAGTGAAATTGCAAAGGGTTTGTGCATTTGGATGAAGCATGCACAACCACTTCTTCAGGGTGCATTTACATGTGGAGGACACATCTGAAATACCACCAGATGTGCAACTCTGTGTCTGCAACCTTCTTTTATTTATTTGATTTATATCCCACCTTTCTCCCAATATGGTACCCAAAGAAGCTTAGAGTTCTTTGTTCAAACGCAACAGCTAGAATAATGGTTAATATCCTTTTGGTTAGTCCAAGGTAGAGAAAGCCCATTGAATCAAATGTGGAGGGGTGAGTCACTATAGCAGGTAAATTCAGTTAATTCAGTGGATCCACCCTTTGTTGTTATTGTGTGCCTTCAAGTCGTTTTTACTTATGGGCACCCCAAGGCAAACCTATTATGGGGTTTTCTTGGCAAGATTTATTCAGAGGAGGTTAGCCATTTCTCTTTCTGAGGCTGAGACTATGTGACTTTCCCACGCCCACCCAGTGGGTCTACCCTATCCAGGACTATGAAAAGAACTGAGGCCAGTTGTTGTGATTTGCCATCAAGTTGACCTCAATCTATGTCGACCCTATGAATAAGAAACTTCCAAGAGCCTTGGTCATCCACTGCCCTGCTCAGATCTTGCAAATTCAGGGCAGCTCTGTCAAAGAGCTCTGGTGGCACAATAAACTACAAATTCCAGAATTCCATAGGATGGCTCCATGGCTGTTAAAGTGGTGTCAAACTGCATTATTTCTGTAGTGCAGATTCAGCACTAGTGTTTTGTATTGTATTTTTCTTTGGAGTGTCAAGATGGCCATATCTCCTTCTGTAGAACCACATCTGTTAGTGGTCCTCCAGCCAGTGTTATATATGTATTTTTCCCATTCCATTTCGAAAGTTGACATGCTTCTCCTAAGATTTTCAAGCAAAGATTTTCTGACAGGGTTTTCAACCTTATATTGAAAGGTGACTCTAATTCTTTCTTTTTGTAATATGTACCACAGCAGAGCCCATGTCATAATGTCAACTTAGGGTGCATGTACACTATAGAAATAATGCAGTTGGACACCACTTCGGCTACCAAGTTTCCATCCTACAGAATCCTGGGGTTTGTAGTTTTGTAAGGCATCAGCACTCTTTGACATAGAAGACTAAGGGCCTTGTAAAATGACAAATCCCAGGACTCTGTAGAATGGAGGTACAGCACTTAAGGAGGTATAAAACAATTTTTTTTCTAAAGTGAATGTGGAGGGATGAGTGTATATGTGAACTGTGCAGGGCAAAGAATCCAAAACATAACTTAATGCAGAACATCTAGATTCTATCTTTGTTGGCAGGATGGAGAAGTTGTGGCCTTCTAGATGCTGTTGGACTATGAATCCTATTACCCTAGCCACATTGTTGTCATTTCTGGTCCTGTTGTTTATTCAAAGCAGCCCTTCACTTACCCAATGACCTCCAAAGTTGAGAGACAAATCCCATCCTCTCCAACAAAAATGTTGGCCAACTTTCTAAGACATTTGAGAACTTCTGAGAGTGCAAAGACCTTAGGAAACATTACTGGGGCAGCGGGTACAATTTCCCAGAATCCTCCCAGCCAGCATAGTCAGTGTCATGCCGGCTATGGGATTCTGAGAGGTTCCGGTCCGCCAAAAGTAACTTTTCCTAAGCTCTGGTCTAGGCTACACAGATCTGTGGTCTGGCCCAACATACAGCAAATCCATGCATTCTCATAGATATGTTAGCACAGTATAGCATGGCTGTTTGTATGTCAAGTTGGCAATCTTGTACTGAGTGCAAAAAAAACAAAAAAGCACAGAGAGATTAGAATAAGAGAATCATAGAGTTGGAAGAGACCACAAGGACCATTGAGACCAACTCCCTGATTGAGAGAGAAAGGGAGAAAACTTGGTTCTTACCTCATGCAATCTTAGCCATCTGGCACCGAGCGCAAAAGCTGTGCACCAAATTAAATACTTTTGGTCACTGTAGGTGGGCAGGCACTGCCTTTGGCCAGGTAGCTTTTTAATTAATTTATTGTCTTCACCAAGATGGTTTTTGACAGGTGCAATCATTTGCATATTCCCCAAGCCATGGGTTACTCGCAGATACATGGAGCATTTGATTTCAGATCTGTACATGGACCGTGCTTGGAGAAGGAGAGGAAACTAGAGGCACATGGACACATCAGAATTTATGGTAGCCTCAGGTCTGATGCGCACTGCAGAAATAATGCAGTTTGATACCACTTTAACTGCCATGACTCAGTACTATGGAATTTTGGGATTTTTAGTTTTCTGGAATTCTTAGCCTTCTCTGTCAGTGTTCACTCTGGTGCCATAAGCAACTACAAATCCCAGGATTCCATATTATGGAGCTATGGCAGTTAAAGCGCTGTCAAACAGCATTAATTCTGCAACGGGGTAGCAGCCCTGGAAGTAGATTGAACCAGTATGCACCCAAGCACAAGAGGGAGACTTTTTCATGAGTTTCCTCACTCCCATGGAAAAAGCTCATCATTCCTGATTTATATGTGCATTGTTTCTGCAGTGCAGCCCTTCCATTAAAGAAATTATTCCTAAAATTCAGATGAGATCTCTTTTCCTATAATTTGAATCCACTGGTTTGTGTCCTAGTCTCTGGAGCAGCAGAAAACAAGCTTTCTCCATCTTCTGTGACATCCATAAAGAACGCTATCACGCCACCTTTCAGCACAGGTCTACACTGACCAGAATACTCTGGAATGCCCCATGAAGTATTCTGGCTCTGAATTCCACCCCAAAGTCACCCCTTACCTGCTCTCCTATGCTGCGGGTTTTCTGCTCTTGCAGTGAATGACAGCAGGCTGCCTTCCCAAATGATTCGCATTCTTCACCTGGCACCACACCTCAAGTCAAAATGTGTTGTCCAGCCATGCTATCAATGCTGGATGCTTCACTCGCCCCAGGGTGCAGCACCCATGCTGGGTGGCTCGCCAGAACCACAAGCAGCCACCCGTCATTGTTTCAGGGAGAGCCAAAAAGCGGCAGCAAAAGGTGGATTATAGTCAGATCTCCTTATCCAGGGATTCTTTATTCACAGACTCAACCATCCGTGCTATTAAAATATTCCAAAAAGATATAAATTCCAAAAAAGCAAGCCTTGATTTTGGCATTTTACTATGCTATTGTATTTAACGGAATTCGAGTATCCACAGATTTTGGTATCCACGAAGGTATCAATGCTGGTTAGGAAGAGGAAGCCCTGAATTGCATGAAGGTGTAATGAAAACAGTTCAGTTTGGGTTTTGGCTCTGTGGGGCGAAACAGATAGCCAATAGAGAGCGGCCTCTGGCCAATATGGGCATGATTGCACTGGGACTGCAGTGACCACACAGTCTGTTTCCAAAGCGGGCTACCACTGCGGTTCGAAACCAGCTGCCATCAGCAGCTGGATTATTTCCACTCCTTTTTGATCCAGCCCAAAGGACCAGATTGTGGTGTCAGAATGGCTTCTGGCCATTTGGGGGCATGCATCATTTTAATGCCATGCACCTAAAGCAGCCAGACACACCTTTATTTGGCCTGTGCATTTCAGGCCTGTATCACATAATCAGGAGGCAACAAGCACAGAAGGTATTCAGGATAACTTGTCCATGTAGACAAACTCCCAGTCTTCTCCATGCTAAATATACCTAGCTCGCTAAGTCATTCCTCATAAGGGTTGGCTTCCAGACCTTTGATCATCTTGAATATTTTTTGTTGTTAATCACCCTCAAGTTGATCCTAATCTGGAACATATTTCCACAAAAACCTGCCTTCTTCACAATGATGACAAATCTGGATGCAAACTACTGGCCACTACAGGACAGTAATGTTGTGACAAATCTTTATTTCCTCCCTCTTCCTCCCAATTTAGGATTCATGTCAACTAGCAGTACTTGAAGGAAGACTAGTAATAGCAATTGTAGGAGAAGCCATGGGAGGCCACTCCAGCTTTTAGTTTGAGCTATCCAAAGGATTCAATCTAATTTGGAGGTAAGGCTTGGTCTCTTGAAGAATTTCTTTCAATTTCACACTTAAACCTAAAGTGGGTATACCACCCTACTGATGTGGGAACCCATGGCTACCATGGTTACTCCATTCTCATGGGAAACATTTGTCCAGAATATGCAGATCAATGCCAATATAAGTTGGAAGAAAAATGCATATTTTCTTTTTGTAACATAGAATCATAGAGTTGGAAGAGACCACAAGAACCATCCAGTCCAACCTCCTGCCATGCAGGAACTCTCAACAGATGACACCGGACTTGACAACAGTATATGTGAATAGGATCTGGGAGTCTTAATGGACCGCCAGCTAAACATGAGTCAACAGTGTGGTGCAGCAGCTAAAAAAGTCAATATGATCCTAAGTTGTATCGATAGGAGTGTAGTGTCCACATCAAGGGAAGTAGTAGTACCACACTGTTCTGCTTTGGTCAGGCCTCAACTGGAATCCTGTGTCCAGTTCTGGGCAGCACAATTCAAGAGGGATATTGTGAAGTAAGTGAACAGGAAGAAAATAAATTCATTTGAGATGTGGTGCTGGAGAAGAGTTCTGAAGATACCACAGATGACCAAAAAGACAAATAAATGGGTTCTAGAGCTGATCAAGCCAGAAATCTCCCTGGAAGCGAAGATGAGAAAACTTTGGCCACATCATGAGAACGCAGGAATCATTGGAAAAGACAAAAGGGAAGGTAGAAGCTAATTGAAAGAGAGGAAGACCACATGCCAGATGGCTGGACTCAATCAAGGCAGTCACTGGCCTGAATTTGCAGGACCTGAGCAGAGCAGTGTAAGATAGGAGCTGTTGGAGATGTCTCATCCACAGGGTTGACATAAGACCAAGTCAACTTAAAGGCAGTGAACAACAACATATTGACAAGCTAAAGCGTATCCAGAGGAGGGCAACCAAAATGGTGAAAGGTCTGGAAACCACCAAGTTCTCTGAGGAACAACTTAGGGAGCTGGGTGTACTTAGCCTGGAGAAGAGAAGGTCAAGGGGTGAGATGATACATGTATTTGTATTTGAAGGGATGTCATATTGAGGATGAAACAAGCTTGTTTACTGTTGCTCTAGAGATTAGAACATGGAGCAATAGATTCAAGCTCCAGGAAAAGAGAATCCACCTAAACATTAATAAGAACTTCATCATGGTAAGAGCTGTTTGACAGTGGAAGATCATGCCTTTGAAGAGTGGTGAGGTCTTTTTCTTTGGAGGTTTTTAAACAAAGGCGGATGGCCATCTATTGTGTTTGTTTGATGGTATATTCCTGCATGACAGGGGGTTGGGCTGCATAGTCTTTGGTGTCTCTTCCAACTCTATGATTCTTTGATTCCATTCTCTGGCCTGTTACACACAGCCAAAATAAAGCTGCTTCGAGTCACAGTGGACATATGGTGTTTCAATGATGCATGTGTCCTAAGAGTCCAGAAGCCATACCAAAGCCACGTTCCAGTCCTTAGGGCTGGAGCGTGGTTTTGGTGCGACTTCTGGACTCTTCGGACGCATGCATCATTGAAACACTATACCTCCACTGTGACTCGAAGCAGCTTTATTTTGGCTGTCTGTAACAGGCCTCTGATTCTAACGGAGTTCACTATGGTGTAGGGACATCATCCAGTTATGACTTCTAATGGAATCCTGTTAAACCTCAGCCGAGAATATTTATGGTTACCTAAAGAACAATAAAAAAGTCAGTGCCTAATTTTTGGATCTTTTCACCAGATAGTGACCCTTGTGATCAAGCAAAGCTTTTCTGCCTTAGTAATAGACTCTCCTTGGAGGATGGTATTAATTGGATGTGTGAATTAATTGCAGACTAAATTTCATTAGGCAGCCATTATCATTGCATTTATATTCTTTCTGTCCTAAATCCTTAGTGGAAACATCTGTTAGTCCGTAGGAATAGAGTGACGCATTTGGATGAGTGTGGGGATGTTTTTTTTAAAAAAAGAAACTCCAACTCTTAGACAATTTGTGGATTTTAATGTTCAGTGTAGAAATGGGTCCCTTGCTTTCTAATCTGCTCCCTTTCCAGACACTTCTTGAAGGCTTTATCATCTCATGAAGATAAGAAAATTTCAACTATAAATTCATCCATATTGGAATCCCTTCTTGTTTCTTACTGAGACTGTTGTCCAGACTTGGAATACAGCTACACTGAAGGAAATTAATTCTTGCTTTTTCCCTATTGGGGAAGCATTCAGATGGTCAACTTCCCATCCATTATATTATTTTATTTGCCACCTTGCTCGCAAATTGAACCCAAAGTGACTCGCAAAAGATGCTTAAAGCAACAAGAACAAAACAACAACAACAACAACAACAAAACAGTATAGTTTTAAAACGCAATTAAAACACCATTTTGTGATTTCAGCCTTCTGTCCAGGAGCAGTATCAAGAGATCCTCCAGTTTGATCAGGACTATGACAACATTTATATGAGTGTTTATAGCAATGTCTTACTTTTTCTTGAACGTCCTGCATTTTGCAGTGCCTTCTTCTCCTTGGCAGTTAGGACGTCTGACCACCCAGCTCCAAGGCAACATATTCCATTGTCAAACAGCTCTTACCATCAGAAAGATCTTACTAATGTTGAAGTGGAATCTCTTTTTCTGTAGTTGGAACCCTTTACTCTGTGTCCTACTATATGGAGCAGCAGAAAACAAGCTTGCCCCATCCTCAGTATGGCATCCCTTGAGATATTTAAACAGGACTATCATATCCCCTCTTAGCTTTCTCTTCTCCAAGCTAAACTTACCCAGATCTCTAAAACGCTTCTCATAGGGCTTGGTGGTTTCCAAACCTTTCACCATTTTGATTGCCTTACTCTGGATATGCTCCAGCTTGTTATCATCCTTTTTAAATGGTGGTGCCCAGAACTGGATACAATGTTCCAGATAAGGTCTGACTAAAGCAGAATGCGGTGGCACTATTACTTCCCTTGAACTAGACACTACACTGCTATTGATGCAGCCTAGGATCATACTGAGCCAACATGGTGTAGTAGTTTGAGTGTTGGACTGCAACTCTGGAAACCAAAGTTTGAGTCCCAACTCAGCCATGAAACCTACTGTGTGACCCTTGGCAAGTCACATGCTCTCAGCCTCAGAGGAAGGCAATGGCAACCTCCTCTGAACAAATCTTGCGCAGAAAAATCACATGATAGGTTTGCCTTTGGGTTGCCGTAAGTTGGAAATGACTTAAAGGCATACAACAACAACAACAACAACAAGGATCATATTGGCTTTTCATAGTCGCTGCATCACAAGCAATGGGAACTATAGATTCAAAATTAACAATAGGTCTTTCTTTTTTGGAGGAGGGAGCATGAGGAAGTGGGGTATTAGGGAAACATAACCCAGAACTTCAAAACATTACTTTTTGGGACCACAGCTCTCATGGTGAGACCCTATTCAACACCAGCATAGAGAATCTTTAGCATACTTGTTAAAACAATCATGTTACTCTTTGCCATTCACACCTTTAGCAATACATGACTCTGATGGCCATTAAAGCCAGGCATCTGTTGTAATGGAGTCACTTGCAAGAATCTATTATTAATGAGCTACATCATCTGTGATTCACAGAAGGACGGGGTTGGATGACACTTTGGAGCCTAAGAAAACATAACAGTCAAACAAGGTCATATCCTCCAACCTTTCACAAATGAAAACCAGACACATCTGGCAAAGCAGCATCAAAATGTGGTCAAGATGACAGAAGCTCCTGAAACCTAAAATGCATTTGTTAGGGATAATAGATGAGGAAAGTAATAGCAAAAATGCAAATTCTACATGATGGTGACAACCAGGATCATATATTCCCAAACTTGGAAGAACAATATAGTATTAACAGTCCAGGATTGGAAAATGAGATTAATAGACATGGGAGAAATGGATGAATTAACTTCTCTTCTGAAAGGAAAAAGCTTAGGTAGATTTACGAATGTTGTGAGTTATTTAATTGATGTCTAGCATGAGCTTGCAATAGTTGGTTTTACCGACTAAATATGTAAAGGTGATTCGTTTATATATTTTAGATATGCAAATGTATGGTATTAAGAAAATTGATGATAGAATCAGATGTAAATGTATGATAAGGGACAGTACAGTTGCTTAAATGAACCACCAAGATCTGTTAGGATGGAAGTTAATGTTTAGAAAAAAGATTTATAAATGTAAGAAGGATGTATTTGATTGATGATTGACTTCAGTGTTATTTTATGTGCTTTCTTTTTTAAAAAATTTTTAAAGATGGCAGAAATTGCAGAGGAGGAAGAACACACAAACTAGGAGATGTTGCAGCAGTTTGCTTTTGCTTGAGGCTACTGAGAAGGGCCAGATTCCACCCTTTTTGTCCTTTCAAACCATTTAATTAATGGAGCGCAAACTACTTTTGCTCGTTGAACTCAGTATGCAGCAGCTGAAGTAAGCTAAGGACAAAGGGGTAAAGTGAGAGGAAGAGGGAGAAACAGATGTTTTAAAAGCAGCTGAAAAAGTAAGATGGCAAAGGATTTATTGGGACTACCCCTGCCAAATCAGCACAGTTGGAGGATATGCAATGGTAACTAAGAGGCTAAACAGACCACCCCTTTGGAGTGGCCTGCTGCCACCCCTTACAGCGCTGGATTGGAGCCATGGCAACTTCTGTACATGCTGCAGCCCTGATCTGGCATTCCTGTGGCACAAAACGGAGCCACAAAAACTGGCTCCTTTTTGCACTGTGGAAAGGGCACCATTGCCGCCATGGCGACACCTTCTGGTGCTCCTTTTGACGCTACATCATCTGGATGCAGTTCCAAAGGAGTGCCGTGCTGCCGCCTGTCGTGCTGTTGGGTGAACGGCATGACGGAGGCATCAGGGCAGCATCAGGGTGTGCATTGTATGGATGTCACGCCCCCACTCTGCCTTGAGACTGGCTTATAACGCTGGCCTGTGCAGCCTTTCAATTTCAACACTTTGCCGATACAATTTCAATATTTTGCTGATACAGAGTGGGATTCCCTTGATGACTGGCAGTTACGCTAGCACAAGTACTGTTTTGGACATTGCACGAGGACACATGCAGCACCTCTTTGTAAAACATTTTCCATCAGCAGTTCTTGCATTAACTTAAACGAATACTAGTTGGCTGCAGAGGAGTTCAGGAGAGTGTCCGTCACCCAAGGCAGCTGTGTCAGTGGGGTCACTTGGGAGGTGAGAGAGGTATGGACTGCACAGGGTGACACCATTACAGGGGGTGACACCAAGCAGCAGTGAGGTGCCCTAAAGCTCCTTCCCTGGTAAAAAAAGGGGACTCATCTTGGCATGCAGCTCTCCTTTGGGCAAGTGAGGACAGGAGTGAAGCCATGGACCTTTCTCTCTGCTCTCCCCCCAACAGCCTCCCCCTTCTGACCTGTTCGGCTCCTTTCTACCATTGTCTTCAGGGGGTGTTTGTTGCAATTCCTCTTTTCTTGAGGATGGAGATAGAATCATACAATCATAGAGTTGGAAGAGACCTCAAGGGTCATCCAGTCCAGCCCACTGCAATGTAGGACTATGCAATGAAAGCACTCTTGGCAGATGGCCATCCAGCCTGTGTTTACAAACCTCCAAAGAAGGAGACTCTGCTACATTCCAGAGGAGTGTCTTCACTGTCAAACAGCTCATACCGTAAAGAAGTTCTTTCTAATGTTTAGGTGGAATCTGTTTTCCTGTAGTTTGCATCCATTGCTCTGGGTCCTAGTCTTTGGGGCAGCAGAAAATAAGCTTGCTCCATCTTCAGTATGGCATCCCCTCAAATACCTTTTCTAATTAAAAAACTGTTCTTGCTCAGGGGGAGAGCCCATCTTTGCTGTCTCAGCTGGGTGGGAGGTGATGGCGGCAGGATGCTGAATACCTCATGGTGATACCCTCCTCCCCATCTGGCACCATCTTCCTAGGAGATCCATGGGAGTGATACCATGAATTACCAAACTGGGTGTTATCTACACTGTAGAAATAATACAGTTTGACACCACTTTAAGTGCTGTAACATTATCCTATGGGATTTGTAATTTTTTACAAAGCCTTTAGCCTTCTCTGCTAAAGAATCCTGGCACCTCACAAAAGTACAAATCCTAGGATGGAGCCATGGCACTTAAAGTGGTGTCGAAATGCATTATTGCTACAGTGAAGATGCACCCTGGGTGACCCTAACCTTACTGATGCCAGCGAGCAACATCATTCTCCCTCAGGATAGAGCTGTCCCTTTTCCCCATCACCTTTCTTTTTGGAGTTGGTACTCCATCAGCCTCCAGACCGAGCTGTGCTGAGATATGGCCTTCTGCTTGCCATGCCCTTGACTACCAGTGGTATAACTCCCAGCACCCTGGGGTGTATCGTGTTGTGGGAGAGCCTTCCAGCCTCCTGCTGCAAGTGCATGTGTGTATGAGTGCAGAAGCATAATGTGCAATTATGACAAAACCACAGAGCTGGCAAAGAGAAGCTGGTTGAGACCCTTGTTTGGGTGTAACTTGGCGAGGGAGATAATGATTACCTATCTTCCCTGAATTAAGGGTAGGGTGACAAGACAGTCTCTGACATTACTAATAGCTTCTGATTAAATACACGCACACACATATATGCTTGTTTTTGTTCGTGCTCATTGTTTTTAATCACTGTGATTAAAATGTTGAGCCACCACGGGAAGGAGGCACTCTGGATAGGAGAGGAAGCAAAGCTGAACAGATGGAACAAGGAATGTGTAAGCATCTTAGCTGGGCTGGGGGATGGGGCTGTGGACACTCATGGAGGGGAGAGATGCTCCAGTTAACTATTTGGCTGACATGGCACTGTCAGGAATCGATGCAGAACTCTGCAGGATGTGGCCAGTAGCTTCCACATCTCCACTCTAGGTTTTAGTCCAAAATTTTAAGGAACTATCTGAGAGCAGGTCTACATGGGCCATTTGCAACTCTTTCCCCCCACTCTTGTGTCACCCAGTCCAGATGACACAGGCCCAAAGTGTCCTGTTTTGCTAGATAAACTCCCAGCTTGAAACCTCAGTGTCTTAAGCAGGGAGAGAGTTTGGCTCACCAGGGCATCTGTAGCAAAAGCAGTGGTTGTTTAATCTAGTCTAGGACCTTCACAAATCAGCAATCACCCATTATAGCAGTCCAAAGGTTAAGCTAAAGGACAGTCAGAGCTTTCTCCCAAGAAAGATGGATGATTGTCAGCCATGCTGGACTGAGGGAGGTTTTGGGATATTTATAGCCCATCCGGGTCTCACAGGTGCTCCCTGTTAGCAGCCTGTTTTTTGCTTAAATGCTGAGAACACAGCCATCTCTCCCTTTCCTGTTGTCTCTCTGCAGAGGTAGGTTCTGGTAAGTCTGGCTTTTGATCTGAGGTCATGGTTGTAGTGAAATGTGTTCCTGTGGCTTCTGGTGACTCGATCCCTGTACTGGCTGCTGGTTCACCTCCTGGGGTTGTTGGCATTGCCGGAGCCCTGGCATGTCCCTTGGGATTTCAACCTCTCCATCAGAGCCTTCAGACTCAGAGGACAAGTCCGGATCCCAGAGGTAGGGCATAACACAAAAGCCTGATTCAACTGTGAACTGTCCACATGTGGGAAGGGCAGTCCTGCAGTGAATACAGTCACCTCTGCTTAAAAGACTCACCATTTGCTTTAGATTTTCCCAGAGCAACCCCGGGTGGCTGTCTACACAGTGTCCCGCTGTGCAGCCTGTTGCTGCTGGTGCAAGTCGCTTCTGTGAAGTCACAGCAAGGTACCCAGCCATGTGATTAATGTTGACTATCTCAATTCTGGCCTCAGAAGGAGCACCACACACCAGTGGTAGTGTGTGGCACAGGGGACACTGTGTAGACAGCCATCCAGCATCGCTGCAGAATGTGCAAGTAATGGGGGTAAAGTTGGGCAGCTTTGGGGCCGGGATACTCCATGGGGAAGCTCAAAGTATTCTTGCCAGTGTAGACAAACCCTAAGGCACCAAACTCTGTCATCCAAACAACATATTGGACAGCTCCCCTAATGTTTGGGCTACAACCCAGAGTGGATTCATTACCCACTGACATGAGGGACCTCATCCACCACTGGCTAAATGAGCCCTCAAGTCTAGAATTCAATTTGTACAGTGATGTTCCAAATGCTTCTTGAACGCTCACAAGCAGGACATAGAATCATACAGTTGGAAAGAACCACAAGGGCCATCTACTCTAATCTGCTGCCATCCAATCGCTGTTGAAAGATCTTCAAAGAAGAGTGTGCCATTCTCCAGAGCAATCCATTCCACTGTTGAACAGCTTACAGTAAATACGTTTTTAAGTTTAGTCAGAATCTCTTTTCTTGTGATTTGAGCCCATTGGTTCATGTTCTGGAGTGGCAGGAAAAAAAGCTTGCTTCAGTCTTCTCAGCAGCTCCAATCTTTCATCTCCAAACTAAATATCCTCACCTCCCTGTCATTTCTCATAAAGAAACAATCAGGTCAGGTAAATTTTTCATAAGAAAAGAGAATTAGCCTTTCAGAGACCACTTACAAACTTCATCCAAAACCCCTCCAGGGACAATTTCCCCCCATCAACCTCCACTTTTTTATTGTTTCCATTTTGCTGGCCAAACTTATAGATCTATGCTTCTGAGACAGCTGCTGTACATGTTGCCTATTGTAGGCAGGCACGCGCACAACAGCAATAGGATTAGCTAGAGTCAAATCCCGTTCTTTCCCAACGCAAGCTTTATTGCATGGTTTACTGCAAACAATGCATGCATCTACACTATAGAAATAATGCAATTTGACAATACTTTAACTGTCATGGCTCCATCCTACATGATTTGTAATTTTGTGAGGCACCAGCATTCTTTGGCACAGAAGGCTAAAGACCTTGTAAAAGTACAAATCCTAGGATTCTATAGGGTGGAACTATGGGCCCAAATAGACAGGCCAAAATAAAACTGCTTCGGGTCACTTTGGAGGTATGCTGTTTAAATGACACACGCATCTTACGAGGTCAGAAGCTGCACCAAAGCAGCGCTCCAGTCCTTAGGACTGGAGCGTGGCTTTGGCATGGCTTCTGTACTCTTAGGACGCATGCATCATTTAAATAGCATACCTCCAAAGTGACCTGAAGCAGCTTTATTTTGGCCTGTCTGTTCAGGCTCTGTAACACTTAAAGTGGTGTCAAACTGAATTATTTTTTCAGTGTAGATACACCCAAATTGCTGCAGCCTAACACTGAAAGCCTATGTTTCTCCAGCCTTCTTTACCATACGTGTAATGCTGATTCTGCTCATGGACTTGCAACTAGACAGTGGATAAGAAGGAAAAGGGGGGGGGGTGAACGTGAAAAGGCTTTCTAAGAAGGAACATCTTTGTGAGAGGGTTTAAAACCAGCACTATGGATAGATCTAAATTTTAATCTCAGGGCCTGAACAGACAGTCCAAAATAAAGCTGCTTCAGGTCACTTTGGAGGTATGTTTTTTAAATGATTCATCCATCCTAAGAAGCTGGAAGCCTCACCAAAGCCACACTCCAGTACTAAGTACTGGAGCACAGCTTTAGCACAGCTTCAGGCATCTTAAGATGTGTGTGTCATTTAAACAGCATACCTCCAAAGCGACCCGAAGCAGCTTTATTTTGGACTGTCTGTTCAGGCCCTCAGTTCATGCAATTGATGGATTTAGATCAGAATGCTTTAAACCTGGGGTCTGTAAAACGATATCTATGGGTACCAAACATATATCCTGCTAAGCTCCCTATTATTTCTGGATTTTGGGTGTGCGTTCATGTGAAGGTATGCATCTCTTGCTCTGTAAATCAGGTCCCTTTACAGTAGACATGACAGGAGGAAGGGAAGAGAAGGAAGCCTTGGAAAGTGGATGGTCCACAAGAAATCCGGCCAGCCAAGCAAGCAAGCGTCCCAACATATGTGAGGCTGGCAGGGATAACAAGCCTTGGCTGGGTGCCTTGGTTAAGGTCTTTCCCTAGAACTGTGTGTCGCCTTGGCGATCCTCTGCCTCTAAAAATGCCATATGTTTCAGGCAGAATGGGGTCAGTACACACATGCACATATGTGTAGTGGCAGCTGACTGGAATATCACAGGGTAGCCAAAGTGTGCCCCATGGGCCACCTGCCATATCCCTCAATCATCTCACCTTTGCCTTTTCCTATCTTACAACATAGCAAAGCCAGCAAAATCCCTGGTGCAAATTGTTGTCTGATGTACAATTGGACCAAAGCACAATGGAGCCTATGCACAATAGTCCTGATGCACATGGCATCAGTCCCAATGAGCATCCAGCACCAGTTTCAGTTGCACATTGTGAATGTTATGTTTTTCCTCAGCTTCTTAAAATGGCTGCTGAATAGCTTTTGGGGATAGGTGAAATCCAGTGGAACTGACTTCTCAGGTGAGCTAATGGCAGCCTGCTTGCCTTTTCTGAGCCTGGTTGTGCAGTTTTTGTGTGATGCAGAGATCAACCAGCTCTACCTCTGGGATGCTGGGACAGGAGAACAGTGGCCAAAATTTGGTTGAAGTCTTACCTTATCAGATAGATGTGGCGTTTAAGAGTGCCTTTTCCCAGCTTCAGTTGATACTCCAACTGTGCCCCTTCCTAGAATCATTCATTTTTCTAATGGAAGGGGGGGTCCGGACCCCAAGGACACCCTCCCTTGGCTATGTCCCTGCTGGTATGGGTACATCCAGGAGGGATCATATCACACTGATCTGCCAATTAATTTCCAGGCAAAGTGCAAAGTGTTGGTTATAACCTTTAAAGCCCTACATGGTTTGGGTCCAGGTTACCTATGCCTTCTCTCATACAATCCATCCTGTACATTCAGGTATTCTGGGAAAGTTTGCTCCCGTTAGCCAAGACTAGACTGGCAACAGTCCCAGAGGACTTTTTTGTCTGTTGCCCCCAGACTGTGGAATAAAAATAATTAAAAATAAATAAAAAATGTATTTATATTTTCCCATCTCTTCCAGATGGATCAAGGTGGGATTACAACCTAATATTGACATACAACTACAGAACTCATCAATAAAATATGTAAACATTTAACAATTTAACCATTTAACAATTGAAAACACGCTATCAAAGTGACAGTGGGAATAAAGGTATTGCAATCCTAGTCACAGAGATGGATCCATATATTTCATACAGAGTTGGGTGGGTATGCTTGCCGGAAGAGATCCGTCTTAATTGCCCTCCTGAAGGTCTCCAAGGAGGTAGTAGGACGGATCTCTTCCGGGAAACTGTTCCATAATCTAGGAGCGGCTATGGTGAAAGCTCTTTGGGAAGTTGAACCTAGTCTGGTTGTTTTTAATCCCAGCATGTTCTTCCCTTATATTCTGAGAGTGTGGGGTGGATTATGTAGGGAGAGGCGTTCCCGTAAGTACTTGGGCCCAAGCCATGTAATAACCAACACCTTGTATTGCACCTGGAAGCAAATCGGCAGCCAATGAAGATCTTTTAGAATGGGTGTTATATGGTCAAACCTTGAAGAACCGGTGACCAATCTGGCTGCCATGTTTTGAACTAATTGAAGCTTCCGAACTTGGTACAAGGGTAGCCCCATGTAGAGCGCATTACAGAAATCAAGACAAGAGATTACCAGAGTATGCTTCAAGGTCCTTTCGGTCCAGGTAGGGACACAGTTGGCGTATGAACCGAAGTTGGTACCAAGCACTCCTGGCTGTCGCATCTATTTGAGATGACAACTGTAGAGACAGGTCCAGGAGTACTCCCAAACTGTAAACTTCATCCTTTTAGGGGAAGTGTGATCCTATCCAGGACCGGTTGACAAATTTCCCTTCCCAGGCCTGAGGCTCCTATCGCAAGTACCTCAGTTTTTTCTGGATTCAACTTGAGTTTGTTTTCCCTCATCCAGCCCATTACTGACTCAAAGCAGGTGTTCAGAGGGGAGATGCCATCCTTAGTCATTGCAGCAGTCAGAGGCATAGAGAAACATATTTGGGTATCATCAGCATACTGAATGACCTGCCACTGGTGGCATTTAAAACAGCATTAAAGATACATCTCTTCCAGCAGACCTATCCAATCAATTTTAAATCATAACTTTGTAATCTGTATATGAACTCTTATGAGTATATTTTAATTATTTTATGGTATTGTATTTCAGTAGTGGGTTTATGTGTTTTTAATTTTGTTTTGTGTTTTAACATGTTGTACCCCATCTCAAGCCTTGAGGAGAGGTGGGACAGAAATAAAAAATTACTACTACTACTAATAATAATAATAATGACATTCTTCTACAGAAACAGTTGAACACTGTGCCTGATGTGGCCACATTCATTTCAAGGTTGCAGAGTTGCTTGTGAATGTGAATTGCACATGAAATCCCACTCCACAATGCCTAGTTGGTTGTGCATTGAGTTTCACATTTCTGGTCTTTCTTCCATTGTGCAATGTTGCCATTCAATGCAAGGCATGACTCCCACATGTAGAGATTTGCACGCACAAATCCAATGTTAAGATCTTGGCCATTAACTAATATCCTTGGTCTGTGGCTGCTGGTTTTTTATTTATTAAAGACAGAGGGAATCTGGGACTACCTCATATGAATAAGCCACACTGTCAACAATAACAACAAAAAGGAGATGAGAGAAGGGCTAGTAAGGCTATTTTTAAAATCAGCTTCGGCTGGCATTCCAAGCGATCATGTCAATTATATCAGAAGTCTGGCAGTAGTGAGGTAATGAAAAGGAGATTTGATTGCTGAGGCAAATGTAATTTACACAGCATTAAAATCAAGGATAAGCGGCTCTCCAAAGCAGTAGAATGCATTCTTCTGAGATGATTGTGGCTTTCCGCCTTCTCCTCCCCAACTCTGCCCCACATTTGCTGAAAAATTGGTATTTCCTTTTTCTGGTCATTTCATCCAAGCAGGTTCTAGACAGGTGTTAACTTCTGCCTGGCCTCCAAATGCTTCTTCTGGAAGAGAATTGGTGTCCTTCCCCTTTTAGTTGTATTAAAGGAAGGGGAGGATGCCATGTTGAGATTGCCAGTGCCATCTTGATTCCCCAACACTAGGCACCAAAAGATATTAGTGTTTGTGTTGTGTGCCTTCAAGTTGTTTCCGATTTATGGTGACCCTAAGGCGAACCTATCACAGGGTTTTCTTGGCAAATGTCTTCAGATGATGTTTACTATTACAATTCTCTGAAGCTAAGAAGATGTGACTTGCCCAGGTCATCCAGTGGGTTTAAATGGCTCAGCTGGGATTCAAATCCTGGTCTCCAGAGTTATAGTCCAATGCTCAAACCACTCAGCCACAATCAAAAGACCATAGTGTCCAGATCAAGGGAAATACAGTGGACCCTTCCCTTACGTGGGGATCCGTTCCAGGACACACACAAACCCCGCATAAGGGGAATTCTGCGTATACTCCAGCCCCATTAAAAACAATGGGGCTCATACCCGCGGCATGGTGTGGTACGTGTGCCACAGGCACGCACACCATTACCCCTTCTGGGGTGCACTGAGGCTTCTTCTTCATCACCACAGGACTAGGATGATACATGTGGTCCTTCCAAGCCTATAATTCTATTAGTCTCCATCCTTCCTCAAGGGCGACTGCCTGTGAGAATTCACTAAACCCAGCATGATCTGGCTGGGGATGATGGGACCTATAGATAAAAACATAAGTATAATATCTTGTTAGAGGACACTGATCTACTTTCATTTTTAAAGACTCTTTTCATTCTTCCATGTCAGTGTAAAAAAAGAGAATAAGAAATCACCCAAATAAGGTCCAAAACCTGTTGAGAGCAACAATAACAGCAAATAAGCCACACTGTGCAAATGAAGAGAGGGGCTGAGGTCCTACGTCAGACTTGCATAGTGTAAACCTACTCTCATGTAATTATGCGGTGGTTGCGCTACATCACCCTTCTGTTGAAGATTGGTGCCATGCAACCAATTATATCTCTGTCAGTGTGCCTCCTTATTGTCCCCTTGTGCGATGGCAAATAACGCACAGTGGCTGCTTCTGAAATCCCAGTGAATCAAATGGTACTCTGAGGAATAGTTACATGCCATCCAAGACTGCACAACTGCATGGTTGGCATCCTGTTGGTTAATTCCAACTAGAGTAGACCTATTCAGTTTCATAAGACCACAGAACCTTAGAATTTTAGTGTTGGAAGGGTCCCACTAAGGGTCAGCTAGTCCAACCCCATGCCATGTACATTGAGAAATGAGCATTGCTGTTGTTGTTGTGTGCCTTCAAGTTGTTTCCAACTTATGGTGGCCCTAAAGTGACCTTATTGTGGGGTTTTCTGAGCAAGTTTCTTCAGAGGAAGTTTGCCATTGCTATCCTCTGAGGCTGAGAGAGTGTGACTTGTCCAAGGTTTCCATGGCTATGTGAGAGTCCAGTACGCAAACCACTGCACCACACTTAGGATTGCCATTTGTCCTGAAAAACCAGGAAAGTCCCAGTTTTAAGGATTGTAAAAATGTCCCGGCTGGTTGCAGCTGCATTTCCAATGATGTCAGGGCAGCTGAGTGGTGTTGCAGAGTCCAGCCCCATCATGCGGGGCATTGGAGGAGCAATGGCTGCCGCTCCGGGCGGCTTATCCTTCCCAGGGGGCCCTGGGATGGGAAGCGGCTGTGATGGGGAGCCACTACAGGAGGTGGGCTTCCAGCTCCTCCCCATTGGCCAGGAGGAGCTTTTCAGCAGCTGCCGCTGGGCTCACTACCATTACTGCATCCAAATCATGGCTGGCAAAACGGCACAGCAATAGAGGGGCCGGGATGTTTGTTTAAGTCTTGGAAAGCAGCGGCAAAGGACCGAGAGGCAATGCAAAATGGAGGACGTTCCAGAAAAATGTGTGTATTCCAAAAATAAAAGTTAAGATCATTAAGGCTGCATCCGCACTGTGGAAATAATTGGTTTGACACCACTTCAATTGCCATGGCTCCATGCTATGGAATTATGGGGAATGTAGTTTGTTTTGGCACTAGAGTAGAGCTCTGGCAGTTGAGCCGTGGCAATTAAAGTGGTGTCAAACCAGTGCAATGAAGATGCAGCCTTACTGTTTGCAGCTTTTATTTTGGAATGTACTCCATTTTTGGGGGGGAATGTTATCCATTTTTGCGTTGCCTTGTCTTCCTTTCCTTTGCAATATAAATAATATAAATATAAATATACATTTATTTCATATGGTTTATTTACAGCTATATGATATTCACTGAATTTTATTATGCACTCAGTCACATTTTTCTGATGATTTATCTTAGTTAAAATGCCTCGGCTTGCAATATACTTGTAAAATTCAATACTTGTATTGATGTACAGCGCTGTGTAAACTTACAGCGCTTTATAAATAAAGGTTAATAATAATAATAATAATAAAACTCTGACCGAGAAAAGGGCTTAAAATTGTACTTTACTAGCCACCAGCTCTTGACTGAATCTTTCTTGTTGATGTTGTTGTTGTGTGCCTTCAAGTTGTTTCAAACGTACATACACCCTAAGTGAACCTATCATGGGGTTTTGAGGCTGAAAGAGTGTGACTTGCTCAAAGTCACCCAGTGGGTTTTCATGGCCAAGTACAGATTCAAATCCTGTCCTCCAGCATCACAGTTGAACATTCAAACCATACTGGGTCATGCATGTAAAACTAGGACCCATTAAAATAATACAACATTGGCTTGTGCCATATTCTACATGACATCCCTTTGGATATTTAAAGATGGCTATGGAGCAAGCTTGTTTTCTGCTGCTCCAGAGACTAGGACCTGGAACAATGGATGCAAGCTACAGCAATAGAGATTCCATCTCAACATTAGGAAGAACTTCCAACTCTATTATTCTATGATTCTTTGATTGTGTCACCTATCAGTCATTACTCCTCCAAGTAATTTTTTAAATTTATATCTTGTCTTTTCTCCATTAAAGGTAGCTTACAACTTATTAAAAACAGTACAGATGAAAAATTATACAAACAAATCTATCTATCTATCTATCTATCTATGGGTTGAATATCCCTTATCTGAAATCCAAAACCCTCCAACATCTAAAATTGTTCACATGACTGGCTGAGATAGTGATCCCTGTGCTTTCTGATGATTCAGTGCACACAAACTTTGTTTAACACACAAAATCATTTAAAATATTATGTGTAAAATCATCTTTAGGCCATGTTTATAAGGTGTATACAAGATATTAATGAAATTTATGTTCAGACTTGGGTCTCATCTCCAAGATATCTCATTTAGTATAAGCAAATTTTCCACAATCCAAAACCCTTCTGGCCCCAAGCATTTCAGATAAGGGAGACTCAACCTGTATGAAAATTAAAAACAACAAAACCAACTGTACAGTTAAACCACTTAAAATTTGTTAAAAATCCATATTTTTTAAAATCAAGAAAACAGCACAGCCCACCATTAAAAGTCCATCACAGTCCATTTGTAAATGTCTGATGGAATAAGAATGTTTTTACTTGCCAGTAGAAGGAGATTCAGAAGGATAGGTTCAAATTTTGGGAGCAGCTACCAAGAAAACCCTGTTGTTCCCTTCAAATGAGACTAAGAAAGCAGGGCAGTATGGTTTTTTAGATCACCTGGATCTGAGCTGTATCACTGGCACATCCCATCGCTTTAATGGCTTTATTTTCGATGGGACTAACAATAGGATTGAAAGCTAGTGTGGTGTAATGGTTTGAGCATTGAATTATGACTCTGGAGACCAGATTTAATTCCCCGCTTGGCCATAGAAACCCACTGGGTGATCTTAGGAGAGTCACACACTCTCAGCTCTAGAAAACCCCATGATGAAAACCTCTTAGGGTCACCATAAGTTGGAAATGACTTGAATCATAGAATCATAGAATCATAGTTGGAAGAGACCGCAAGGGCCATCCAGTCCAACCCCCTGCCATGCAGGACATCCAGATCAAAGCATCCCCGACAGATGGCCATCCAGCCTCCGTTTGAAGACCTCCAAGGAGGGAGACTCCACTACACTCCGAGTAAAGAGTTTGTTCCACTGTCGAACAGCCCTTACTGTCAGGAAATTCCTCCTAATGTTGAGGTGGAATCTCTTTTCCTGCAGTTTGCATCCATTGTTATGGGTCCTGTTCTCTGGAGCAGCAGAAAACAAGCTTGCTCCCTCCTCAATATGACATCCCTTCAAATATTTAAACAGGGCTATCATATCACCTCTTAACCTTCTTTTCTCCAGGCTAAACATACCCAGCTCCCTAAGGTATTCCTCATAGGGCATGGTTTCCAGACCTTTCACCATTTTAGTCGCCCTCCTTTGGACACATGGCTCCAGTTTCTCAGTGTCCTTTTTGAATTGTGGCGCCCAGAACTGGACACAATATTCCAGGTGGGGCCTGACCAAAGCAGAATATAGTGGCACTATTACTTCCCTTGATCTAGACACTATACTTCTATTGATGCAGCCTAATATCGCATTGGCCTTGTTAGCTGCCGCATCGCACTGTTGACTCATGTTCAACTTATGGTCTACTTGGACTCCTAGATCCCTTTCACATGTTGTCTCCTTAAGCCAGGTGTCCCCCATCCTATATCTGTGTATTTCATTTTTTTCGCCCTAAGTGCAGTACCTTACATTTCTCCCTGTTGAAGTTCATTCTGTTAGCTGTGGCCCAGCTTTTGAAGGCACACAACAATAATAGGATTTAGGACTGTATGAAATGTTTACACTTGTAGAACTCTGCTTACACAGTTCGGAACTGAATACATCCATTGCACAATAGCAAAAAAGCACAAACCCATTGGTAAGAGAACTTATATGAGTGTTTAACACCAACAAAACACCGGCCAAGAATACCATCATTAGTGAAGAGGGAAGATAAATCCATTGAATTGCAAATTTTGAAATGAAATTATCAAATTTGCACCTACCAAATTTGTTAAAAGGATGAAGGACAGGTTAAGTTGAGAACCTGTACATTTCCAAGGTTTCAGCAAAGAAAAAGTGTGAAAAATGTACATGAGGAAAAATTATGTAAGTGAAAAATGTACACAATGGTACACAAACATGTACCAAAGTATGCACAAATTTCAGTACATAAAAAGTGTGTGGAGATGTATTTCTGACATTTAACTGTGACAGGACAAGAATGCCTGTGGGATTCTGAGGAAATACAATGGCTACAGTCCAACATTTCTCACTGTAGCATAAATATCCCCATAGAGAGATATACTATGTGAGTACTATACAACCTCCATACAGAAAAGGCAGTGTTGCATAACCCTTGTCAAAGGCTAGATGCAATACGTGATGCAATGCAAAATATAGGATGCACAACTACAATGTAATATAAAGGATGTGTGACTATAATGTACAATATAAGATGCGCAAACACAACACATAATGGACAGTGCACAACTTGCAAAGTTCAGGTGCAGAGGAACATGCTGTCTGCACAACTCTACTTTCACTGTTGTCAGCAGAACACATTGGTGATTTTTGACCCCACATTCATAGCATGACTTATGCATGCAGATGTCCCTAACAGAATTCTAGCCACTGTAAATGAAACTGGTTGGGTTTCACATCCTTTAACCTTTGTTGTGCATGATAAAGACAGTGTTCAGAGTGTCTCACATTGTAATCCTTGTAATCCCTTCAATAAAGCTGTAACTTGGCTAAGAGGCATTATATCCTATATTACACATGGGGCCAGGGAGAGAGTCCCACCTGCTGAACCTATGGCAGAGGTGAAACGTAGGGCTTGTCTACACTTGCCATAATCCTCAAGGCATCCCCTGGAGTGTTCTGGCCCTGAATTCTTCCTAAATCTGCCCTTTTCTTTGTGGGTTTTCCCCAGTGATGGGAGGATGCCTTCCCCATGCGGTTCCCATTCCTTGCCTGTTCTACTGCTGAACTTGAAATGAGTTGCCTGCTATTGACGCTGGGCACCTTGTTCTGACCTTAGAATGACTTATGCCCACAGAGGCAGCTCCAGGCAATGAACTGGAGCCATGAATGAAAAGACACTGTTGTCGCTGAAACCACCCCAGAAAACCTGCAGCAAAAGGTGAGTTATTCATTTGCAAGTTAGGGGGAGGAAGCTCTGACTCAGGTGCGGGCATCACGAAGATAGTACAGAACCCAATTCAGAGGTTTGGCCCTGTGTTGTGTAAGCAGGATACTGTGAGTCTGGAGGGAAGTCAGGGTAAATCGTCCATGTAGACAAGGCCCTAGACAAGGGTCTTCTTGGTTTTGTTACTCTTAGCTGCTCCATTGGCTTGGAGTGGTGGGAATGCTGCAGAAGGGTTTAAATGCTGCTGTATAGGAAACCAGAATTGTGGTTCTTCTGCCCCAGTTTGGTCTATACTGATTAGCTGTGCTTGTCTTCTGCCTTCTGTGGCTTCTATTTCCATCATCTGCTCCAGGCTTCTTTTAGAGATGCTGGGGACTGGACCTGAGATCTACAAAACGAATGTAAGCTTGAAGGTTCTTACTAGTAGGTTTAGAGAACTACGTTCCTACATCTCTTGTCTCTGTGGGATTTCTTAAGATAGTGGATTACATCATTGCATATTGTATTTGCACATCCTATATTGTACAATAAGGTCGTACATCCTTTATTTTGCATTGTACCTGTGAATCCTACACTTTGCATTGCAGTTGTGCATTGCACAATCTGTACAGTTAAAAATCAGAGATGTTAGGAGGAGGAGCCTGTTGAGCATGGCTAGCAAGTTTGGTGAGGTTCCTTCCCCCATTTCCTGGTTCTTCCGGTTTCTTGGAAAGCTAAGCAAAGTCAGCACTGGTGAGTATTTGGAAGAGGGACCACCAGGGAATGCCAGGTGCTGTAGGCTGTATTTTAGCAGAAAGAATGGGCAAAACCACCTCTAAGAATTCCTTGTCTAAGAAAACCCTATGAAATTTGTGGAGTAACCAGGAGTCGACAGGCAGGTTAAAGGCATGGACAAAATACATAATATCAGAGAAGTGTGCTGACCTAGAGGAAAGGAAAGACAATTCAATGATCATAAATCTGCTACTGATCAGACTATGGAGCAGGGATGTCAAGAGAGCTCTTATTTATGGTCTACTCAGGTAGCATCTAAGCCACATGGGCTCAGATCCCCCTGACAAATCTTATGCAAAGGCTTTCCATCCTTTTTAATAGTTCAGGATAATATTTGGAACAGTCAGAGAAGCAAAACTGGAAGCATCCAGAAAATCTGACCTAATTTCCTTGAAATGGTGCCTTGCAGTTGTGTTGGTCTACAACTCTCATCAGCCCCAGCCCTCACTGAAGCAGATTTATCTTGCAACTCAGTCCTGACTTGTTCAAGTTCAAAGTCATCCAGACATGCTGATTGGTGGAATCTGGGAGCTGGAACAAGCCATTTTTTTCATGACTACTCCCAGAAACCCCAGTCAGTATGGCCAATGAGGGGATTCTGGGAGTGGTCATTCAAAAACTGACTTGTTCAAGTTCAAAAGTCATCCACACTTCTGGCCTGAGGGAAGGCATTCCTTTCTCCCATTTCCAAATCAATGAAAAACAGCAGCTCAGTCAGATCTTAAACTCATCTCAAGCCCTGCCTTGTGTACCTCCCCCTGACAGCTGATGGTTCCCATGTCAGTGGGAAAGTGAATCAAGGCCAGGTTTTGGATGGCTTTAAAGGAGCTTTCCAAGGTGCTGGACCTATTATTATTATTTTTAGTCATTGCAAACCTGGGATGGATTCACTGCCCCACTGACATGGGAACCACCAGCCACTACTGGTTTCCCTCACCTCCCTAATTCTGCAATAACCCAACTGTAATTCTTTTTTTCCCTTTTTGTTTCTTTGAGTGGTGGAAACTATTCCTTTTATGCCAATGGGAAGGAACGCCAATTAGCACAGAATAACTGCGGAGGACAAACCACAGTAATTGGCAGAACAGAAGGTGGATCCGGCACAGCTTTTCAACGGAGCTCCCAGCTGCCAGTTTCCCCCCTCCACCCTATTCCTCCCCTCAAGTTTTCCCAAGCATCTAATAAATCGTTCATCTGCAGAGTCTAGTAAAAATGCACAGCAATTGCCTTTTATCAGCCTGTAATGTGCTTTCATCACCCAAGAGAAATATGTGGTATTGATATTGCGTTGATCTCCAGAGAATTCCAGGAAGACATCGTTAGCAGTTTCTGCATTTAAGAACCCCCTGCGTTTCCTCCTCCTTTCAAATCTCTGAGTCCCCTTTGTGGAAAAGGGGGAAAGCAAATGGGTCCCATCGCCAGAATCACATCCATTGCAGTGGGTGGCGGGGGGGATCTCTTTTTATATTTTACTGGCCCCAGTGCTCGTTGAGTTCAACGTTCAAGGGAATTAAAGAAATACTTAGGCTCAGAAGACACAAGATGTCTGTTGACTTTGCATGTGAGTTCTTTTCACATGGTGGCAGCCAGGGTGGCGAATAAATAAATACAGCGGGCCCTCCATATTTGCTGGGGTTAGATGCACAGGACAGGTGCACAGTGGAAAAAATGCAAATAAGAAAAGTAATGTCTTTTTTTAACCTAACACCTCTCTAAAATTTTCTAGGTCCTCCAATCCACCTCAACATTAGGAGGAACTTCCTGACAGTAAGGGCTGTTTGACAGTGGAACACACTCGCTTGGAGTGTGGTGGAGTCTCCTTCTTTGGAGGTCTTTAAGCAGAGGCTGGATGGCCATCTGGCAGGGATGCTTTGATTGAGAGTTCCTGCATGGCCGGGGGTTGGACTGGATGGCCCTTGTGGTCTCTTCCAACTCTACGATTCTGTGATTCTGTGATTCTGTGAATCCCGGGCAACATGAGCTGGAGGTTGACCATCAGATCACACTGGAAGAGCTACAAAGCCTAGAGAAGTATTTTCTCTAGATCCTTCAGTGTAACTCTATTGTCAGCTTCCAGCAGGGTCACCCTGAAAGACCTAAAGTTTCCTGTAGAGAACATATCAATCAAATCCGAGAAAAATCAATTTCATAAAAGTCCAAGCCACAGATGTGGAGGGCCAACTGTATAGGGCCAAGATCTCACATCACAGTCTGTATTTCACATCTGCACAGATTGGTACATTGCAGAAATGCAATGAAAGTAGTGATCTGCAAAGATGCACCTCTGGACACTGACAGGTTTTCCAGGGTGCACTGGCCACTTTTAGCTTTTTGGACATATTTTTTCCAGTGTGGAATACTGTAGTCAGTCAAACGCTGCGCAGACAGAACTGTGCATGCAGTGCCATTGTGCATGTGGTACTGTTACGTATTTTGCATCCAGATATGTTGTGCTTTCTGCATGCAGATGTGCATTTCACAAGGCAATCACACTTTTTACATTTCTTTGCATATTCAGTTGCGCAGTGTGGCAATTTACTAATGCACAGTTCTCACGAATCCAAAGGGTGCTCAACAATGGCTCCTTTTCATCCTGGAGAGAAGTGACCAGTGGGGTCCCACAGGGGTCTGTCCTGGGCCCAGTGCTATTCAACATCTTTATCAATGACTTGGAGGACAAAATTGGGGGCATGCTTATCAAATTTGCAGATGACACCAAATTAGGAGGAGTAGCTAATACCCCAGAGGACAGGATCAAGATTCAAAATGACCTGAACAGGCTAGAAAACTGGGCCAAAGCTAACAAAATGAAATTCAACATGGAGAAATGTAAGGTATTGCACTTAAGGCAGAAAAATGAAATGCACAGATATAGGATGGGGGACACCTGGCTGAATGAAACTACATGTGAAAGGGATCTAGGAGTCCAAGTAGACCATAAGTTGAACATGAGTCAACAGTGCGATGCGGCAGCTAACAAGGCCAATGCGATTTTAGGCTGCATCAATAGAAGTATAATGTCTAGATCAAGGGAAGTAATAGTGCCACTCTATTCGGCTTGGTCAGGCCCAACCTTTAATACTGTGTCCAGTTCTGGGCACCACAGTTAAAAAAGAACATTGAGAAACTGGAGCGTGTCCAAAGGAGAGTGACTAAAATGGTGAAAGGTCTGGAAACCATGCCCTACGAGGAACGACTCAGGGAGCTGGGGATGTTTAGCCTTGAGAAGAGAAGGTTAAGAAGTGATATGATAGTCCTGTTTAAATATTTGAAGGGATGTCATATTGATGAGGGAGCAAGCTTGTTTCTGCTGCTCCAGAGACTAGGACCCAGAGCAGTGGATGCAAGCTCCAGGAAAAGAGATTCCACCTCAACATTAATTAATTAATTAATTAATTATAATATGTTTTATTTATATACCGCTATTCCAAAGATCATAGTGGTGAACTGCAAGTAGGCTAATTAGCAAGTAAGCTAATTTGCCCCCAACAGCCTGGGTACTCATTTTAGCGACCTCGGAAGGATGCAAGCCTGAGTTGAGCTTGGGCCCTTTTGCTGGTCTTGAACTCGCAACCTTGTGGTTTTGAGTGAATGGCTGCAGTACAGGCATTTAACCACTGCGCCACCAGGGCAGGAGTAACTTCCTGACAGTAAGGGCTGAACAACAGTGGAACAAACTCCCTTGGAGTGTAGTGGAGTCTCCTTCTTTGGAGGTCTTTCAACAGAGGCTGGATGGCCATCTGTTGGGGATGCATGACAGGGGGTTGGACTGGATGGCCCTTGCAGTCTCTTCCAACTCTACGATTCTATGAATCTATCTCCTTGCTCTAGGATCTCAACCAGTGTGTTATACAATGTTGGCAATGGCAGTGGTGGTGGTGGATTCTGGGTGTGTTTCCAGTGCTGCCTACTAGAAGTTGCCCACCCTTAAATAATGTTCTTGGTATGATCCAGATTACACACTGCAATTATATGAGGCTGAACTTTATTCAGATGAATTCATTTTTATGCCTTCCAATATCTCACAGATAAAAACCAGTGTTATGCGTGGCCAACCAATTTCAGAGTTTAGACAAGACTGCAAAAGTTATTAAGAAGGAAGAAGACATATGCCAGGAGAGGCTGCGGCAGTTTGCTTTTGCCTGAGCCTACTGGGAAGGACAAGATCCTTCCCTCTCCTCTCCCTCTTGCTGAGTTAGTGGCCTGCCAGCGACCTACTTTCCTCCGGAGGGAAGCCACAGCCACCAAACTGCGCAGCTTCCCTCCAGAGGGAAAAGAACCTGGGAAAAGCGGGTTCTTTTTCCACCGCAGGGCAGATGTAACAAGTGTGCCAATGGCGAAAATATGTAAGTGATGCACGGCAACATGCGGACACCACGCACCACTTACATCACAGTGGTGGTGCCTGTGTATACGGGGCGCCGCCATTGTAACGCTGCTGCGACATATTAGGCTTAGGGACTGTGAGGTTGCAGCGCAGTCCCTAACCCTAAAATCGGCACTGGTACGCCACTTGTTGGTGGTGTGTACCACGGCATTATTTGAGTACAAACTACCTTTGCATTTTTAATTCAATTTGCAGCAACTGAAATAAGCTGAGGACAAAGGGAGAAAGTGAAAGGAAGAGAATGAAAATGGGACACTTTAAAAGCAGCTAAAAAGTGGGATGAAAGGATTAATCCGGACTGTTCCTGTCAAAGTGGGACAATTAGAGGGTTTGCATCGAGGAGGATCAATGCTGAAATTCTTTTGGAGACCCAACTATATCAGGTTATCATTAAAAATCAGACACATAAGCTTTCTGAACTATTTCTTTGATTTGCATCCCACCTCTCTGTCAAATATGAGACTCAAGGGACTCACAGTAAGATCTAAAGAAAGGGACAGATAAAATACAAAACGCTGTGCTTTCAAAACACTATTAAATCCTATCAGAGCTAAAATTAAAAGCCATTTCAAAACACATAAGTATAAAAATATTGTGCTAACCTGTCAATAGCCTCTTCCCAAAGCAACCTCCCAAAGCCTACTTGAATGGAAAAGTCTGTTCTGAGCTGGAACCGGCTGCAATTCCAAGCCTACACAAGACTTTGATACCAGAAATTGATATCCGTCACTGCTCTGAGATAAGCTGTATTGATGTTAAACCGATGCAGCAGGTGATCCACAGGAAAATAATGTCACAAAGAAACACGTGAGGGTCTTGAAAACTGCCTAACAAACCGGGGGGGAACCATGCAAGGTACCAAAACAAATATTTAAAAATGAACAAAAACAACAACAACTAAAGAATATACAGTGTGTGTGTGTGTGTGTGTATTGCATGCCTTCAAGTCGTTTTCGACTTATGGCAACCCTAAGGAGACCTTGTCATGGGGTTTTCTTGGCAAGATTTGTTCAGAGAAGGTTTGCCATTGCAATCCCTTGAAGCTGAGAGCATGTGACTTGCCTAAAGTCACTCAGTGAGTTTCACTAATAATGTAATGAACTAAAGTTATACAAACCAAATAATGGCGGGTTATAAACCGCTATAAAGTATGCGCTCTGCGCGTACTAGGGTGGGTTAGGAAGGTTCTTACCCTCCTGACGGCCCTTCCTCCCAGTCCACGCGGAGCGCGGACTTTATGGTGGCGCCCATCCACATGGGCGCCGCCATTTTGACATCTTGGACGCTGTGTGTGCAGACGTGTCACGGAGGAAGTGATGCCGTGAGGGCGCACTCCGCCCCTCGCGATGCCACTTCCACGTTCCGAAAAGGTGCGCCATTTCGGTGCTCCTTTTTCGCTGTGCGGGGAAGCCTCACAGTCTGGCCGCTGGGGCTTCCCTACGCAGCGAATGGCGGTGGCGGGAAAACGGCCCCTTGAGGGCCGTTTGTAACCCGCCAATGTCAATAAAGTAACTAACAATTATATGATCATACATAGAAAGTAACAAACAGTGTTTTGCAAAATTGATTTTCCTGGTAAACAGTATCTAATATACCAGTATTTAACTAAATTGCTCCAGTGCTAAATGGAAGTCCATAAAACAAATATTCTTTCTTCTAGAACACAGACACATAGCCTGAAAAAACCACAAAAAACAATAGTCTTTCATCTTTGATACCTTGTATGGTTTCTCCAAGTAAAATAAAATATCATAGTCCTTTAAGCTGTTGGGTCCCTGAAATTTCTTGCAGCAAGTTCAGTGCTCAAACCACTATGCTGTACTGACTGTTGAAATTTATTTGGAGAGGGTTTGCCAATTGCCATTGCCTTCATTGAAGGCTGAGAGAGTGTAACTTGCCCAATGTCACTCATTGGCTTTCCATGGCCATATCACTAGTGAGATCCCACAGGAAAACGGGAGTTAAACGTGATATAATGCGACGATAACCCAGAAATGCCCAAAGTTTATCACACGACGTCACAGTTAACGTGAAATAACGTGAAGCTAATCCACAGTTAAAACAGAGGAAACCAGCAGCTTTTTAAGAATTTTTAAAGAACAACCCGAATTTTAAAAGCTGCTGGTTTCCTCTGCTTTAACTGCGGATTAAATTTGCGTTATTTCATTTTAGCAGCAATTAGTGTGATAAGCTTTCCAAATTTGCAAGTTCTGTTTAAATTCAAATTTAATTCTCATTTAACTCCTGTTTTCTTGCGGGATCTCACTAGTGTGATAAAGCTCTGTGTGAGGGTTTGAATCCTAGTCTCCCAGTTTCCTACTCCAGCTGTCAAACCACTATACTAGATTGTTTTCGGTTTGTCTGTAAGACACCATAAGACTCCCCAGTTTTGCAGACTGCCGTCCAAAGTGATGTCTGGGACTCATAGTGACAGCAGCATCTGATGGATGCAGACTGGAAAGATGACATTTGAAGCGGGGGCAGAGGAGAGCCATTTGGTGCCCCTCAGGTCCATGCTGGAGATGTCTGTGTTTATTTCCAATCTGTTTATTATTCTAGTATCAGAGAATACATAGCTGCATACCATATATACTCGACGATAAGTCAACATCACCTATATGTCGAGGGCAGGTTTGGGGGCAAAAATTATGTTTTCCTGACTTGTAGTGACCCTAAGGTGACCCTACCACAGGGTTTTCTTGGCAAATTTCTTCTGAGAAGGTTTGCCATTGTCATCCTCTGAAGCTGAGAGAGTGTGACTTGCCCAAGGTCACCCAGTGGGTTTCCATGGCCGAGTGGGGATTTGAACACCATAGTCTAATGCTCAAAGCGCTGCATCATGCTGGGTCACAGTTTAACTGCCATGGCTGAATGCTATGGAATTATGCTATTTGTACTTTTGTGAGGTACAGTGGGAGCCCTTAGTATCCTCTGGGTTTTGGTTCCATGTCCCCCTGTGAATACTAAAATCTGTAGATGGTCAAATCCCATTATATACAATGGGATAGTAAAATTGTGTCCCTTATGTAAAATGACAAAATCAAGCTTTGATTTTGGGGATTTTAAAAAAAGCCATGGATTGTGGAATTTGTAGGTACAGAATCTGTAGATATGGAAGGCCAACTGTATGTCAGTAGTGCCTGTTATCAGCTTCGGCTGATACGCCAGCTGCGTCCCTACCTGGACCGAAAGGACCTAGAAACTGTTGTACATGCTTTGGTAACCTCTCGATTGGATTTCTGCAACGCGCTCTACATGGGGCAACCCTTGTACCAAACCCAGAAGCTGCAATTGGTGCAGAATATGGCAGCTAGATTGGTCGCTGGTAGTTCCAGGTTGGACCATGTAACACCTATTCTAAAAGATCTCCACTGGCTGCCTATTCGCTTCCGAGCTCAATACAAGGTGTTGGTTTTGACCTATAAAGCCCTAAATGGCTTGGGCCCAGGGTACTTGGAGGACCGCCTCTCCCCATATAATCCGCCTCGCACACTCAGAACTTCCGGGACTAAACTGTTGGAGGTCCCTAGGTCCAATCATATACGGACCTCACAGAGGGCTTTTACTACGGCTGCCCCTTCCCTTTGGAATAAGCTCCCTGCAGAGCTTCGCTCCGCCGCCTCATTAGCTGTTTTTAAAAAACAGTTGAAAACATATTTATTTCGGCTGGCCTTCCCACCTTAATTTGTCTATTTATTTTCCTGCCCCTCCTCCCTTTTCCTTTTTGACCCTGGATTGATGTTTCATTTTTTATTTCTTTTGCCCCTGACATGTGTATCTTTCTATTTTATTGTTTTCCTGTTCCTGTTTTTTGTAGTAATGTTTTTAGCTCTTATATTGGATTTTAACTTTGTATTGTAATGTTTTTTATAAACTTTTGTAAGCCGCCCTGATCATATTCATGGAAGGGCGGGGTATAAATAAAATTTATTATTATTATTATTATTATTATTATTATTATTATTATTTGTAGTGTTCTCTGTCTGAGGGCTCTGGTGCCACAACAAACTACAAATCCAAAGCTCCCATAGAATGGAGCTATGACAGTTAAAGTGGTGTCAAACTGCATTAATTCTGCAATATTGCAGCAGTGATGGCCAGGACTGGCCTGAAGGTCTTTTCCTTTCTTAGCTTATGAGCCCCATACAACCTGACAAGCCAGTCTAGAAACTAACCTTTTGCCCAGTCTGTACCAATGTTTGATGCTCGCCATCCTACTTTCCTAGTCTTCCACACTACCCATCCATGGGTGACCCATTTGAACAGAAACTCTAAAAAGGAACAGTTCTACACACAAGAAAGGACTTTTTTTTAGCAACCAGAAGTGAGCAGAATCATAAAATCCTAGAGTTGAACGAGACCCCAAGGGTCATCCCATCCAACCCCCTTCGGCCATGCTAGAAGACACAATAAAAGCATCCCTCACAGATGACTCCTCCACTCTTCAAGGCAGCATCTTCCACTGTTGAACAGCTCTTTGGACTTAGGTCCCATCATCAAGATATCTCATTATGTATATGCAAATATTCCAGAATCTGAAATCCCAAATACCTTTGGTCCCAAGCATTTTGGATAAAGGAGACCCAACCTGCATCCAGATTCAATTTCTCAGTGGGCTTTCTGGACTCTATCACTGTGAGTCCTTCCAAATCAAGCAAAGCACCTGGGTGGGTTATTAAATATTTGCTCTAAAGGAAGGGCCGCGAAAAAAGTCCTTTCAGGCCCAGAGCAGGGAATAATAGCATTAATGTCAGTAATTCTTTTTTTCCCCCTAAAGTCAAGGCTTCTGCTGACACAGCCGTGTTTTCTCTTTGCAAGGTTTCTGGGTGAAACTGGGGACAATGCAAAAAATAAGTAACTAAAATAATAAGTTTCAGCAAGAAGAAGTCCAGTTGGACATTTCTGTGTAGATCAGCATGCAGTTGATAGTTTGTCCAGCAGTTCAGTTCTTGTTTCTATGATAGTAACCCAGTGTCTCTGAACACTTTACATAACTACTGAGTTCCTGCATAACTTGCAACAGGTTGACTCTCTTTCATCTGAAATGCTTGGGACCAGAGATGCATTGGATTTCAAATTCTGGAATATTTATTCAGATTTGGAATATTTGTATATACATAATGAGATGTCTTGGAAGTGGGACTCAAGTCTAAACACAAAATTTATTTACATTTCATATACCTCTACTACACATAGACTGAAGGTAATTTTGTACACAATATTTGTAGTAATTTTGTGCATGAAGCAAAGCTTGTGTACACTGAATAATCAAAAAGCAAAGATGTCACTGGTGGGATACAGACTGCCCCTTTGCGCCATGTATTGGGGCCAGGGCAGCCACAGCGGCAGCCCAGAGGCCCCAATCCAGCGCTTTTTGGGACCAGGGAGAAGCGGCAAAATGCCGCTTCTCCCTGGTCCCAAAAAGGGGTGTCCTTGGGCTTCATGCTCCCGGACACCCTGGGAGCCGCAGCCTGGTGCCATTCCCGCAGCAATCTAGTTGCCGCAGGAATGAGGCGCCCTCCAGGAAGGAGCTCCATTTCGGAGTTCCTTTTCTTGCTGCAAATAGGGCACCATAAGTGCCCTGCAGCGGCTCGATGATGCCAGGCACGCGCCGGTCCATTTGGAGATGGTGCCCTCCATACGCAGTGCGGTTGCTGCACACTCCCTAGCCCTACTTTTGGCCCCAGCACGGCGCTTTCGTGGCGTCTATACTGGGCCTGTATCTCAGCCACCCAAGTGGCCAGTTTTGGATTCTGGATACAGTGGGCCCTTATTATCCTCTGGGGTTTGGTTCCAGGACTCCCTGGGGATGCCAAAATCTGTGGATGCTCAATTTCTATTAAATACAGTAGTATAGTAAAATGGTGTCCCTTATATAAAATGGCAAAATCAAGGTTTGATTTTCTGGGAATTTACATCTTTTAAGCCATGGATGGTGGATAAGGAATCCATGGATATGAAGGGACAACTGTATTTCAGATTTCTGAATTCTGGACAAGGGAGACTCAGGTTATATTATTGTTCATGTTCCCATGTCAGGGTCACATAACATAAACCTCCACAGGTAGAATGATGCAGTAATTGTGCTACACAGCCCTTGTGCTGAATAGCAGTGTTGTGCAACTGAATGAAGGCATCAAATGCACAACTAAATGCACAATCAAATAGGCAGTGTGTAGCCATGTGCAGTGCACAGTCCCCATGGAAGTGTAATGCACAGTAATAATACATGCACAGCCCTACGTCTGCAACCTTAACTTGAAAGAGGATGCTCTGCATTGAACTTAGTTATTTAACTGTTTCTGTAGGAGAAGTTAAGGATGTGTAAAACACCATTAGGATTCAGTAGTGGAACTTGTCCCTTTTAGGGTTCAAGAATGGAGGCATTAAGGAACAATGGCAGCAGTTTATTCAATGACAGAACATGGGTCCATATGTCAGCTTTATAACTAAGCAAACTGGGACTGTGACATACACCTGTGGGACCTGTGTTTTAAGCTGTCTTGTCCCTGTGCAAGGAGAAAGGCAGGATTTATCTCATATGAATAATATAAATGACAAGAAATACACCATCCAATTTAAACAATTTGTCTTCAAAGTCTACCGAGCAACATATGACAAATCATAGGAGGGTATTGGATTTATATTAAATCAATCATTAAACAGCACTCATTAAGCTATAATGGAAAATTGCTAAGCAAACAGCAAGTAAAAACTATTCACGCTGAAAATTCCCATGCATTTCAGATTATTATTGTCAGTAGCAGAAAACACTAGTTGGTTGATGTCTGAGACTCCTAAGTGCTTAATAAAGCTGTAGCTTCTAACATTTCCCCTAGTTGAGCATACTTCTAATTCTGCATGGCTCTGTCTTATTTTGGGCTTATGGTCACTTTCTGAGCTTTCCCTTCCATTCTGCACACTATTATTTTTGACTGAATTCTAGTCCTGTCCTCCCCAGTTGGGTCAGGCAAAAGCAAATTGCTGCACCTCTTCCTGTTTATGTGTTCTTCCTCATAAATGACTTTTGTCAACATGATCACAAGCTTGGCGACACATAGTCTGGTTCCTATCTGTGAAATGTTAGAGAGTATGCAGTCAAAATGCATGTGGCCCTTCCTTTGATATGCAGCTGAATAAAAAAGTCCCGCTTCAAGAGGATGAACCTCTTTGGTTACTTTCCTCCATTGTGGAAGCAGTCCTTGCAAGCATAGCTCTACCTTGCACTTCTAGAACAGACTGGCACACCATGGGGGACATTCTTAACAGAGTTAATAAAAGTTCTTGTAAAATGAAAATTCATTTACAGTGGCCTAGCTGGATTTTATTTTACAAGACCTCTGCTGCTGAGGAGTTTATTGAATGTGTCAGAGGGCTGGCTTCAGAAGTTTACCACATTTCCTTCCACTTTATGGATAATACGCAGAGCCATCCAGCGTGTGCAGATAGTCTGTGATCCAACATGAGAAAAAGGAAAAGTTGTCTATAATGGGAACCAATTCCCAATCCTCTCTATGCCATTGTGGCTGGTTTTGTAGGCTTTGCAGTGGCCAGGATACTCCAGAACTACACCAACTTCCACCTGTTACCTGGCCAGGGCAGCTGTCTACACAGGCTTCCCTTTGAGCCACCTGGCAAGTCTGCCGCTTGTGCAACGGAGAGACGCCCTCTTCTGTGGTGAAAACAAAGTGCCCAGCAACAATTACATGGTGATTGGCAACAGTGGTAGATATGCTGGGCAGGTCAGTGTGACACCTGTGCAGACAGACATTCTGGCATGTGAATTGATAGAATGATAGACCATAGAATCATAGAGATGGAAGAGACCACCAGGGCTATCCAGTCCAACCCTCTGCTATGCAGGAACTCATAATCAAAGCATCCCCAATGGATCGCCATCCAGTCTCCAAGGAAGGAGACTCCATCACACTCTGAGGGAATTTGTTCCACTGTCAAACAGCCCTTACAGTCAGGAAGTTCCTTCTAACGTTGAGCTGGAATCTCTTTTCCTGTAGTTTGCATCCTATGTTCTCTATTCTAGTCTCTGAAGCAGCAGAAAACAAGCTTGCTCCCTCCTCAATATGACATTCTTTAAAATACTTAAACAGGGCTATCATATCACCCCTTAACCAAGTTAAACATCCTCACCTCCCTAAGGCGTTCCTCATAGGGCATTGTTTCCAGACCCTTCACCATTTTAGTCACCCTCCTTTGGACATGCTCCAGCTTCTCAACATCCTTTTTGAATTGTGGTGCCCAAAACTGGACACAGTATTCCAGGTGAGGCCTAATCAAAGCACAATAAAGTGGCACTATTACTTCCCTTGATCTAGACACTAGACAGTATGGTACATCTATTGATGCATGCTAGAACTCCAGATCTTCCCAGAAGTTCCAAAGTAAGACACAGGTATTTAAAATTCATGCTAAGGTTCTGGTGCTGAATATGCTGGATATTGCCTGGAGTGTTCATACCAGAACCAGAGTTTGGGTCTTGTGTTGTTCAAGCAGGAGTCTGCCCAGACAGAGGGGGAAATGAGCCTTTTGACGTGTGCAGACATAGCTGTAGTCCTGAAGGGATCTAGTGTTCACACACACAGGGTCCACAATGGGGGAAGAATGTCCCTTCAGGATGTAGAACTTCACAGCCCTACACAGCTTGGGTCCCGACCATCTAAAAGACCATATTTCCCTATATGTTGGCTCAAGTTTCAAAATCCTCAGGAAGGGCTTTCTCTTGGTTTCTCCACCATCACAGTCTCTCCTGTTGAAAGTTTTCTTGATGGCTGCTCCCAGGCTGTGGAACTCCCTTCCGCAGCCCTTCAACTTTGAATCAAGGACTCCCCGCGGGTACCAAAATCCATAGGTGCTCTAGTCCCATTATATACAGCAGGATAGTAAAATGATGTATCTTATATAAAATGGCTAAATCAAGGTTTGCTTTTTGAAATTTATATAATTGGGGAATATTTTCATGGCATGGATAGTTGAATTCGTGGGTAAAGAATCTGTGGATATGCAGAGCCAACTGTACGATGTTAAAAAGTAGCATGCTCTGTTTTTTTCCTTTCCTCCCTCCCCCTTGTTTCTTTCAAATTCTGGCTTAAACATGTTTTAAACCCTTTTAACCCCATGCCTTTTAACAGAATGGTTATTTAATTGCTTTTTAACATTTGTAACATTTAAGATAAAACCTTTACTTTTATCTCAAAGCTCCCTTGGGTGCCATCCCAGGAGAAAGGCAAAGGCACATTATTTAATAGGATGTATTTATATGAGAAACTACAATGTGTTAGGTTTGCAGAGCATAAATCTTTGTGTGCGGACCTATGTTTGGGATTTGGTTCTAGGACTCCCTGTGGGTACCAAAGTACCTGAATGCTCAAGTCCCATTAAATACAATGACATAGTGAAATGGTGTCCCTTAGACAAAATAGCAAAATCAAGGTTTGCTTTTTGGAATTTATATATTTTTGGAATATTTTCAAGCCATGTATGGTTGAATCCATGGACACAAAATCCATGGATATGGAGGGATGACTGTCGATGCAAAGCATCGTGGAGGATGAGCCCTGGTGCCACGATGACTGGGATGGGAGAAGGAGGGAGCCAACTATTTATTTATTTATTTTCATTTTTATGCCACCTTTTTCCCAGAAAGGGACCCAAGGCAGCTCACAACATCTTAAAAACATGGCAATAAAAAGTGAAAAACAATTAAAATTATAGTATAAAATTAACATAAAAACGTACAAAAGTTGAAAACAACTAAAACACACACACCATATAAAAGCCACCCCGTCATGAATATATATTAAAAACTAAGTGAGCACATACCCTCCCACCCAGTCTGAGAGTTTTTGCAAGTTGTAGCACCAGATCAATGAAACCTTGCAACTTATAGCAAGCTGCTGCTCTGCAAGGTCAGCCAGGGATTTGCATGTAAGTCTGTCCTCTTGCCTGGAGTTGAGGCCAGAAAAATGGGAGAATTTGCACCCTTATCTCCTACCTGGAGATGACCATGACATCCGGAGATTCAAGGCCAGGCCCTGAGATCTGACAACCCAATGTTGGACAACTGCGTACATCACTAAGAGGATGCTGACCATAGTCTTCTGGGGATCTGTTTCCTTAGTTGTTCTTTGTGACATGTCTCTTGGTTTTGAATTCAGGTCCCGCCCAGCATTTGGATCTTGGCTACTGGCTTGGTCAGTGTCTTTTTTTCTTACAGCCCATCCCAGAGTGAGGCTGATGGTGCAGTTCTTGGAGGACAGAGCAGGAAAATGAAAACAGCATTACACACACAGAGTGCAACAGGGCTGTGGAGAGCTTTGATGATAACCTAGGAAGGCACTGAAAGCCAAGAGGAGGTTCTGAGGAGAGCATTGTGATGCCTGAGGGACAGGAGGAATTCATTAATTTGGCAGCAGGGCTCCTTATACAGAAGATGGAATTGAGATGTGACAAGCTTGTACCAACAGTATTGTCATAACTGTAGCATCCCATAAACTTTAAGAATCATCCCCCCACACACTTGAGTAGAAGGCCTGGGTTCTAATTCTACCACCTTCTATAAGAATGCTGTTGCTCCAAAAGATGAGGAGGGCATCCTTTCAACTACCTCTGGGAAACGAGTTGACTTTTGAAATTTTGATCAGCACAGGATCCCAAGGGCAGAAAATTACTGCTACCACCAGCTGTTGTGGTTGCTGAAATAAAACCTGATTGTGTGTGTGTGTGTGTGTGTGTGTGTGTGTAGTGGCCCTTGATATATGTGTGTGTGTGTGTGTGTGTGTGTGTGTGTGTGTGTGTAGTGGCCCTTGATGTGTGTGTGTGTATATATATATATAAACAGTGGCCCTTGGTATCCACTGAAGTTTGGTTCCAGGAGCCCCCATGGATACTGAGCCCATGAAATCTGTGGATGCTCACGTCCCATTAAAGACAATGGCATAGTAAAATGGTACCCCTTATACAAAATGGCAAAATCAAGGTTGATTTTTAGAATGCCAGTATTTTTAAATACTTTAAATACATGCCATGGCTGCTTGAATCCATGGATTAAAAAAAAATCAGTGGACATGGAGGGCCAACTGTATTTGTAATTGTGACAAATCCTGGAACCTTGAGGATATAATGGGCTATTAATTAATAAATAAAAGGTCTAGTTCTCCTTCAAACCAATACAGAGTTTGAGGCTACATTTTATTTATTTATACAGACTGAAAGGGTGCTGTAGCTGCTGGTGCCATGGCTTGTTGGTGACAATTTGTGACACCACGCGCCATGTGATGTGGTGTGTGGCATCACGCCGGCCTTGAGTCGGAGTTGGAGTGTGCGTTGTATGGACATCACGCTCCAACTTGGCCCCCAGGCCAGCCTTAATGGCTGGTTTGTACAGTTCCTGAGTCTCCTTTATCTGGAATTCTGAAATCCAAAATACTCCAAAATGCAAGATTGCCCACTTGGGTGGCTGAGATAGTGACACCTTTGCTTTCTTATGAGTCAGTGTATATAAACTTTGGTTCATGCACAAAATTATTTTTAAAGTATTGTGTATTAAAAATGTGCAGTGTGGATGCACCCTCAGTTCAAAGCACAAAAGTGGGTCATACTCAGTTAACTCAGCAGTAAGGAGAGGAGAAAGTGGGGTGTGAATCTTCTCCTTCCCAGTAGGCGCTGACATAAGCAAACTCTTTCAGCTTCTCCTAGCTTGTCTGTTCTTCCACATTAACAACATTTAGCATTTTGACACCCCCACCACTCTGAAGTTGTCTACCTATCCCTGCCCTGGTTTTCATCTGTGAAATGTTGCAGGGTATTTTATTTTATTTTAAATTATTTCTTTGGGGGTATTACCTGCTTTGTAATCTTTCCATAATGAAATGCAGAAATCCGCTTGTGAGCAACTTGATGGATAAACCCCTTGCAAACGGGATCGCCTCTGTGTTAACCTATATTTATAGGTTGCTTTCATTCCTCCCGGCTGTAATTACCCAGACTTTCAAATGAGGATTAGTCCAGGAGTTGCTGAATGCGCTTATTTTATATATGTGTTTTTTTTATCCTTTCCATCATGACATTAGCCATCCTTAAAGAGTAAGCTAGCCACGACTTCTCAAAGGATGCTCCCTGTGGCGTGAGTGAATGGTTATCCTTCAAATACCCATTGGCCTCCACATGAAAAATAATAACACAAGTTTAGTTAGTTTTCTAGAGGCTGCTTAGAATAAGTTGGTGAAAACCACACAAATGGAAGAGCAGGTCAGTTGAACCTTTCTTTCCCCGAGTCATGGACAATCCATTTAAGGCTGGCATCTCAGAGAGGGGGAAGTGTGTGGGGTTTTTTTTTGGGGGGGGGGGGGAAATTAGCTTTGAAACAACCCTAGATTACATTTTATGTCCCATTTTTCCTCCAGTCTCCTTCTCCCCCTTTTATCCTAAAAAGAATCCTGGAGATAAGCCAGGTAGAAAGAGAAAGAGAGAGAGATTGAGATTTGATGATATCATCATCATCATCATCATCATCATCATCATCACACCTTGGGACTTAAGGCGGCTTACAGTTTAAAAGAGCAGGACGGTTAAAAACATACCAAAACTGCACATTAAAACAGAATTAAACTAGCTGCAATATTAGAACACTTCAATTTGCTAGTTAAAAGAATAAAATACAATTAAGTCAAAGTGATTTTCATATTATTATTATTATTATTATTATTACTTCACCTTCCTCCCACAATTGGGACTTAAGGAGGCTTACAGTTTAAAAGAGCAGGCCAGTTAAAACATACCAAAAGTGTGAATTAAAACAGAATTAAATTGCAGTAGTTGCAGTATTAGAACACTTCAAATCACTAGTTAAAAGAATAAAATACAATTAAGCCAAGGTGATTTTTATGACCAAGTGGAGACTTTTTTATTAATAGGATATATGTATGTATGTATGTATGTATGTTTATTTAATATCTTGCTTTTCTCCCAAATGGGACTCAAGGCAGATAATTTACATCTTTCAAATCATGATGGCTCCCAGTATACACAATGATACATAAAATAAACACTTTACAAGCATTAAACAAATCACTAAAAACCAATCAGACTTCTTTTTTAAAAATTGTTTTGAAAATAGTTTTAAAAAGAGCCAGAGTAGACACCCCTGATTCGGAGACCCAAAGGCCAACAGAAATAAGACGTTTGGAAGGGATGGAGTCAGTCTGCTTTCCTTTAGGGGGGAATTCCACAGGTGAGGTGTTATTACAGAAAAAGCTCTGTCATATGTGCCCACTATTCTAGTCCTAAAGAGTGTTGGGACATGTAACAAAGCCTCCACTGATGATCTCTCAAAATTCAGACAGCTTAGACTCATAGAAACATAGAATTAGAAGAGACCTTCGGTTCCAACTGCCCACTCAGAGCAAGATCGCTATCTAGAGCAGTGTTTTCCAAACTTTGGTTCTCCAGACATTCTGGACTTCATCTCCCAGAATTCCTGATTGTTGACCAACTAGCTAGAGCTTGTGGGAGTTGAAGTCCAAAACACCTGGAGGATCAAAGTTAGAGAAACACTGAGCTAGAGCATCCCCAGCAGGTACATAGCTGTCAAGTCCCTTTCTGAAGACATCCAGAGAAGGAGACCCCACCACCTCCCTAGGCAATTGGTTCCATTCTCAAACCTTCTTAAAATCATATAATTGGAAGAGACTCCAAGGGCTAACCAGTCCATCCGCATTCTGCCATGCACGAAAACACCTTCAAAGCACTCCCAACAGTCTCAAAAGAAGGAGACTCCATGACATCCAGAGGCATGGTGTTCCACTGTTGGAGAGCTCTTATCCTCAGGAGGTTCTTCCAAATGTCTAGGTGGAATCTCTTTTCCTGCAGTTTAATTTTGGTGCTTCATGTTCTAGTCTCTAAAGCAACAGAAAACAAGCTTGCTGCATTCTCAATGTAGAATTCCTTCAAATATTTAAACATGACTATGACGTCACTCCTTAACCTTTTCTTCTCCAGGATAAACTTACAACATCACTTTAAGCTGCTCCTCATAGGGTATGATTTCCAGACCTCATTGTCAAGATGTTCCTTCTGATCTTCAATTGAAAATTTCCCTTCTGTAACTTAAAAACATTAGACCTAGATTAATCCTCTGGGCAGCCCTTGGATATTTAAAGAGTGCAGTCATGCCACTCCTAAGGCTATGCTTCAACAGGCTGAACAAGCCCAGCTCCTTCAACTTCTCCTCATAGGTTTCTCCTTCTCTGGATTTCAAATCATGTTTTTACTTTTCTGCAAAAAGAAAGTAGGGAGGATATCGATATAACTTCTCTGGGAAGGGAGTTCCAGAGCACAGAGCAGCCACTACGAAGGCCCTCTTGTGTGTTCCTACTAGATATACCTGTGAAGGTGGTGGGACAGAGAGAAAGGCCTTCCCAGTAGATCTCAAAGCATGGGCTGTTTTGTAAGGGAGAACAGGTAAGGTAAAGGTTTTCCCTTGGCAAGATTGTCTAGTCATGTCAGTAAGGGCTGTTTGACAAGGGAACACAGTCCCTTGGAGTGTAGTGGAGTCTCCTTCCTTGGAGGTCTTTAAGCAGAGGCTGGATGGCCATCTGTTGGGGATGCTTTGATTGAGATTTCCTGCATGGCAGAAGGGGGTTGGACTGGATGGCCCTTGCGGTCTCTTCCAACTCTAGGATTCTATGATTCTATGTAGGGGACAGTGCTCATCTCAGTTACTAAGCTGAAAAGTCAGCATTGTCACAGATGACTGCACAGAATGCACAGAGAATACAACCCTCCAAATAACCTGGGCCTGAGCCGTATCCTAATGGGTCAAAAATGATCAGAAGGTATAAAACATGGCTGTGGATTTATTTAGACTATGACTTCCATGCTGGTCATGGGATTTTGAAGGCTGTCATCCAAAAAGTAACTTTTCCAATCTCCAGTAATAGTTCACACTGGGAATGTTTCCACCTAAAGATTTTGTTTGACACGTGCTACTTTGCAATGTTTCTAGGCTGAATCGAAAAGAGAGATGTGTTGAGGAATGCTTGTGGATTCGCTGTTGTCAATGGAAAGGATAAAAGTGATGATGCTGTAGAATCCAGATTGATTTCCAAGAAAGTCCCTCTCTCTCTTCCTTCCCTCAAGTTGGAGCCTGTCAGTGCTTTTGCTATATTTGAGCTACAGACTGAGCCATTACATCTCCTGCCTTTATTATTTAATGTAATTTGTTTTTCTAAATATAGATGGTGAGCACACTATCTACTGGGAACTTCTCCAAGGCAACTTTGCCACATTTCCCTTTCTTTCAGAGTGAGCAATTAAGGCTGTGAAGTTAAGCCCACCCAAGTCACAAACGTTCCTGGAGATGCAACACTAGGCTTTTTCCCCAAAATGTCAACCTAGGACCAAATGACGGGAAGATTTGGGGATTCATAGGGGTTGTCCTATGAAATGTTACAGCCAAAATTCTCTCTCATGGTCTAGGTTACATCATTTGACATACCAGTAGCCTAAGCTTTTGTAGATTTGGTCTGCTTCCTCAGGTGCATGGAATGAACTGGTGCCCAGGAGGGACCTTTGTAGTAACACTGTATGAATAACCATAGAAATGCAAAACTTGTGGGAATGATGATGAGGTGACAAGTTCCATTTTAACAATGATAGTTGAGGGTTAAAGACAGGAGAAAGAATGTTGCCTAAGGCCAGGGTGAGTAGATGAGGGATTTTTGGAATGTGGAGTGTGTAGGCTGGGAACCAGAAAGGAATTGTCCTAATTTTATACATATTTAACTACATAGCAGGAGTGCTAGAGAACCCTCCTAGTACATTACAAAGATGTATGTCTGAGCACCAGCAAGAGTGTCCCAATGCACATCAAATTCCACCAATGTACATCGGCACTCCCTTGCCAGTATTGAAATGTGTGTCAGGTTCCATCAATACATATCAGCAGTACCTAGACATTGGGTATCAGGAATGGCCAATGTGGGTCACTCCCAATGCACAATGGGTCCCAGTGTACAGTGGTCCTGATGCTCAGTGGTACCTTCATTGTCTCCCCCTGTAGTAACATCTGGCAGCCCCGTGCTGATAATGGTTGTTGTGAAACTTCTTGGTTCTATTTCCCACAGATGTACTGTAAATTCACTTGAGAAACAAGTTATCAGGTGAATTTCAGTCAACTCTGTGCTACATAGTTGGTGCTATTTCCCATTAAGTTGGCTTCAACTTGTGGCAACCATATGAATGAGGGCCTTCCAAAAGACCCTGACCAAGAACCTGGATGGTCATCAGAACTATGATGATGGAGCTCTTGTCATCATACTTGCATCTAACAATGCTCTCCCAGACCTACTTTCAGAACCTGGCAGCCCCCCAGTTGAAGCATTTCTGGAGTTCTGGAGATCGGAGCACTAGGAAGTGAGATCAACAGCACTCTCCCAGTCCAGGGGCGTCTTGATAGCTGCTTGGCTAACCCTTTTCCAGATTTGAATGTAGCAGAAAACATTGGATTGTCACAGCCTTTTGAAGTGACAATAAACCAAACTGTGCATGGAAATTTGCACCCAAATATATATTTAATAGGTGTCAATAGATGTTTCTCTCAAAATAACATGTATCTAAATGTATTTTCCATAAATGCAAGAAAAATTGCTTTGTATCTCTTTCGGAACTAGAAACTTTCTTGGATATTTTGAGAAGGATGAAGAATGGAGAAGGATGAAACTTGGAAAAGGTACCACTTTGATTAACAGTTACCAAAATTCCAGTTGGCATGTTGGCTGGGGGATTCTGGGAGCTGTAATTCAAAATAAACATTTTCAAGCTCTGGAATGATAGTGAATAACAAAGGCCCAGTATAAACGGGCTCGAAAGGGCAGACTGGGGCTGCTTTTCGTTGCTGCACAGCAGCACCACAACAACCAAATTGCACTAAAAAGTGGCTCCTTTTTGCGGCGTGAACACATCGCTGCTGCACTGCTCCATTACAATGCAGTGCAACAGTGATGACATCGCTACGCACGCTGTCTATATGGCACTATGCAGCGATGATGCCCTAGTCACATGCTAGGGTTGCGGGGTGTGTGGGTGCTCCACCCCGAGGCAATCCTAGCATGTGATGAGGGCGTCATTTAGGGCCTAAGACTGTAGTGAAGACTTCCCACCTCCAACCAGTATGGTTACTGGTTATGGTGTCTGGGCTTGGACTGTGATCTTCAAAAGTAACTTTTGTAAGTTACATTAATTGGCCTGAGGTGCAGATCCAACCAGTGTCTTTTGGAATACATTTATATTCTTGAAGCATCTCTATACTAGCTACTAGTGTATAATATACTTTAATAGAAACTTCGGAATCACCATCAAGGGCTGCCCCATTTATAGCAGTTTACAGTAGTCAGTAGCCTGATGAGAAGTTGGCTGGACACACCAAGGAAAGAAAAATCTAGCTGTTTGTTTTTTATATATTTTTAAAAATCATTTTGGCAGATTTTAATCCTGGCATAATAAGACCCAAGGGAATACAGTGAGTTTTATTCAGGAGGTTGGTCTCCCACTGGTCCCTGAAGAATAGCAACTGCAACAAAAATAAAGTTGAAGCAAAGCAGAGCTAAAGAGAGAATCCTGGATGCTCTCCAAACTTTGAAAACCAGCAGGAAATAGTCCTTGAAGAATTCCTAGGGAGGCTCCATGGAAAGAAGACTAGACAGATATATTAATAGCTTTTCACAGGGAAATGTATCAATTGGTTGTGGACTAAGTAATTTCATCCTCCCATCCTGAAAAGTAGGATAATATGCTGTAATCCTGAAAGGTGGGGGAGAAAGACACATATTCCCAATATTCCAAAAACATCTTCGTGGTCCTGGTGTGGTTGGTGCAAATCTCATACAACAGAAAGGATCTGAAACAGCCAGCAGCTGGAATATCTGATTCTCTCTATCTGCCTATCTGTTTTCAAGTCGCCTATGGATTAGTAATTGTTTGACTGGCTAAACCAGGGGTAGGCAACCTTTTTGAGCCGGGGGCCAGGTTGTTGTCCCTCACACAACTGGGGGGCCGAAGCCGGGGGTGGAGCTTCCACCCTCCGGGGGCGGAGCCACACGCCGGGGGCAGAGCTTCCACTGAAGCATCATCATCATCATCATCATCATCATCATCATCATCACCACTATCATTGTTACAGCAGACCTTTGTTACAGCACTTTGGAAAGTCACACTGTCTCACCTTCATAAATAATAAAATGAAATAAAATAAAAAACAATAATAAAAATAATGAAATACAATAAAAAGCAATAATAAAAATAATGAAATAAAAAACAAAAATAAGTGTTATATATTTTTTAAAATTAATGAAAAAACCCCAAGGCAGACCAGAAATGACTCACCTTTCCACCTCCTCCTCCTCTTTCTCATCCTCCTCCTCTTCCTCTTTCTCATTGAGAGGGGATTTTGCACATAGAACACAGGGCAAGTAATAATAATAATAATAATAATAATAATAATAAAGTTACAAGCATGGAAACTACTAAAATGCAGTTCAAAATAAAAGGCAGAAAGCATGCACACTGTCTCACCCAGAAAGCCACAAGGTGCTGAGAGGGGATTTTGCACAAAGAACACCCAGGGCAAGTAGTAGTAGTAGTAGTAGTAATAATAATAATAATAATAATAATAATAATGTTATAAGCATGGAAATTACTAAAATGCAATTCAAAATAAAAGGCAGAAAGCATGCACTGTTTCAACCCAGAAAAGCCACAAGTAGTTGGTGTAGCTTCAGCTAACCCCCTCCCCCAATGAACCAAACTCTCGCTGCGGCTGTGGCCCTGGCTCCCTTTCTCCCTCGCTCTGTACTCCTTCGGCCTCCTCCTCCTTTCCTTGCTCATAGGGAGGAGGAGAAGGAGGAGGGCGGAGGGCGAGGTGGAGCCTGCTGCAGGCCCACTGCAGCCCCTGGAGCCCTGTTGGAGTGCTCCAGGGGCTGCACCGGGCCTCCTAGATAGCTGCCGCCATTTTGTTTTTCAAAATGCCAGTGAAGTCTCACGTGACCTTTGCCATCACACGAGACTTCGGCCGCCATTTTGAAAAACAAAATGGTGCTCGGAGCAGCAAAAAATGGGGGCGATCGGCGGCAGGACTGCGCAGGGGCTGGTGGGAAGGTCTCGGTGGGCTGGATCCGGCCCGCGGGCCGTAGGTTGCCTACCCCTGGGCTAAACCCAAAGGGTTTTCAGCAGTGGCTCCTTTTCATTTTGGAGAGAAGTAACCAGTGGAGTGCCACAGGGAGTCTTGGGCCCAGTGCTATTCAACATCTTTATAAATCACTTGGACTAAAGAATAGAGGGCATGCTTATCAAATTTGCAGATGACATCAAATTAGGAGGAGTAACTAATACCTGAGAGTAGGGTTGCCATATCCCGGCTGCCACCGGGATTTTCCCGGTTTTGGCGGCACTGTCCCCCTCCCGTCACGGATGCCGCCAAAAACCGGGACAACCCCGGTTGCAGCCGGGGCCTTGCTGCCCTCCTCCTCCCCCTCTGCCACCGCGCACGGCCACGCAGAGGAGGCAGAGGAAGAGGAGGGCAGCGAGGCCTGGGGCAGAGGAGGGGAAGGTGGAGGCGGTGCCACCCTCCACCACCCTCCCCGCCTCCCCGCGGCCTCCTCCCTCCTTCCCAGAGGCCAGCCGCGATCACGGTGGGCCCCTGCGCGCCTTCCTGGCCTTTAAGGAGCCCTGGGCCTCCTTAAAGGCCAGGGAAGAAGGAGGAGGCCGGCCGTGATCGCGGCAATCGCGGCCAGCCCCCGCGCGCCTTCCTGGCCTTTAAGGAGGCCTGGGCCCCCTTAAAGGCCAGGGAAGAGGGAGGAGGCCGGCCGTGATCGTGGTGATCGTGGCTGGCCCCCGCTCTCCTTCCTGGCTTCTAAGGAGGCCTCGGTCTCCTCAGAGGCCAGGAAGGACACTTTTTTTTGTAGGACACATTTTTTTATTAAATGGAGGACGCCCCACGCCCCTTCCTGGCCTCTAAGGAGGCCTTGGTTTCCTTAAAGGCCGGGAAGGGGCGCGGGGTGTCCTCCATTAAAAAAAAGTGTCCTACATATGAAAATGTTGTCCTACATTTGTCCCGGTTTGTCGGTCCTGACGTAGGCAACCCTACCTGAGAGAAGAGGGTCAAAATTCAAAATGAGAGATTATCACATCCCCATGCGTTTATCCCATCCATAAACAGTCATGGACTCGTCATTTGGTATAACAGGAATTTCGGGTAATACCAAACAACAGGTCCATTACTCTTTACAGATGGGAGAAGAACGAGATAAGTGTGCAGGGATGTGATAATCTCCCTCCCCCATCATGCAATTAACACAGTTTAACGACAGAAGAAGGACACTTGCCTCCTGTGTGATAGAATATGATCACACATGGACTCACCATATGGGAATCGCCAGGGAAACATTAAGGAAGCGCACATGTGTGTAACCCTGAAGCGCATCCCCAGAGTCATGCAATCGTCAGCTCCCTCTAGCATCATGGAATTGTTCAGGGAGAGGCGCTTTGCTATTAACACAAAGTTTCCATTAATAGCAAATCGCCTCTCTATGAATGATTACATGACGCTAGAAGGAGCTGACAATTGCATGACGCTGGGGAAGCGCTTCAGGGTTCCACACAAACACACGCTTTCCTAATGTTTCCCCGGTGATTCCTAGATGGTGAGTCCATGTGTGATAATCTTCATAATCTCCAAAGAAAAGGGCCTGCCCACCAGATCCCAAAGCACAGGCAAGTAGGTAAGAGAAAAAAATCATCCTCCCAATAGTCTGGAACTGAAGTTTATAGGGCAGTGATGGAGAACCTTTTAGAGACTGCGTGACCAAACAAAGATGTTCCAGCACTGGATGTCACCTGGTGTTGGGGGTAGGATTTCCAGGGGGACGGAATGCCAGAGGGTGGGACTTCTGCAGGTGGGACTTCCCTGAAAACAGGCTGTTCCTCCTCTTCCTCTTGCCTTCCCAGGTCTTCAGCTGCCTCTCTGGGGACAGCTGAAGGCTTGGGAAGAGGAGGAACAGGTGCGTGCCTGTTCCTCCTCTTCTCCACCCTCTACGTGCCCTCAAAAATGCCTTCACATGTCATCCCTGGCACGCATGCCATAGGTTTACCACCACAGATATAGGGCTTTACAGGTCAAAACCAGCATTTTGAATTGTGCATGGTAATAGACATGGCATCCAGATGAGCTGTTGCTGCAAGGGAGTTGTGCACTTCTTGTTATTGTTGTTGTCTGCTTTCAAGATGTTTCTGACTTATGGTGACCCGAAGGTGAACCTATCATGGAGTATTCTTTGAAAGTTTCTTCAGAGGGGGTTTGCCATTGCAGTCCTCTGAGTCTGAGAGAGTATGGCTTGCCCAAGGTCACCTAGCAGGTTTCCATAGCCAAGCTGGGATTTGAATCCTACTCTCCAGAGTCCTGGTCCAATGTTCAAAGTACGACAACATGCCGGCTCTCTTATGTGCTTTCTTGTAGCCAACCCCAGTTAGCAATCTCAGTGCAGCTCTTTGGATCAGCCGAAGTTTCCCAACATCTAAGAAGGCAGCCCCACATAAAACTTGTTGCATTGATCCATCCAGGAGGCAACTACCATTGGTCCTCTGTATCCACAAATTCAACCTTCCACAGCTTGAAAATATATTTTAAAAAACCCTAGAAAGCAAACCTTGATTTAGGCATTTTATATAAGCAACAATATTTTATTACACTATAATATATAATGGGACATGAGCATACATGGATTTTGGTATCCACAGGGAATCATGGAACCAAATCCCAGCGGATACCAAGGGCCCACTGTAACAACTCCCAGAATCTTCAACTGACTAAAAAGGCATGAAAACCCACTGGCCGTCATATGAACAGCAGCTTTCCAGTTTGAACAGCCGCTTTCCCGTTTCTGATGTAGCAGCCTCTGGTGTGACCCTGAAGTCCCCCAGGCCTCTTTTAGAGGGAGCACTTTCCTTGAACAAGTCATGGATGGTCTCCCCCAAGTCCTTGAGTCTGGAGAAGCAGGGCCTCCTTGATTTATATTGTCCTCTGCTCCCACTGTGCATCTAAGGATGATTTATTGCCAAATTGTTTCAAATTAACAAATTAATCAGGGCAGCAAAGTTGGAAGTTAATGTTGAAGTTGATAGCTGAGGTGGCCACTGCTTTGCTCCAACAATATCATGTCATTTTCCAGACATAAAGACATAAAATCATAGAATTCTAGAATCCTAGAGCTAAAAGAAACCCCAAGGGTCATCCTTATTATTATTATTATTATTATTATTATTATTATTATTAACCTTTATTTATGAAGCGCTGTAAATTTACACAGAGCTGTACATACAATCTTTTTAATTAGACGGTTCCCTGCCCTTGGGCTTACAATCTAAAAAGACATTTAACCTATTCAACTCTTGGGCTGCCTCCAAAGAAGGGGACTCCAGCACTCTCCCAGGCAGCGTTTTCCACTGTCTTAGGAAGTTCTTCCTAATGCTGAGGCAGAATCTCCTTTCCTGCAGCTTGAATCCATTGCTTCAGGTCCTACTCTCTGAAGCAGCAGAAAACAAGCTTGCTCCATCCTCAACATGACACCCCTTCAAATATTTAAACAGGACTGTCATGTCACCTCTTAAACTTCTCTTCTTCAGGCTCAACATTCCCAGCTCCCTAAGTCATTTCTCATAGGGCTTTATGGTTTCAAGACATTTTGATTACGTGCTCTAGCTTGACCACATCTTCTTGAATTGTGGTGCCCAGAACTGGACACAGTATTCCAGGGGAGGCCTGAAAACTGAATAGAGTGTCACTATTACTTCCCTTGATCTGGAGACTATACTCCTATTGATACAGCCTAGGATCACACTGATGCATCACACTGCTGTGTCATGTTCATCCTGTGGTCCACTGCGACTCCTAGGTGTATATTTTACACTAGTCTTGCAAGAACGGTGTCGGCTTCTGATTTGCTCCCAAGCTTTTTTCAAGGTGTTGGTGTTGAGAGAGCTGGATTGGAGGTGAGGATAGAAATGGTGTTGGAAATGGGAGCTCAAGAAGTCCCACACTCAACTGGTGGTAGCACCTATGAGCACAAAAGGGCATGAGAGAGGAGGCAGACCTCAATAATTGAAAAAAGGCCTCCTCCCAGAGGAGCCTGCCAGAAATTGTGGCTATAGTGTTCTGAATGTGACCACGTAGTGTTTGTGAATTTGAAGGTTACACAACCATAACTGCAGTACTGAATGCCAGCTAATGTCACCGGAACAGCTGCAGTGATAGCCAACATGAAAGCCTCATTGATGGATTGTGTACAAGGTCTCTCTCCTTCCATTACTCCTTTGCTGATACTAGAGAGCCTTGAAAATCTGATTCCCCCCCCCCCCCGAGTCCCCAAATCCAGGTGTCCTGGGAGTCGCATATGTCTCACATCTCCTTCCCTTGGAGAGATGAACCAGCATCCCACCAGCCAACTTGTGTGTCATTCTTTGCAAAAACACCACATCTGAGATGACGGCAGCTGTGTCTGTAGGACTGTATGACCAACAGGCCTTCCACCAATATAAGCCTCCATCTGATGTAATGAGCAGACCATGGATGGGCACATGCCTGCAGATACTGACTCTCAATTAGGAGGCAGCCAGGCCTACGTGATACAACCACGTCCCGGCACATGAAGAAGAAGCGTGCCATGCGAAATCCCTCATGCCCTAAAAAAAAAAAACAGCTGAGCAGCAAAAGGTGTGAGAGGGATTCCCTCCTCCTCCTTCCTTTAATTGTAGTGACTTGAGAGCGCATTGCAGCTGACACAGATTTGTAGCCGTCTCCATAGTAACCGAGCCCAGGCTGAGTTGTGCATGAACCACGTTCATTGTGAAGTTTCTAATTTCAGAAAATCCCACTGGATCCTTCATCACTCTCTCGAGAATGAGACTGGGGCTAAAGGGATCTCTGTTCCCCACCATCCTCCATCCAGCTTTGCTTCCTTTCAAAGGCCTTGGAGTCATCTTCCAACTACTGACCTTAAGGCAGGACTTCTTAGCGTGCATCTGCATTGTCGAAATAATGCAGTTTCATCCCACTGTAACTGCAATGGCTCCATCCTACAGAATCCTGAGATTTGTACCCTTGCGAGGCACCAATGCTCTTCAGCAGAGAAGGCCAAGACCTTGTAAAGCTACAGGTTGCAGGATTCCACAGCACTTAAAGTATTATCAAACTGCATTATTTCTAGAGTGTAGGTGTACCCTCAACCTTTAGTCTCCAGGTTACAGTGCGCCCTTGGTAGCCACTGGATGTCAAAATCTATGGGTGTTCAAGTCCTGTTAAATGCAGCGGTGTAGTAAAATGGTGTCCCTTATATCAAATGGCAAAATCAAGGTTTGCTTTTGGGAATGTGTATATATTTTTTAATATTTTCAAGCCGTGAATGTTTGAATTAGTGCATAAGGAATCTGTGGATACAAGGGGTGACTGTACTTTTCTTTGGTTTCCTTCCTCTAAATCAGTAGACTCAAAATCCAGCATCATCCTTGCATGGTGTGAAGTGTTGGCTGTGTGATGTGGAGCTGCCAAGGTGAAAACTGGAGAGGGCTCCTGTCTCTTTAACGGTTGTGTAGAAGAGGGAATTTGAACAGGTTCCTTGTTATCTAGACACACCAGCTGCTGATATCCCCTCTTCTACACAACCATTAAGAAAATACAGACCGTCTTCAGATTTCTTTCTGGCAATCTTATCATGCTACCCATCTTTGGAGCATGTTCAGAGGAGGGTGACCAAAATGTTGAAACATTTGGAAACCATGAAACTCTGTGAGGGGCAGCTTAGGGAGCTGGGCATGTCTAGCCTGGAGAAGAGAAGGTTAAGGTGTGGCATGAGAGCCATGTTGAAATATTTGAAGGGAATGACATATTGAATATGGAGCAAACTTGTTTTCTGTTGCTCCAGAGACTAGGACCCAGAGGGATGGATTCAAACTACAGGAAAAGAGATTCCACCCAAACTTTGGGAAGAACTTTCTGATGGTAGGAGCTGTTCATCAGTTGAATATGCTCTCTCATAGCGTGATGGAATTTCCTTTGCTGGAGGCTTTGAAACAGAGGTTGGTTGGCCATCTGTCAGGGTTCTTTCATTGTGTCTTCCTACATGCAAAAGGGGGTTGGACTGGATGATCCTTTGAGTCTCTTTCAACTCAATGGATGCTATCACACAGAGGAGCAAGCATCATGAAAACATGATTAAAATGTGGTAATAGTGTGATCGGGGAAGATTATTAAACCCCTGCATGCTTCTCCCATTTGCATCCCATGCATAAGCTGTAATGGATGCATCTTTGGGTAATAACGGGAGTTTCTGTTACTACCCAAAGACGCATCCATTAAATTTATGCATGGGACATGAACGGGAGAATCACGCAGGGATGTAATTATCCCCCCCCCCCGATCATGCTATTACCATGTTTAAATCATGTTTTCATGATGCTTGCCTCCTGTGTGACAGAGTCCTATGATTCTGTGTTCATATGATGGGTGCACTGCCCCACTGATCCTGCTGACTAGAGATGAAAGGGTGGAAGGATTGCAGTCTAGCACATCTGACAAGCATCATGTTCAGACAGACTGCTACATGTTATGTGACTGATGGATTGATTGAGTTTGTATGATATCTTTATCAAGGCAACATACATAGATCTCCTCCTCATCTTTACTCTGAGATCTATTGCAGGGGGGCCTCCTCCATGCCCCATTAGTAGAGGGAATACATGGTGGCACAACATAGAAAAGGGATTTTTCTGTAGTGGAACCCTGGGTATGGAATTCCCTCCTTCTGGAGGCCCAGCTGGTGCCAACATTGGATTTATTCCAGTGCCAAGTTAAGACTTGGCTTTTTATTAAAGCCTTTATCTAGGCTGCACATGTTTCATTGTTATATTTTGAACCAGTTTTGAATTGTCTGATTGAGTGTTTGTTTTTTAATTGAGAAACTATATACTGTGTTTATCATATTTTAAAAACTTTTCTAATTATTAATTGTTTTAAATCGATTTTAATGTAAGCTGGTCTGAGATTTTAGAATAAAGAGCAGAATATAAATGTTTATGCAGAGCTAGCGTAGTGTATTGGTTTGAGTGTTGGACTAGGACTCTGGAGACCAGGGTTCGAATCACTGCTCAGCCATGAAAACCCACTGCTTGATCTTGGGCAAATCACACTATCTTAGCCTCAGAGGATGGCAAAGGTAAGCCTCCTCAGAAGAAACTTACCAACAAAACCTCATGATAGGTTTACCTTAGGGCCACCTAAAGTCAGAAATGGCTTGAGGGCACACAACAACAACAACAACAACAACAACAACTACTAAATATTGAACTCAATAAGTAAATGTGAAATATTTCCACAACATCCCTGTAAGGCAGGTCAGTCTAAGAGCATGAATAACAAGCTCAAGGTCATCCAATGAGGTTAGCTGTTGAACGGGGACTTAAACCTGGATCTCAGACATTCTAATCTATTTCCCATATATATGCAATGGCATTGTGAAATGGTGTTCCTTATATCAAATGGCAAAAACAAAGCTTGCTTTTGGAATTTATATTATTTTCATGCCGTGGATGGCTGAATCCGTGGATAAAAATAAAGTGGTGGATAGGGAAAGGCCACTTTGGAGGATCTACAAAAATTCAACCTAGACATGAGGATGTTGAAAGAATTAATGGTTTCCTGTACCTGATCAAACATTGATCAGAATGGTGACTGCAGTCAAGAAATGAGAAGAAGACTATGAATGGGAAGGGCAGCCATAATGAACTAAACAAGATCCTAAAATGCAAAGATACACAACTGAGCACCAAAGTTGGTAACCTTCCAAGGCATTGCATTCCTCATCACCATGTACAGATGTTGTCATGTACCTTTAAATCACTTCCGACTTATGGCAACCCTAAGGCAACCTTATCCTGGGGTTTTCTTGACAAGAGAGCCAGCGTGGCATTGTGTTTTGAGTGCTCGATTGCAGCTCTAGAGACCAGGGTTTGAATCCTGGCTAAGCTTTGGAAACCCAACAGCATTTACATTTCTATACTGCTTAGTAGTGAACTCAGCACACTCTAAGTGGTTTACAGTCTATAAGCAAATTGTCCCTCAACAAGTTGGGTACTCATTTTACCAACCTACAAAAAGATGGAAGTGGACCATAGAACCCTGGAATTGAACGCACAACCTTGTGTCTGCATTACTGGCATTTAAATCCTGTGCCACCAGGTGACCTTGGGCAAGTCACACTCTCTCAGCCTCAGGGGCTGGTGAAGGCACACCCCCTCTGAAGAAACCTGCCCCCATGATCTTAGGGTGGCCATACACTGGAAACAACCTGAAGGCATGCAACAACAAACAACAACCATTTCTTGGCAAGGTTTGTTCAGAGGAAGTTGCCATGGCCTTCCCCTGAGGCTGAGAGAGTGTGACTTGCCCAAGGTCACCCAGTGGGTTTCATGGCCAAGCTGGGAATTGGACCCTGCTTTCCAGAGTCATAGTCCAATACTTATGCCACTACACAGCTTTGGCTTTCCTGCTCCAGTTGTGATTAAAAACAATGATAATTTAGGCCACCGTGTTCAAGAAATGACACTTTCCATAGATTAGACTCTTTAAAGGTTGAGCATCCTCAAATTGATGGCCATTTTTAAAAAATCCTGCGTTGGTCGCAGGGCCTGTCATTTCATGCACTTTTTGGACACTGTTTCTGGGTTAGCATTTTGCCGAAACCTTTGGGTCCTTGGTGACCGACTTCTGACGCATCTTTTCCTCTCCCCAGACATGGGTTTTCCTTTCTCTTCCCTGCAGCTTTAAATTGGGCCAGCTTTCATTCTTTGAGAGGAACTGAGTATTCGCAGTGAACTTCAGATTCAATTAATTTCACAAAGCTTTCGCCGGCACGCACGGCACAACGCCAAGCAGGCCTTTCAGTGTTCAAACTGGGCTCATTTAATGGTGGAGGAGAGTTTCAGGCAGCCTCTTGGCTCTGAGGCAAATGGAGAAAAGGGTTGGAAAAGAAGAGCTGGGGCTTAATTGCTTTCTGGACTCTTGTTCTTCTCATCCTGACATAAAGGAAGCCCTAGATTATGTCAAACTCAGGATTTAGGGGGGGGATAATAATTTTTGGATTGCACCTCCCATAATCCCCACTGTTTCTGTCTCCATATATAAATTGGGTCACTTCTGCGTCACCTTTTGGACCACAAATCTCAGAATCTCCTCGCTTTGTCTCCGTGGTAGAAGTGGCCCAGCCTCAGAACTCAGAAAAAAATATCATTTTTGGGACTGCAACTCCCAGAATACCCACTGGTTCCATGATAAAAGTAGGTCACCTTGAAAGTTCAGAAAAGTCACTTTTAGGACTGTAGAGTCCAGAATCCCCACTGACCCAGGCACTGTGATAAAAGAGGGGTCTGTCTCAGAGCTCAGAAAAATTACTTTTTTTGGATGAAAACTCCCAGAATCCCCCTTCAGTCTCCATAGTAGGACCGAGTGGGTCTCAGAGCTCAGAAAATTCACTGTTTTGAACTACCCCTGCCAGAATCCCCACCAGCCCAGTCTCCGTGACCCAGCCTCAGAACACAGAAAAGTCGCTTTTTGAACTACAGATCCCAGAATCTTCCACTCTAAAAGTGACCTTGTGGGGCCTTTTTGTAGTATGTGTGTTTCATTCATATACTGCTTTTCTTCCGATGTCCACAAGATGGTGCACATGGCTATCACCTTCCCCACTCGATCCTCAGAACAGCCCTGTGAGGTGGTCCAGATGAAAAAAGAGTGACCAGATCAAGGTTGACCAAGCTTGTCAAAACAGTATGACACGGCTTTAACTGCCCTGGCTCTATGCTATGGAATTCTGGGATTTGTGAGGTACATAGCGTTCTCTGCCAGAGAGCTCTGGTGCCACCACAAACTACAAATCCCAGGATTCTACAGGATGAAGCCATGACAATTAAAGTCACGTCAAGCTGCAACAATTCTACAGTGTGGCAGCAGCCATGGAAACTATGTTTCTCAAGACCCAGTCCAACGTGACCACCTGCTCCTGGTAACACATCACCTAATTTCTTTTCAGCTCTTGCCTAACACAGCAAGGTAGTAGCAAACCTTCCTGGTGGTAGCTTCAACCCTTTTGCACCAAAGGACAAGTGTTAAGGATTGAGATCCTGCATTCACGTTGCACAGCGATAGGATCTCAACATGTGAAGCTGTGCACTGTAGCTGGGGTACACAGCAACCGTTAGTGGCGTACACAAGTGTAAATAGTCCTTATACCTGTGCATGTCCATTTGTGGGTGCTAAAGAGGTTGTAAAAGTAGTTTGTTGTTGTTTTTGTTGTTGCTGTGTGCCTTCAAGTTATTTCTGCCTTGGGTTTTTGAGAGAGGCAGCTGAGATGATGATGGTGATGATGATGATGATTTTTGAGTTATGGCAACCCTAAGGCAAAACTAGAAGAGGCCAGCCACAGATGCTTGGTGAAACATCAGGAATAAACTCTTCTGGAACATGGCCACATAGCCCAAAAAAACCAGCAAAAAACTATGGATGCCGGCCATGAAAGCCTTCAACTTCATATCATAGGGTTTCCTTGGCAAAATTTGTTCAGAGGAACTTTGACATTGCCCTCATCTGAGGTTGAGAGCATGTGACTTGCCCAAGGTCATCCAGTGAGTTCCATGGTCAGTGAAAAATTGAACCTTGGGGTGTCAAAGTTGTGGATGGAGCAAGCTTGTTTTCTGCTGCTCCAGAGATTAGAACACGGAACAATGGATCCAAGCTACAGGAAAAGAGATTCCAGCTCAACATTAGGAGGAAATTCTTGACAGTAAGAGCTGTTCGACAGTGGAACACACTCCTTTGGAGATTCACGGAATCTCCTTCTTTGGAGGTCTTTAAGCAGAGGCTGGATGGCCATCTGTCAGAGATCCCTTGACTGTGAGTTCTTGCATGACAGGGAGTTGACTGGATGGCCCTTGGGGTCTCTTCCAACTCTATGATTCTATGATTACAGAGTCGTAGTCCAGCACTCAAACCACTGCATCACACTTGCACTCCATTAATTCAGCAGGGGGATAGAAAAGGAGGCAGCAATATCTTGCCCTTCACAGTAGACTCAGGCAAAAGCAAACTGCTGTAGCCTCTCTGAACATATGTGTTCTTCTTTATTAGATGGAGGGAAGTCATAGTGCCATTCCATTCTGCTTTGGTCAGGCTTCACCTGGAGTCTGTGTCTAGTTCTGGACACTACTATTTAAAAAGGATGTTGAGAAGCTGGAGTGCATGCAGAGGAGGGTGACTAAAATGGTGAAGGGTCTGGAAACCATTAACCCCTATGAGGAGAGACTTAGGGAGCTTGGTAAGTTCAGCCTGGGGGAGAGATAGTTAAGGGGAGACATGATAGCCCTGTTTAAATATTTTAAGGGATGTCATGTTGAAAATGGAGCAAGCTTGTTTTTTTGATGCTTCAGAGACTAGGACATGAAGCAGTGGATTCTACAGGAAAAAAGAATCTACCTAAACAACAGGAAGAACATCCTGAGACTTAAGAATAAGCTTGTTTTCTGCTGCTCCAGAGAACAGAACATGCAACAATGGATGCAAGCTAGAGGAAAAGAGATTCTACCTCAACATTAGGAGGAACTTCCTGACAGTAAGAGTTGTTTGACAGTGAAAGCTGCTCCTTTGGAGAGTGGTGGAGTCTCCTTCTTTTGAAGTTTTTAAATGAGTCTGGATGGCCATCTGTTGGGGGTGCTTGGATTGGGTATTCCTACATGGCAGACAGGGGTTGGACTGAATGACCCTTGGGTTCTCTTGCAACTCTTAGGATTCTAGAGAGATTATCACACTCATTATCTGCACCTGCATTATATGATCTGCATTATATTATCTGCATTATATGAGCCCTGGAGGCGCAGTGGTTAAATGCCTGTACTGCAGCCATTCACTCAAAACCACAAGGTTGTGAGTTCAAGACCAGCAAAAGGGCTCAAGCTTGACTCAGGCTTGCATCCTTCCGAGGTCACTAAAATGAGTACCCAGGCTGTTGGGGGCAAATTAGCTTACTTGCTAATTAGCTTACTTGCTGTTCACCGCTGTGATCTTTGGAATAGCGGTATATAAATAAAAAATAAAAATAAACAAACCTTCCTTCGATTACATACCAATTCCAATACTTTTGAGCTATGGCATCATATATTTTTACACTGTAGCACAATACCATGACATCGATGATATTATCACGCTTTAGCGTTTCGCACTTAGGTATTGTTTCCTGTGATTGTTTGGGAAATCCTTGTGTTTGCACATGTATGCATGGATTTCAGTTGCGTCACAGTGGGTTCTTTAACTTCCACTTTACTTGAGTGATGATGCTAAACATTACAAGAGAGAAATGTCCATTGTAAACCACAAGGAATACAGTATTTAAAAGAAAGGGCAGAGACCCTCTTGGCAGCCAAGTGACACAGGAAGAAAAGTTGCCAAACAGCACCCTGGAAAATCTGGCTAAAATTTAAAAATTGATGACCACAAAATTTCAATAGCACAAATTGATCACAGTCAGATTTTGCACCTTCGTGATAGAGTGATTTATGCGATATCATAAAAGCATTCATGTTTCCCTGTGAATGTAATATTCCTGGAGCATTCCTCTTTACTGCCACAGCAAGTATGGATTTTGTTCTGCTTCGTGAGAAATCATTCAGCACAATCGTGTGATCATCTTGGGAGCATTCTTTCTCCAACCGCTTTTTCCCCTGTATGATACTCTCCTAGGATTATACTACTCTATCCCTTCTAACAACAACATGCAAACAGATATGGAAGTACCGCTGGGGTTTGGTTCCAAGACCACCCCCTCCATGGATACCAAAATCCCATTCAGTAAAATGATGTCCCTTATATAAAATGGCAAAATCAAGGTTTGCTTTTTAGAATTTAAGAATTTTTATATTTCTTGAGTATTTTCAAACCGTGGATGCTTGGATCCATGGATAAAGTATCCGTGGATAAGAAGGGCCGACTGTACAAGAGATTATGGAGGCTGGCTGGCCAGCTGGTCATTGGGAGAGTTTTGATGGTGTCTTCCTGCATGGCAGAAGCAGGTTGACTGGAAGATCCTTGAGGTCTCTTCCAACTCTCAGATTCCAGGACTGTATGAGTTGCTGCCATTTGATTTATACACTGATGTTATCTAGTGTGTCCCAGTTTTCATCTGTGAAATGTTGGAGGGCATGTTGTTACACTTACTCAAACCAAAAAGTCAGTGGCTTTTTGATGCTTCTCAGCTGGTGGAAACCATCGGTTGCAGCACCCTAGGAGTTGCGATACCCAGCCTCTTCCACTTTTCTTTTAAAATCAGGACTCTTGAGAAGCGTCACTGGCTGAACGAATGGCTGGCCCACAAGTGCTCTGTAAAAATGCTAATTTTACGTTGGTTAATCCGCCTCACACTTTAAATAGCTTCTTTTCGTCTGCATTATCCCCCTAGCGTTTTTACAATCCAATGAAGTGAGGTTAAAAATAAAAATTGAAAAGCTGTACCAAATAAACATGTCCTTTACTTTGATTTAAAGCCTCCAGATGTCTTAAGGTACACAAGAAAGACCTCAGCTTGCGTGGCTTCTTGAAAGAAGGCCTATCAGAGGGAGAACACTTCTCTGAAGAAAGGGCAATCTCTACAGCTGCATTTGCACTGCAGAAATAATACAGGTTAACACCACTTTAACTGTCATGGCTCAGTGCTAGGGAATTCTGGGAATTGTGGGGGCTTTTGACACCAGAGCTCTCTGTCAGAGAAAGCTAAATGTCTCACAAAACTATCATTTCCAGAGTTCCACAGCACTGAGTCATGGCAGTTAAAGTGGAATCCAACTGGATTATTTCTTCAGTGTGGATGCACCCTACCTGAGGTTTTTTGAGGCCTCTGAGGCTGCATCTGCACTGAAGAATTAATGCAGTTTGACACCACTTTAACTGCCATGGCTCAGTGCTATGGCATTCTGGGAACTGAAGTTTTGTGGGATATTTAGCCTTCTCTGTCAGACAGGTCTGGTGCCACAACAAAATACCAGGATTCCATAGCACTGAGCCATGGCCATTAAAGCAATGTCAAACTGCATTACTTCTGCAGTGCAGGTGATTTTCTCTGGGTGCCTCCACCATCTGAATGGAAGTGGTTGGTAGTGGGGGAAAGGGCCTTCTCTTAGCCTCATACATTTCACAGATGAAAACCAGGAGACATGTGGTTAGGCAACATCCAAGTTCGGTCAAGATGGCAAAAGTTATCATTGAGGAAAAACAGAGAAACTAGGAAAGGCTGCAGCAGTTTGCTTTTGCCTGAGTCAACAAGGAAAGACATGATTCTGCCTAGTCCTGTCATCTCCCCTTTCTAGGTTACCTGAATGGAAACTACTTTTGTATTTCAAACTCAGTTTACAGCAACTGAAGCAAGCCAGGGATGAAAGGAGAAAGGGGAGAGAGAAACTGGGACTTTTAAAAGGCAGCTGAAAAAGTGGGAAGGCAGAGAATTAATTGGGATGATCCCTGCCAAATCAAAGCAGTTGGAGGGTATGCACCAGTGCCATTGAAATGATTTAGGACAGTAACCATTTACATGTCAAGTTAGAGGGTAACATTCAGGGCCAGTTCAAAGATTACACAAAGTGAGGTATGTGTCTCAGAGGTAGTATTGCCAGATGTTCCAAAGAGCAATATGGGATATTGGAAAGCTAACGCAATTCTAGGCTGCATCAATAAGAATAAGTGTCTAGATCAAAGGAAATAATAGTGCTACTCTATTCTGCTTTGGTGAGACCTCACCTGGAATACTGGGTCCAGTTCTGGGCACCACAATTCAAAAAGAATGTTGAGAAACTGGAGCGTGTCCAAAGGAGGGCCACCAAAATGGGGAAAGGTCTTGAAACTATGAAGCCCTATGAGGAGAGATTTAGGGAGCTGAGTGTGTTTAGCCTGGAGAAGATAAGATTAAGGGGTGACATGATAGCCATGTTTAAATATTCGAAAGATAGTCATATTGAGGATGGAGCAAGCTTATTTTCTGCTGTTCCAGAGACTAGGACACAGAGCAATGGATGCAAACTACAAGAAAAGAGATTTCACTTCAACATTAAGAAGAACCTCCTGATGGTAAGAGCTGTTGGATAGTGGGATGCAGAAAGAATGGTGGAGTCTCCTTCTTTGGAAGTTTCGAAACAGAGGCTGGATGGTCATCTATCAGGGATGCTTTGTTTGTGAGCTCCTGCATGGCAGAAAAGGGAAGGACTGGATGGCCCTTGGGGTCTCTTCCAACTCTATGATTCCATGAAAATTCATGTTGTGCAGGGTCAACAATAATAAAAAAAGCTATTGGATTCTGCCTAAGTATGAAAGAAAGTATTGATTTCAGTTCGCTTAGCCACCTGACTGTAAAACTAAAATATTATCCACATTCTTAAACTCCAGGATGTGCATATTTCTGTCTTTATGAAGGGTCGCTGTTGTCGTTGTGTCCCTTCAAGTTGTTTCTGACTTATGGCATCCCTAAGGCAAACCTTTCACAGGGCTTTCTTGCCAAGATTTGTTCAGCACGGGTTTGCCATTGCCTTCCTCGGAGGCTGAGAGCATGTGACTTGCCCAGTGTCATCCAATGGGATCTCCATGGCTGAGTAGGAATGTGAACCCTGGTCTTGAATCATTGTTGAGTGCTCAAACCACTACACCACTCTCCCTCTCTAAAAGAATGGCTGGGGGCACATGTTCAGGAAGGATGGACAGGAGGTTAGCCTCCAATCAGCATCTGTCTTTGAGCAGGGTTGTCAGGTGTTCTTTGTTATAAGGAATATATTTATTCTTTATTCTTAATATTATTATAAGTCCCCTGCTTGAGGAATGGAAAACCTTTTCTTTTTTACAGACTGAATGAGATGCCAAAAATCCTGTATTAGGGGATCCACACCCCCACAATACGGGATTTAGGGCATCACCATCAGTTCCCCCCCCCCTCTGTTTCCCTTCCAGTATAGCAATAAGAAGTTATGCGATGTAGTCAACCCTCCATATTTGACTTTTGCGGATTTGATCATTCAAGGTTTTGATTAATATGTTCTCTCTAGTACTCTCTGGGACCTCCAGAGTGACTCTGCCAGGTGTTGACCATAGAGTTGTGCTGGAGAACCTTGAAGTTCCTAGATAAAACACGTCTTTGGGCATTTGTAGATCCTCCAGCATGATTCTATGGTCAACCTCTGATAGATGTTGACCACAGACTTGTACTGGAGGACCTGGCGATTCCTAGAGAGGTGTTCTCTAAGTTAAAAAAAATAGTGTTATTTTATTTGTGGTTTTCCCACATTCACGGGTGCCGTTCACCCCAGCAAATGTAGAGGGACCATCGTAACTTTCTGTCATCATTTAGCCCCAGCGTCCCTTGTCGCACACTCCCTATCTCCAGAACTGAAGTCAAACTCAACTACCAAGCTAGGATCAGTGAGGTGTCATGTGCCTCAGGCAGCTAAATGTCCTGGGGCTGCCCTAATCTGAGAACTCTGGGATAAATGCTGTAACCTGGGAAGAAACCTTCTCTCCCCATTTTCATTCATCCCCTTTTGTGTTTGTGCTAATTTGCAGAAACCTCTCTCCTCCTGCCCCGATCAGTCTCAAAATCTTTTGGATTGAACTGTAGGTGGAAATAGCTGGTAGACTACACTCACCTTTTTGCAGGATCAAGGCTGTGGAGATAAAGGACTGAACAGAGGGAGGGTGAGATGAAAAATGACTTTTCACTCTCTATTTCCCCTTAGATCCTGTTTTCATCCGGATGTCTTTTATCACTGCCGTGCCAACCTTACTGGTGGTTTTTTCCAGGACTCAGGGTTTCCCCTTTTGTTCAGAAAAATGCACATTATTGTCGCACAAAAGACAGGAATGCCCTCTTTGGAAAGTGATGAATCACTGACCAGGGGTGTTGACTCTGGCCTTGACTTTAATAATGCAGGTATATCTTGGTTAATAAAGTAGATATATTTTTGGGTTTGGCATCTTTAATAGAAAATTTGATATTGGATGCAAGAATGACACAGAAAAAATGTGAATAGCTTCCTACACCACAAAAAAGAAGAGCAGTTGAGCATGTGGCAGCAGACTTTTTAATTCAAAACTAACAATATGTACATGTCAAATGAAACAACCTGGCCAGATAAACCTTGCATAAGTAAAAAATATTTTGACCCTTCTAGAGTCCTGGGATCGAACTCACAGCCTTGTGGCTGCAGTACTGGCATTTAACCACTGCACCACTAGGGAGCCTTATTAATGGCAACCTGGATTATGGCAATCTGAAGACGGATCCAGTGGATCTGGCCTGTTCCCGAGGTAAACAGCCTTTGCCCTGGATCAATTTGCCTCCAGTTTGCCATGGAAAACCCTGGCTATTTAAATACCCCCCACATTTGCTGCACCATTGTTCCTGCTGAGAAGCCCTGCCATTGCAATGTCTGATGCAGAAACACCTGGCCATGTGGGTGCAGCCAGGTACCCAATTTCCTCATCAGACATGGCAATGGGGGGCTCCTCAGTAGGAGTGATGGTACAGCAAGGTAAGGAGTGCATGCCAGTAGCGGGTCCCGGGGTGGTGCAGGGCTGGGATGTAAATATTCACCCATTCCCACAGCAATCTGGAGACCCAAGTATCCAAGCCAGAATAGCATGGGTTCAGCCTGTGCTAGCCTAGCCCATCTATTCAGCCCTGTAGGTTTGGTGTATTTCCTGAGATCTGCTGCAACTTCTTTCACACACTTAGGAGATTATCACACAAAGCTTTCCTCCTGATATAGTTGTCACTTTTTAAACATCCAAAACAGCAATGATTCTTTTTGCATTACCCCACAATTGCGAATTGATAACAAGTTGACGATGAATCTTATTGCACTACTGTTCTGCTTACTTGTCAGCTCTCCAAGAGTAAGTAAGTAAGTAGTCTAGCTTCACTGGGAATGGGGGTGGGGAGTGCAGTAAAACCAGTAAATCCCTTTTCTTCTGCCAAAGATGAAATGATTGCTTCCACAGGAGTAAAATTCTTGACTTCATTTGTAATGGTGTGTGTGTGCGTGTGCAGTAAAACCAGTTTTAGGGGCTGAACAGACCACCCCTAATGGCAGCCTGCTGCCTCCCCTTTCAACACTGGATCAGAGTCCAGCAATTACATGTTGCAGCCCTGATCTGGCCTTTCACAGCACAATAAGGAGCTGCAAAAAGCAGCACCTTTTTGCACCGCTGAAAGGATGCCACAGCTACTGGTACCATGGCTTTTCAGTGCTCCTTTGGCACTGCGTCATCTGGATGTGGCACCAGAGGAGCACTGTGATGCTATCTGCCATGTGGTGGGACATGCAGCATCATGCCAGCATGGGAATTCTGATGGAGACAGTTGAGGTGTGTGTCATGTGGACACCATGCACCCACTCCACCCTCATTCCAGCCTTTGATGCCGGTCTGTACAGCCTCTAAATCACCTTTCTCCTGACAAGACAAAATGAATGCCTCCTCAGGAGTAAAAGTCTTGACTTCATTGGGAATGGGGGGGGGGGTGTGCACTGAAACTGGTTTAAATTCCCTTCTCTCTGAATTATCCTGGAATGACCTATGGCATATACTTCAATAAGAATTAACTGTGTGATTGATAGCTTTTCATGGGATTTTCCATTCATTAAAAGCTGTACCAGAAGCACGGATTGACTATGGGATGACTAGATCCAGCAATTACAGTTACAATCCCCTTTCTATCCCACTATTTAAGAACAGTGTGATAATCTCCTTAGTCTCAAAGGGGCTATACAAGATCCCTATACAAGATTGTCTCCATCAGAATCCTGCTTTTTCCCAACTCAGGTTTTGTTTATTGCATTGTTTATTGCAGACATGCTGCTACAACCCAACACCAAAGTCTGTGTTTCTCCAGCCCTCCTTCATCTGTCTCTCAGTGCTGATGCTGCTACAAAACCTGCAGCTAGAAAAGGATTCGGTGGGAAGGCGGACTGGGTGAACCTTAAAAGCTTTTGTAAACAGGTGCTTCACTATTACAGGTTGAATTAGTAGAGATATGCCTGGAATGGTGGATCATGTGAAGGGCTTGTGGGAGATGACAGGCAAGCTCTCCTTCTCCCTCTCTTCTGATATTCTGGTTTCTCCAGAATGGAGAATGCATGTAAAAAACCAGGATACTCTGCCAGTTTAAGGCAGCAAGAAATGGTTGATAACAGAGAGCAGTTCTTTGCCAAGATGGAGGCAAAGCAGGATGTGGTAAGGCAGATTTTGCTTCTGGGAAGGCAAGGCAGCCTGGCCATCTGGAACCGACAAATCCAGGGGACTCTTCAGGTAGGATAGGGTCATCAGTGAATGTAGCTGGGGGATCTATATTATTGTATTTCCCCAGATCTCTATTGGGTCCTAGATATCTCATAGTGATCTAAGAAAGGGGAAGAGTTATAAAAATGCAGGGGGCAAGGGAATGAGTATGGTTTGTAGGGTCCCTATAAAAAAGGGCATTCTTTTCTAACCACATTTGAAATCAGTGGCATCCCTAGGGTTGGCGTTGCCCAGTGCGGTAACTCATGGCGCCACTCCCCCCCCCACACACACACACATTGACATCCTCCCATACCACATCATGCAGAATCCTTAATAATGTTTTCTGTACTAATGTCATTCGTAAAGCGTAATTCCAGTATATCACAGGGCAGAAGGATGCCACCCTGAAAAAACAGCTTTGGCAGCTTAAAGTTCATATTAAAACATAGAGCTAACACCTCGAAATGGACAGCATGGTGTAGTGATTTTATCACTGGACAAGGACACTGGGAGACCAGGGTTCGAATCCTGTTTTGACTATGGAAACCCACTGGGTGACTTTGGCCAAGTCACATGCTCTCAGTCTCAGGAAGGCAATTGCAAACGTCTTCTGAACTAATCTTGCCAAGAAAACCCCATGATAGGCCTTAGGGTCACGGTAAGTCGGATACATCTTGAAGGCACACAGGAACAACAAAACTAGAGCAGGTTCACTGTCTCTCCCACACACACTGACTGGGAGCCACCAGCTGCCACGGATGGAGTTTTTCCTCCAGACGCCATCATCTTAAGCTGCTCCACTGGAAATATCCGCCTGTGTTTCGACTATCACAGACCGCTCAGTTTTGTAAACAGATACTTAAGTAGGTGTTGTTCAGCTGCCTGGCAGATGGCAAATACAGCTGCCTTTTACACACCTCCTCTACAATTACAACTCCTTGTTGTAGTTTTTGTCTCTGTAGGTTTCCCCGTCTCATTTTTTAAAATAATAATAATAATAATAATAATAATCATATCATCATTAAAGGAAAAGAAAATGGCCAAATAGAAATCCTAGTAGAAGGTGCCAGGAGGGGCACATGAAGCCTCACGCTCAAGCCCCCGGGTCAAAATGCGCTAGCCGCACGCACATGGATTCATTGCCACGTTCAGCCTGACTGCATGCTTAAATATTCTCTGTTCCACATCTGCCAGCTGTTACCAGTTGGAGTTTTGGTCAATCAGTGATGCGAAATCTATCCAAGAATCTAAGAACCAGTGATAATGTGGCATGTTGCAAGGAGTGTTGCTTTCTGTAATTGTGCCACTCTGATCCTGTCTATGCGTTCAGAAGTTTTGTCAGTTCATGTGGAATTGCTCCCAGAGCACCTCTCAGTACTGGAAATGCAGTTATTTGTCATTGTTGATTTATTGATATGGTGCCATAGAATCATAGAATCATAGAGTTCAAAGAAACCCCAAAGGGTATCCAGTCCAGCCCTCTGACATGCATCAAAGTATTCCCGACAGATGACCATCTAATCTGTTTGAAAACCTCCACAGAAGGAGACTCCACCACACTCCAAGAGAGAATACTCTTTTGTGTTGTTTTGGGGCAATTTTTGTGGTAAAATCCTTCAGAACAATATATTTATAGAGTTGGAACAGATCCTAAGGGTCATCCAGTGCAACCCCATTCTGTTGTGCAGGAAGACACCATCAAAGCAACCCTGAGAGATGACCATCCAGTCTCTTTATAAAATAACCTCCCAAGAAGGAGACTTTACCACTCTTGGAAGCGGCATATTCCACTGTCAAACAGCATTTACTGTTAGGAAGTTCTTCCCTAATGTTTAAGTGGAATCTCTTTTCCTGTATCTTGAATTCATTGCTCTGGGTCCTAGTCTCTGGAACAGCAGAAAACAACCTTGATTCCTCTTCAATATGACATTCCTTCAAATATTTAAACATGTCTCCTAACCTTCTCTTCCCTAGGATGAACATTCCCAGTATCTTAAACTGCTCCTCATAGGACATGGCTTCCAGATTTATACTCATAGCTGGCAAATTTCAGGAATTACCATTGTTGTCTTATATAGTGCTTTTATAAACCACCAAGTTTTACTAACCAGAGTTTGGGACCATTCCATCAATGATTCAGATTCTATCCCAGAATCTAGAAATCAGTGAGGTGTCACTGTGGCACATTCTAAGGCTGCATCTGCATTGCAGAAATAATGCAGTTTTGACACCACTTTAAATACTGTGGCTCCATTGAATGAAATCCTGGGATTTGTAGTTTGTTGTGGTACCAGAGCTCTCTGAAGGAGAAGGCTAAATATCTCACAAAACTACAAATCCCAGCATTCCAAAGCAATGAGCCATGACAGTTAAAGTGCTGTCACATTGCATTATTTCTGCAGTGCAGATGCAGCCTATGTAGCATTGCTTTTTGTATTTGTGGGATTACGATCCTGTCTATGACTATTTTGTTCAGTTGTTTTGTCAGTTCCTTGGGAATTGCTCTCAGAGGGCTGCTGGAACCACAATTGTTTTGATGATGGAAATGATGACAATGAAGCCGGTGATGATGATGTTTATACTTGGGTCAAGCAAGTTCAAGGGACCACAGTTGTTTTCTTAGATATTGTTTTCACCGTCTACCAGCTGCTGGTCACTGAAGTTTTGGACAATCAGCGATGCAGATTCTGTTTAAGAATCTAGGGATCAGTCGGGTATTTTCAGATAATGTGGGGCATTCTAAATAGTGTAACTTTTTCAAATTGTGTTCTTGTAATCTTGTCTATGGCAATTTCATTCAGATGTTTGTTTCCCAGTCGATTTGGAATTGCTTCTAGAGCACCTAAAATTGCTGGAACCACAGTTGTTATTCCTCCTATTGTTTTGTTATTATTATTTGGACTCATCTTTACAGTTATCATCCCATGTGGATATGATGGCCAGGAGTACATAGTACCAACTTCAGTTGATACGCAAACTGTGTCCCTACCTGGACCAAAAGGACCTTGAAGCAGTGGTACTTGGACTGGTAATCTCTCGTCTAGATTTCTGTAATACGCTCTACATGGGGCTACCTTTATATCAAGTTCAGAAGCTTCAATTGATGCAAAATGCGGCAGCCAGATTGGTCACTGGAACATCAAGGTCAGACCATATAACACCAGTATTAAAATCTCTTCATTGGCTTCCGATCAGCTTCCGGGCGCAATACAAAGTGTTGGTTATTACCTTTAAAGCTCTGCATGGCTTGGGCCCGAGTTACTTGAGGGAACGTCTCAATCCACCCCGCACTCTCAGAATATCCAGGAAGAATTTATTAGAGCATGTAAAGACCAGATTAACAACAACTTCCCACAGAGCATTCACTGCTGTAGCCCCTAAATTGTGGAATGGCTTGCCGGAGGATATCCGTCTCATCACTACCTTAGAGGTGTTTAAGAAGGCACTTAAGACAGATCTCTTCTGCCAGACCTATCCACCCAATCTGTTATAAGAGAGTCAAAAAACGCTCCACCTCCATTCGTATTTTAGATGACGATTTAGTCAATGCATTGTATTGGTAGTGGTGTTACTGTTTTATTGAGTGTATTTTATATGCTATTGTAGCTTTTATTGTTGTAATGTTGTTTTTATTGTTGTAATCCCGCCTCAATCCACAGGGAGAGGCGGGAAATATAAATAATTATTACTGTATTATTATTATTATTATTATTATTATTATTATTATTATTATTATTTCATTGCTGTAATTTATATATACTAGGCCAGGGTCAGGTAAAACAACATATCTGAGGTAGCTCTGTTGGCTATATAGCGAAGTACAGCATCATCCAAAATCCACAAAACAGTGGAACTAACTCCTTTGGAGTGTAGGATGGCCATCTGTTGGGGATGCTTTGATTGTGAGTTCCTGCATGGCTGGGGGTTGGACTAGATGACCCTTGCTGTCTCTTCCAACTCTACGATTCTATGATTCTATGATACCTTTATTTGGCCAGTCAAAATGTGCATTGTACATGTTGCAAGCTTTCGAAGCTCCACTGGCTTCTTCATCAGGCAAAAGTGTTAAAAATTATGCAGGAGGGGGGAAATCGATGATGCTAGGCTTAGCCCTGCAAATTTCAGGAATTGCCTTTGTTTTCTTAAGATATCATTTTTCACTGTCTACCTGCTGCTGCTAATGAGAATTTTGGCATCTCAATGATTCGGATTCTGTCCAGGAATCTAGGAATCAGTGTGGGGTTGTCAGACAATTTGTCACATTCCAGGCCTTGTCACCTTTTGTTACTGAGTGATTATGATCCTATCTATGGCAATTTCGTTCAGATATTTTGAGTCCATTTTGAATTGGAGTTGGAGTTCAATGGTTACTCTCTCTGCTGGGAGAGTTCTCAGACAATGAGCACTATCAAGCAGGCATTAATCCTCTTTTGCAGACCCTCCACCCTGAGGCCTGCCATTAGCAACAAAAACAATATACATGCAAATCACTCCTGCCTTTCCAGGTCACACATTATATATACCCAAGTCCTTTCCAGGCAAACATTCTCTGAAGATGCCAGCCACAGATGCTGGTGAAAAGTCAGGAAGAAACTTTTCTGGAACATGGCCACATAGCCTGAAAAACCCACAAAAAACTCCTAAACAAGTGTTTTCTGTCAGAATCTCTAGGTCCTCCAGTGTCACTCTATGGTCAACTTCTGGCAGTCATGCTGGAGGACCAGTGGAGGATTCCTAGAGAGGATATATTAATCAAATCTGCAAATAATTGAATCCACAAAAATCAAAGCCGCAGTTGTGGTGGGCCAATTGTGATGGGACTTGAGCATCCATGGGTTTTGTATCCACAGGGGATCCTGGAACCAAACCCCATTGAACACTATATAGTTCATTATATGTTATGGCTAAGTATGATCTAGAACGGTGATCGTTATGATTATTGATGCAATTTATACTGGGGTCAGGCAGGATTTGGGTGTGACTGGGGACTTTTCGATGGTTTCCATGTCCATGGGTTGGTGCCTCCACCCCAGGAATAAACTTTAAAGGAGTTCCCCAGTGCTAAACTATATGCCCCAAACAGATTTGGCACCTTGGATCACTTTTTTGAAGTTCAGTCTAAATCCTGGAACAGAATCACTGCCCTACAGACATGGAGGCCACCAAATGATCCATTTTACTGCAAATGACCCAACAAATCATGATGCCTCATCTGCTCACCCCTTGCCCTAGAGAAGATGGCGCAGATTCTGAGGTCATATTCAGAATGAGGAAAGCTTTCTTGAAAACAACAGACCATAAGGATCTTTCAGAAAACATGTCACAGAAATTACTTTCATGAATCCCCATTGTTCATTCCAGCCTGGATCTGGCAGGGTGTATCAGGCTGCCGTTTGATTCAGTGACTTTGGGCCTCATTGCTGACCTTTAGATGGGGCCCAGGATGCTTCAGCTGAGAAGCCAAACCCAAGTCTTTATGCCTAAGCTCTCCAGCTGTCCTCATTCAGAAGAAGATTCTGCCAGAAGATCCATCCTTTTCCAGCACATGCAAAATAAATAAGTAACAGAGAACAAGCTGTTAAGCGTTTTAATCAGAGGCGCTTAGCTGTGGCCCATGGGAGGGGAGCAGCCAGGCCGGCTTCCAGCAGCTTCTCAGAATCCATGATGAATGGAGGTGTTATACCCGTCGCTGGGTTAACTTGTAAACCGCTAGTGCGAGGATCACCAAGACCTAATCCTTGAAGCTGATTTTTCCATTAGCAGTTCTGTCAGGGGGTCTATAAGGAAATCCTATACCGGCTTTCTCATTTCCAAAGGACAGTCTTTTAAGAACTTAAGACGTATACATGCTACCCACCTCTTTTGTTAAGAATGGAACGCAGCCTGCAGAAAGCAAAGCTTGGGCAGCATTTGATAGAACAAAACAGAGTTTGGGATAGTTCCCCTTTTTGTACTACAACTCCCAGCATCCCTCCAGACATCATGGCGTAGGGTAGTGGTTCTCAGTACAGTATTTGGTTTTCCAAATGTTTTGGACCTCAGCTCCCCAAACCCCTGCCTACTGACCAAGTGGGCTGAGGCTTCAGAAGTCCAAGGGCAGGTCTATATTGGCAAGAATACTCTGGACTACACCTGGAGTATTCTGGCCTCAAAGCTGGTCCAGATTCCCCCTATTACTTGGGCACTCCGAAATGACACCAGGTGACTGTCTACACACATGCTCTGTTGTGTTTCTTGGCACTGCCACCACTTGTATGAATCATTCCCACTTAGGTTTAAAAGGAGGCACTTGGCATCAATCAGCAGGTAGCATAACAGGATACTGTGTAAACAGCCGCCCATCCAGATTTTTCTGGACAATCAAGCAAATGGTGAGTTTTTAAAAACAGATTAAGGCAAGGATGGGCCAGACTGAGTGCAGAACTGGCCTTCCCACATGAAGACAGTCTGCACTCAGATGGGACCTTTGGCCCTGTTTCATGTGGACAGAAGAATACAAGGGCGGGGGTGGGGTATATAAATGGCCTGTGTAGACATGCCCCAAACAGCTGGAGGACCAAAACAATGGCCTAAGAGTTTGGAGAGCCGCAACCCAAAGAAATGACAGGCAGAATCCTATTAGAATCATAAAATCATATTGCTGGAAGAGAACTCAAGGGCTATCCAGTCTAACCCCCTGCCATGAAGGAACACAGAATCAAACAATCCCTGACATCACTCTCTGAAGGAGCGTATTCCACTGTCGAACAGCTCTTACTGTCAGAAAGTTCTTCCTAATGCTGAGGTGGAATCTTTTTTCCTGTAATTTATAACAATTGTTCCGGGTCCTATTCTCTGGAACAACAGAAAACAAACTTGCTCCATCCTCAGTTTGACATTCTTTAAATGTTTAAACATGGCTATCCTATCACCCTTTCACCTTCCCTTCCCCAAGCTAAATACACCCAAGCCAGTCCTCACAGGACTTTATGGTTTCCAGACCTTTCACCATTTTATTTGCCCTCCTCTGGATACCTTCCAGCTTGTCAACAATCTTTTTGAATTGTGGTGCCCAGACCTGGACAGTTAAAAGGTCATAAGCTAGAGTTACCATCATGTAACTACTTTGTATTCACATTTACAATCACAGCACTATTGCTGTGAACTCAAATATCCCTAAAGCCCACCTTAAAAGTCAGGCAGCCATACTAAGTGAAGATTTTTTGCAATGCTGGTGAGCGAGGCAGGAAAGGATTATGTATTCAAGCCCCTCCTGCCTTGAGTAATGGTTCAACAAGGAGTTGTAACAGGACCCCAAAAGGGTCCCCACTTCTGCTCAATGCACCAGACTCATATGTGGGAGAGAGTTGGATACATCATCTTTCTGTGCCCCACTCACCAATGAGGTTGAACATCATCAGTTAGTACAGATGCCTGTCTTTTAAGGTAGGTTTTAGGGGTCAGACTAAGAGATAGAGAGTAATTACAACACTGTAACTGCATGGCCTATGCTGGATCTTGGCCCATGTTGCCAAGAAATTTGGAATACTAAAGTCAATGACGGGTGCTTTTTGCCTAATTTTGATGTTAGTTGAAGTCTTATTGAAATGGAGTGCTTCTGAATGGGTAATGACTCTGGCAGACCAGCCCAGAGTATCCTGGCTTCCAAGTTAGTGGGTGGCTCAGTGGTATGCATTTTTAACAGCAGTCCAGAGTTGGAACAGAGGGCTCCGGGTCTTCTGGGAAGATCTAGAGCAAAAACTAAGTTATTTTAATATGTTTTAAGGGTGTTATTAAATTTAAAAATTAAAACATATTAAAAGTTATTTTAATATGTTTTAAGGGTGGTATGGGATGCTCTGGCTCAGTGGTTAAGAAGCCAATTCTGATGATCTGAAGATCAGCAGGTCAGCAGCTTGAGGCCCAAGTGCCACATGATGAGATTTGCTCCTGTCAATAGTCCCAGCTTATGCCAACCTAGCAGTTCAAAAGCACGCAAATGCAAGTAGATTAATAGGTACCACTTGGGTGGGAACGTAATAGCATTTGGTGCAGTCATGCTGGCCACATGACCACCAGACAACGCTGGCTCTTTGGCTTAGTAATGGAAATTAGCACTGCCCCCTACAGTTGGTTATGACTAGATATTCATGTCAAGGGACTACCTTTACCTCTTTACCTTTACACCAGTTCTGGTGCTAAATGAACCAGACGTCATCTGGTCTATTTGCACCAGAACTGGAGTTTTGGCTGTGTATCATCTGGTCTTCCCACCAAGGGTTTTATTTGACCTGTGCAGATAGGGACAAAGGGGCTAAACAGAGTGCCATTTAACGCTGGCCTTGAGGCAGAGTGGGGGCATGGCATCTGCACACCCCACTGCCGGCATCATGCTGCACACCTGACAACATGACAGGGGGCATCATGGTGCTCCTTTGCCACAGCGTTTAGACATGTTGCACCAAAGGAGTACTGAAAAGCAGCTGCCGCTGCAGGATAAGTACCTTTTTGCTGGTGCTAAAAGGAGCTGTATTTTTCCATTCTTTTTAGAGCCAGCAAAGTGCTGGATCGGGGCCACAGTGTGTGGTTGCTGCAGCCTCAATCCAGTGCTGAAAGGGGCAGTGCAGAGCTGCTCTTTGGGGCGGTCTGTAGAGCCCCTAAGTTAGAAACACAAGAAGCTGCCAGTTGATTCACTGCCTGATTTACTCATGCCTCTGCCTCCATCAGCTGCCATCCGGAAGCCACTGCCATCACACCAAGCAAGAAAGAGAGACAGTTGGCAGGTCCATCATAGCAGCTCAGTTTTTAGATCCAACATGTTTTGATTCCACCTGTTTTGGAGCAGTCCCTATTCTAGGTGGTGGTGATGAATTTGCTATCAACATCCAGCTACTGTAGCATTTCAACTCTGAACCTTGTAGCATTGAGATTTGTGTTGCCAAGTTTTCCTTTTCCCTACCCATCCTTTTTTCCCCTTTGTGCTGTGCCTTTTAGATTGTAAAACAGGGAGCAGGCAGTGGACTTGTCGTGTTTTTATTTATTTTAGTGTTTTTATTAATATATAAGCCACTCTTAGAGAATTCAGTACTGAGGAATGGGCTGTTGCTGCTTTAAGGAAGGAAGGAAGGAAGGAAGGAAGGAAGGAGAGAGAGAGAGAGAGAGAGAGAGAGAGAGAGAGAGAGAAAGATCTGCAGCTAAAATAGGCCTGGCAGGTGGATATCCAACAAAGGAGACTCCTCTAATTTCTGGTTATGCAAAGACTGGCTGTTGTATTTCCTGACCACATAAAGGTCAGGTTCCCTTGAATGCAAATGAATATCTATTCTGCTTTTTTCTAGGTGATCATTTTGGAGGGGGTGGGGAATTGGAGTGAAGCAGAAGAGAACTGAATTCCTAGCTCATTCCTCCACCCAAAATACCAATAAATCGCCCCACAAAAAACTATGGATGCCCGCCATGAAAGCCTTCAACTTCACACCAATAAATGTTTAGACAGCTGACAATTGTGATCTTCTTCATAATTCCTCCCATAAAGCTGGTTATAATGTCTGTTTTTTTCTTTATCTGCATCCAAGAACAGTACTACACCCATCTTCACTCTCCAGCTCTTTCCGTCCTAAATACTTTATATCACATTAACTCCAGTTAATATCAGTGGGCATTTCCCCACGTGGTACACTTCTAGATGTTCATTGTAATAGCAAGTGTGACAGAGTAGTTAAATGCCAGTAATATTTGCCTCAGATCAGTAGCAGTTGGGATTATTTCCCAGTAAAACGACAATTCACTGGGAGAATTTATACACTTATGTTCAGCTCTCATGTTCAGGTCTCAGGTTTAGAATATATACACTGTGCTGAAATCTCATGTTTAGAATTTATACACTATGTTCAGATCTCATATCTCACTATGTTAGGATGCCTTTTACACCATTGTTGTATGCCTTCCACTTGTTTCTGTCATGATAACCCTAAGGCGAACCTATAATGGGGTCTTCTGGGTAAGATTTGTTCAGAGGAGGTTGGCCATTGCCTTCTTCTGAGGCTGAGAGCGTGTGATTTGCTTAAGGCTGGCCAGTGAATTTCATGGCCCAGCTGGGAATTGAACCTAGTTTCCAAAGTCACAGTCCAACATTCAAACCTCTTTACATTGTATTGTGTTTATTAAATAATAATAATAATAATAATAATAATAATTTTATTTATATACCGCCCTTCTATAAAACCAGGGTGGTGTACAGCATTCATAAAAAACCATATACATACAACATATTCATTAAAACCATTCCAGCCAGCTTGCCACTGCTGACGTAGAGGAGAGGGAGAAATTAATCGGGGCTTGCGTCAGGGAAAGCTTGTTTAAATAAAAAGGTCTTCAGCCCCTTTTTGAACTGGGCCAGGGAGGTGGCCGAGCAGAGCTCAGTGGGCAGGGAATTCCAGAGGGTAAGGGCCAAGATGGTAAAAGTCCTCTTAGAGGTAGAGACTAATCTGGCCCCTGGAACCCTCAATAGCTGCTGCCCAGATGTTCTGAGAGTGCGGGGCGGATTGTATGGGGAGAGGCGGTCCTCGAGGTATCCTGGGCCCAAGCCATTTAGGGCTTTATAGGTAATGACCAACACCTTGTATTGCGGTCACTTATCTTTCGGGAGTGTTGTAGTTGTGTATTTCTGCATAGCAGGGGTTGAACTAGATGGTCCTTGAGGTCCCTTCCATCTTGAAGAGTCTATAATGCTCTGATGGCCTAGAGAGCTGAAGACAGAGAACTTTTATGGAGGTAAAAGCATGAGTCTGTGTGTGATTCTGAATGGAGGTTGCAACGTCATGTTTCTTGGTCTTGCCCAGGTCGACAGTCGGAGATGGTGCGGCATCCGATTTTCCATGAATAATTGATCCAGCCCCTTGTCTCGAGATGAGGATGGGGCCATGTTTCTCTCCCTTGGAGCTCACTGACTTTCTTATTAGTACAGGAGGAAACAGAAGGGGGTATTGATCACTTCCCTGGTGGTAGCAGGTTAGATTTGTTCCATCCCCCCACTCCCCCATGTACGTGCATAATGGCCAAAAGTATTGCCATCAGCAGAAGTGTTGCTGCCATCCTGTCTATGGAGGTTGGCCATTTGGGGGAAATGGGACAGTGACCCCCTAAACTCCTGTCCACCTCCTTACCAGTCTGCCATGTCTTACTATCTGGCAGCTTCCCTCTCAGTGGGGTCGTGAGTCTGCTCTGGGTTTTATTCCAAACTTTATAGGAGATATTGTTTCTTTAATTTACATCCCACCTTCCCCCTGACATGAGACTGTAGTGTAGGTTCAAACAAAATACAGCTAAAAAATGCATAGTACCAATGTTGACAAAATTATTAAAGAAGCAGGCAAATTTTAAAACATGGCTGAAAATAATTTCCACTTTTCAAAAGGCTTGTTGGGGCAATACAGATCTTTTCAATCTTTGCTGTGGTCGGTTAGTGTGATGTATGAAAGCAATTAATGTGTTCACCAAAAGCCAGTTTGTGTACATTTATACTCTTACATAGATGTTCTGTCGGTTGTTGAAATGAAACTTGGAAAATTCACTCTTTGGACTGTACCTCCCAGAGTTCTTCCTTTGCAGTGTGTGTTGGCAGGGGTGTCTGTCTGGGATCTGTAGTCCAAAACAAGGAACTCCTCTGAAGTAAGTCTCCTTGGGGCCTAGCCCTGTTCTGAGTAATGCAATCATCTTTTCCCAGCTGCAGTTTTATTCAGAGAAGACAAGGATGAAATGTGGTTGGAAGCATCTGCATTCAAGGCAGGTCTGCTTCTACTGAGCTACAACTCCTTCAGGTTCCTCCCTGGATAACTAAGAGCTTTGTCTGGACGACATGGATTCTGTTCCCTGGCGTGCTGCCCAGTTGATTCCTTTCTCCCTCCTCCTCTCCCCGGCCAGTCTTTCTATGAATGAACCCAACAGATTTGGCGGCATGCCTAAAAGCTTTTCATCAGTGGAATCAACAGTTTGTTGGATTAGCAGGAGCAATGAGTCACAGGCGAGGTCTGGTGACTTCCTTGTCCTACCTTGGATGGCAGAGGCAACCTGGAGGAGAGGTTGTTGGTTTCTTTGCCCAGAAGAGGAAAGCTGAAAACTATGGCCAAAATCCCATCTTGTCTGTTGTTGTTGTTGTTATCTTCCATCAAGTCAACTGTGGCTTATGGTGACCCTATGAACAGAAGACCTCCAAGAGCCCTATCACCAACAATCCTGCTCAGGCCTGTTTACAAGGTGCTTCAGACATTAGCTTGTGGTGAAGACCCTATATTTCTCATAATATCGTCTCACCCAAGATGCTGACCCCAAGGCAATTAATGCTGAGTGATTTCAACACTCAACAGAGAGCCTGCCTTGAGCTCTTTAGGACTTCATGGCCTCTGTGGAAGATATGAGGCTGTATTGCCATATGGTTCTGTGGCTAGCCCACGGAACAGGACATACTCTTCATCTTTTTTTTACTCTTAATGTCTTTTCCAATGGGTCACGTTTCCTTATGATACAGTTGGCCCTTGGTATCTGCTGGGGTTTGGTTTCAGACCCCTTGTGAATACCAAAATCCATGGATGCTCAAGTCCCATTAATTACAATGGCAGAGTAAAATAGTGTCTCTTATATAAAATGTGCAAATCAAGCTTTCCTTTTTGGAATTTATGTATTTTAAAAATATTTTCAAGCCATGGATGATTGAATCCATAGATAAACAAATCTGATATACAGTTGGCCCTCCAAATCTGTGGATATAGAGGTCCAACTGTACATCCAAAGTACAGCAGCCTTAGTTTAATCATCCTGGTCTCTGGGGAGAGTTTAAACTTGATTTATCTCAGACCCATCTATTTATCTTTTTGGCTTTCCATGGTATTTACAGAACTCTTCTCCAGCACCACATCTCAAATGAGGGGATTCTATTTCTGTCAGCTCTCTTCACTGTCCACTTTCACATTTATATAAGGTATGGCTTTCACATTGGTGTAAATGTTATAGACTGTAGAAATAGTGTAGGTTGACAACACCTTGTCTGCCATGGGTCCATCCTATAGAATCCTTTGGTGTGTAGTTTTGTGAGGCCCTAGCACTCTTTGGCAAAGAAGGCAAAAAGACTTTGTAAAAGTACAAATCCCAGGATTCCATAAGATGGAGCCACAGCACTTACACTGATGTCAACCTGCATTATTCCTACTGTGTAGATGCACCCTAAATTACAAAAAAGAAGAGCAGGACACAAAAGGGGAAATACAGCACAAAACAAGTAAGGAGATAGTACAAAAATATCTTGTTAATCTAAATGAATTTAAGTCTTTTGGACCAGATGAACTACATCCAAGGGTATTAAAAGAAATGACAAGTGTAATATCAGAGCCATTGGCAATAATCTTTGAGAACTGCTAGAGAGCAGGAGAAGTCCCAGCAGACTGGAGGAGGGAAAACGTTGTCCCCATCTTCAAAAAGGGAAAAAAGAGGGTCCTAACAATTATCGTCCAGTTTGTCTGACATCAATACCAGGAAAGATTCTAGAGCAGATCATTAAACAGAGTCTTTGAATATCTAGAAGGCAATGCCATAATCACAAAAAGTCAACATGGGTTTCTCAAAAAACTACTCTGATCCCTTTTTTAGATAAAATTACCAGCTTGGTAGATGAAGGAAATGCAGTAGACATAGCACATCTTGATTTCAATAAGGCCTTTGGCAAGGTCCTCCATGGTATTCTTGCAAACAAGCTAGTAAAATGTGGACTAGACAATACAAATGTTGGGTGGGTTAGTAATTGTGAAGTCAAAGGCTTTCACGGCCACCATCCATATTTTTTTTGAGTTTTTCGGTCTATGAGGTCATGTTCTATAAGAGTTTTTTCTTGATGTTTTGCCACCATCTGTGACTGGCATCTTCAGAGAAGGCTGGAATGGAAGAGAGTGGGGTATATATACTGTTGGTGGAGAGGAAGCGATTTGCATGTTAATCTATGTATTGTTCTGTTGCTGAATGCCAAGGCCTCAGGGTGTCTGTTTAGTTAATGATCCATTGTCTGCTGGGAAACTCACTTGACCCTGGGCGGTTTTCATTTGCATGGGCTGGGTCTTGATTTTGGTGTTTTTCAGGACTGGTATTGTTTACTTTAAGGGTTTCTTCTTTCCTGTTGAAGTTGTCCAAGTGTTTATGAATTTCAATGGCTTCCCTGTGCATTCTGACCTGATAGTTGTTGGCATGGTCCAGAATTTCAGTGTTTGCAAATAGTTTATGCCCAGGATGGTTTATAATGTATTCTGCTGATGATGATTTTTCCAGCTGACCCAGTCTGCAGTGTCTCTCATGTTTTTTTATTCGTGTTTGAACACTGCATTTGGTGGTCCCTATGTAGACTTGTCCACAGTTGCATCGTTATGGTAAACTCCTGCGACCATGAGATCGTCTCTCCTGTCCTTTGCACAGCTCAGCATTTGCTGGATTTTCTTGGTTGGTTTGTAGACCATTTGGAGATGTGTTTCCTCACCAGTTCCCCTATTTTGTTTGTGACTGATTTGATGTATGGTAAAAAAAAAAAAAAAAAAAACCTTTCCTTTGGGTGGTTGCTTGTCTGCATGCACACTGCATACACAATTCTGCTTCCACAACCTCAGACTGAATGAGGATGTTCTGCGTTGCACAAAAATGTTGAGCTGCTTCTATGGGGGCACATACACATGCATAAAACACTAACAAGCCTTAGGGAGGTTTTGCAGGGAGTTGCTTGTCAGTTGATGAATGCAAGCTAGTTTTTTCCCCCCTTACAGCTTCTGAGTCTAACCGTTTATCTATCTAGCTCATGATTGCCTACAGTCTCTGGAATCCTATACAATTCCTGTTGTGTTAACTAATTTTATGTGTATACCTAGCTACTTGGCAGAGGTGCAAAGAAAGCCATTTACTGAATTGCAAAAATGCATAATAGAACACCAGCAAGGGTGCTCAATGTACATTGGTGTGATGTGAATCACCACATGGTGCACCTTAGTGCACCTTGTAAACAAATTGCATTGTGCACTAATGCACATCACACACCAGTGTACATCAGGCCCTCTGCTGGCTCTGCTATGTAGCAACATAACAGCACCCCTTTATTGGATACAGACATGATGCGACTGCACAGTTCTAGTTTCCGCAAAGGCAAATCCACTTACAGAGATGTTAGGCCACCAACAGGATTCTGGCAAAAGATTTTATACCAACTCTCCACAGTTTCAGATGAAAAATATCTTATCTTTTCCTGGAATGAACTGCAACACTAAGAAACTGAATAGGCAAACAAATTTTGAGTGCATGATTACAATCTGTGATGCCCAGAGCTGCAAGACCAACTCTTTCTGGACAACCTTCAATTGAATGTGGACTTCCACATTGGACAAAAGTGTCTAATTGTAGAGATGTCTAAAATACACATGCCTAAGTCGCTAATGTGTCTGGAAAAGGGACAATATTTGGAACTGTATCATTCCATGAATTTCCTTCTCCTCCTTCTTTCTCTCTCTGTACTTCTACCCCACAAAGTAACAGCCATTTAGCAGTCTCCAAAATCCATTGGCTCTTGCATCTTCCACTCTGTTTTTCTGTCCTTGCGGAGCATCTTTCCATTTGATCCCTACTGAGGAAATAAAGGAAGTCCACTTAGTTTAATTTTTAATTTTTTGTCCTGAGCTGCCCTCCCTTCCTCTCTCCTCAGGGCATGTTCTCTCTGTGTGTTTGTGCTCCAAAATGCAGTGCTTTGCCAGTTAGCATTGCAATTGTTTCCTTTTTTTGCCTTCCTTTTCAAAGGCATGGGAAAGTGCTAACCCAGACTCTCCAAGAGTACACATTCAGAGTGGTGTAGAGCAGTAAATTTTATAATGTAGGCTCCACATCATAACTGGAAGAAGAGTTCACAATGGCAGCTATGTTAATCTATATTTTAAAATAATAATAATAATAATAATAATAATAATAATAATAATAATAATAATAATACCTAACTTGTCCTGGTTTTTAATCTATCGCAGGATCTGGTCTTTTGTAAAGTTAGTAAATCTTAATTGCCTGTTCAAGAACAAACCACTTCTCTTCCACCACCATTAACTTTAGCAGGCCAGGTTTTCCCAGTCCCTGAGATTTCAGAGGCAAAACTTTACAGCTATGGATGATCCTATGGAGATCTCCACTTAGTTATATCCTGCTGCTGCCTACACCAGTCTTAACACACCAAATGGGAAGCCTTCCACAGTGTTCACTGCAAACCCTCTGAATGCTTTCCTCCACCTTTGCCACATCTAAGGACTTTTAATAATAATAGTTTTTCCCTGGCTGCATTATCATCTTTTATTATTACTATTAACTACTTTTAATGCCAACAGGACACCACCCTTCCACCTTCAATGCTGCCACTGCAGACACCTGGCTCTCAAAGTAACTGCAATTTCAAAGGCCAAAAGTGCATAAAAACAAAAACAAAAATTAAAGATAAAGATAAAGATAAAGCAGCAAATTACTTATATATAACATTTGAAACACCACACTCTTCCCTTTCAAGCTAAATGAAACTCTTAGCAACTTACACAACGCAAACTCCTTTCTCTCACTTCAACATTCCAGTTCTGTTGTTAGGGACTCATAGGGACAATGATATGTGGATTGCATGGGAGAGTGAATACTGGTGCATTGATGTGCATGCATGCTTATGAATAGAGAAAACAGAATATGGATAAAACAGAATAAAATAGAGCGTAGGGAAGACTTGCCTGGTTTTCCTTTGGCCAAAAAAGCAGACCTTGGAAAAGTTCCTTTTTGTTTCAACTCCAAAAAGTTTCCAATAACTTTCTTGCGGGAAGGAAAAAAATGGCAACATTATTCATTCTTGCTGGCTGGAATAATATCTGTGTAGATTTACATGACTTGACAAAAGGCATAAATTTTATTCCCTGATATAGCTAGTTGTTGTTGTTTTTTTAAATTAATCCTATGGTTGTGCAGCTGAGAAAGGAACCAAACCCCAGAGTCGTGCCTGTGTTTTAGCGTGCGTCTATACATGATACATAATTGATAACAGTTATTCCTGTTAGACCCGTCTCCATAATGCAATTTTAATGAGAACAAAAAGAAGAAGAAAAAAAGAGAGGAGAGGTCTTCATTTTACCTTTCACTCCCTCTATAAATATGCTGCATTATTAAATGCAGACATTTCCTGCTTTCCTTGCACTTGGCTCTGACCAAGGACACAAATGGGCTTTTTCAACAAGCTCGTCCGGCTTGTGGTTTTTGATGCTCTTAGCTCAGCACGGCCCTACAGAGCATCCTACCAAATGTTGGCTTGGGAAATTCTGGCATCTCGCTTCACCATGGCTCCGGCCAGCAAACCAGGAACAGATTCATGGATTTGTAGTTTTGTGAGCTATTTGGCCTTCTGTGTCCGAGAGCTCTGGTGCCGCACCAAACTACAAATCCCAGGGTTCCATAGGATGAAGTCATGACAGTTAAAGTGGCATCAAACTGCATTAATTCTGCAGTGTGGCAGCAACCTGAGACTATGCACCTGGAGAAGAGTGCATGGGTAGAGAAAGCAGATGAAGTCATCAGGCCTTGCTGAGCCTGCCTTTCCTTTCAAAAAATGCTCTTAACCCACCCAGATCCTAGGAGGAAGCTTCACTTTCCCCTCTAACTGTAAAACCTGTTCTTTTCTGTTTTCTGTATTTTTATTATGCATTTATTTGGACTATGACTCTAGAGATGAGAGAGACTTAACCTGTACTTATATACTATCTAAAACTGTACTACTGCATGACTAGAATCCTGATGAATTTTATTATAAATCAGTCTGGCCAAGAAAACACCAGGATAAGTTGGAAACGGTTTGAAGGCACGCAACAACAAAAAACCCACCAAAATAATTAGATGATAGATAGATAGATGACAGATAGATAGATGATAGATAGATAGATAGATAGATAGATAGATAGATAGATAGATAGATAGATAG